>NC_089758.1:8901733-8919233 GCF_040412425.1 Macrobrachium rosenbergii
CATATAATAAAGATTATCATCATATCTTAATAAAGTCCATGATGAAAAAGTTTGATATAATTTCAAAATTTTAAAACGAAATGCAGCTGTTGTTCTGACTACGTAATGCCTGAGTCCAGGTTAAAATGTAACTTTAAATCTGACCAAAGATTTGTCGATTCTCCGAAAAAAAAATTTCTTATTTGACCCGATAATTCCTGAGACCAAGGTTGAATGCAAAATCTTAATTGGTGATATCTTGGAGAAGAAAATATACCTTTTATATGATCCCATTACTTTATAGCTCAGGCTGTTAAGATTACGACTTGAACAGATTATAATTGAATATAAGATAAAGTTGTTTATCAGGTAACGTCATCAATGGTTCAAGATGAAACACAACTTTTGGTGGGTCGCATCGCAGAAGTGTCGAAGAAAATGGCAATGGAATTTTATCGATTAATTACCTCACGGACGTGAATCCTTAATTTGTTACAACATTTGTTCACACAGAACGACGGCATACATTAGTTTAGGTGCTCAGAATACACAAAGATTTTTTGTGTTTGAGGCATGTTTGCATTGTAGAGTATAAAAACGAAATTTAGAAGAATTTAATATATCAGTCAAATTTTTAAAAAGCTAACAGGATGTTAGTCGTTTTAAAATATAATTTGGGGCCGCTCTGATTTGTAACAAAAAATATGAAAGAGAAAAAACTACGAATGGAATGTGCCTTATCTCGAAACAAACGAATGTGAATCGACCTAAGCATGCCAGAAGTCACCCAAGAAAGGATTATTACGATCGGGTTAAAAGTAGCGTTGGCAGCTCTCTCTACCATACGCTAATATAGTCTCGCTCTTTCTTTCTCTCTCTCGCTATATATATATATATATATATATATATATATATATATATATATATATATATATATATACATACATACATATATATATATATATATATATATATATACATATATATATATATATATATATATATATATATACATACATACATATATATATATATATATATATATATATATATATATATATATATATATATATATATATATACATACATATATATATATATATATATATATATATATATATATATATATATATATGTATATATATATGTATATACATATATACTGTACATATGCAAATATATACATATAGAGTCTACTGGCCACTTTTAACCAAATACAATTATGTAATTTTAATAACCACAATGCCCTCTTTAACTCTGGAAACATTACTTAGCCTAGATCCAAATGAAGAAAGAAGCGAAGAAATTCTGACGCCCAGACAAGATTCGCTTCCGGGGTATCAGAGCAAGGTAACTTTATCCACCTGGCCACTCGGACAAACATTACCTCGTTCTCATACCCAGGATGCCCGGCCGTCAGAATTTCTTAATTTCTTTCTATATTTGAACCTAGGCTTAGTAGTGACAAGCATTTCCGAGGTGTGAAGAAATCAAGAAGTTGAGAAAGTATTAGGATTTTTTTAAAATTACATACACACACACATACATACACACATGTATATATATATATATACATGTTTGTGTGTGTGCGTGTGTGTGTACTTGTTTCCCGTATGGGGGTTTGAGCCAGAAAGGAACAACCTATAGTGGCATATCAGTAAGTCTTTGGGCATGAAACTGATAGCCCCAAGTACTTTTCGTGATACTCGTACCTAATTACAGCTGGGTGGACTGCTAGGTGGTAGGACGAGCGCGCACGAGGAACCTAACAAACAAGACAAAAGCGAAGCGATTACATATCAAATAACTGAATGAAGGGCAAATACTAATGCAGAAAACTTCCAGGACATTAGTCACTTCATAAGCTTAAGCAATGCTCATCAGCAGTGCATCGAGCCCTCAACATACAATACCAAATCGATCTGTTCTGTATCCTTGTGTTTACAAGGCAGTGAGGACACTAATTTATCATCAGTGCCAATATGCTTAAACTAACACTGCTAGATTTCTTCTCACACCTCCCAAGACTTTGGAGTTTTACTCCTTTCTCACTAAGCTAAATTCTTCCATTCTTTCGACACGACCAGATCAACTCAAGATGCCATTTCACTTTTTTTTTTTTTAATTATAATTGCATCCAAACTTGGTTCACTTTTGCTTCCTTGAGTTGGTTAAGTATGTCTTAGTTTAACCAGACCACTGAGCTGATTAACAGCTCTCCTAGGGCTGGCCCGAAGGACTAGACTTATTTTTACGTGGCTAAGAACCAATTGGTTACCTAGCAACGGGACCTGTCGCTTATTGTGGAATCCGAACCACATTATAGCGAGAAATGAATTTCTATCACCAGAAATAAATTTCTCTAATTCCTCATTAGCCGAGAACTCTACCGACTCACCCAAAGAGGAACTTCCTTGAGTTGGTTTCCCAATATAGGGAAGTGCCTAGTGAAGGGTTGTTGATCCCCCTCTGAATGACAGTAATCACGTTCTTATTTCTTTGGAATGCCGCGAAGAGTGGGTGTGTAAAGTATACCTTGACAGGAAAGTTTCAGAGGTATAAATGAATGGAACAGGTGTTGCATTGTATAATGAAAAAGGCAATAAAGAATTCTGTTAAAAATCAAAGGGGCATAGTAGCACTTAGTATACCAGGGAAGGCGTATGGTAGTATAACCGAATGTTTTATATGGGAAGAACAGTTTGGACAAGGAAGAAAGTGTGTGGCTCAAGTGTTTGATACGAAAAGTTTGTAATTTGACAAAAATTTAGAGAAGCATCACAGAGGATGTCCGGGATATGAGTGGCACGAAGGGTAAATTGCTGAACTTAAAACCTTTTACGGTGGACATGAAGCATTTCTGAAGAGTTTCCAGAAGGGAGAGTGGCATACTTTGGTGCAAAAATGAGGTTGTAAGAAGGGTGTCGTGCCTCCATAGCTGTTTCAGAAGCCTTATGGATAGACTAATGTGAAAAGTTAGGGAAATGTAGGCGCAAGATTATAGGATTAAAAGATGGGTAACGAACACCGTGTGTAATGGCTAATGTTCGTATATGATACACTATCAATTGGGAATAGTGAAGAGAAACTTCTATATTCATATATTAACTGGAGAATTGTGGATGAACCTGTGAAGCTTCATCATAATCCTTCATTCGGAGGGCTCACTAACCACTTGCCAGACTCCCATAATTCCGTGATTTCAAAATGTTTTAAGTCCTTGGATATTCACAGGCAATAGTCTCCTACCCTCTCCATAGAGAGAGAGAGAGAGAGAGAGAGAGAGAGAGAGAGAGAGAGAGAGAGAGAGAGACCTTCACATAGAGAAAGAGCACTCCAGAGAGAGAGAGAGAGAGAGAGAGAGAGAGAGAGAGAGAGAGAGAGAGAGAGCACCTTCACATAGAGAAAGAGCACCTCCATAAAAGAGAGAGAGAGAGAGAGAGAGAGAGAGAGAGAGAGAGAGAGAGAGAGAGAGAGAGAACACCTCCACATAAAGAGAGAAAGAGCACCTCCACAAAAGAGAGAGAGAGAGAGAGAGAGAGAGAGAGAGAGAGAGAGAGAGAGCACATCCACAAGAGAGAGAGAGAGAGAGAGAGAGAGAGAGAGAGAACACATCCACAAGAGAGAGAAGCACACGGCAATATTCACATCTATCTTCTCTACAAATGTCTTGCATCTTGGATATGGGGCCTTTCCATTCTGATACCTCTTGTTTCATCTAACCAGCACTTGTCAGGTGTTCTTATTCTCCCTTCTTACTAGAAGTCCAGCTCATTCAGTTTTTACAATCTTGTCGTCCTCAAGGCCTTCCCTAGGGTTGTTGGGGACCGGGCAAGCTGAATTTCGGCGCCCTTACAAGTATAATTTTTAAAAATTTTCACAGGGAGAAAAACCGCAAATGTAGAACGAAGAGTTTATTACAATATACAAGCTCAAGAAACTTTATTACAATATACAAGCTAAAGAGAACGGTTCCAACACGGCATCAAGGTTTCAAATCCTTTCGTCGATATAACTAGGAGAGAGAGACCGTTATGACTGTACCTACATTACTGGCAATGCCCACACACTATTGTAAACACTGGGCGAGGATGGTTGAGTGAGTTAAGGGTGCCGTTAAGTTAAAGTATGCCATAGTTTAACCACACCACTGAGCTGATTAACAGCTCTCCTAGGGCTGGCCCGAAGGATTAAACTTATTTTACGTGGTTATGAATCAACTGGTTACCTAGCAACGGGACCTACAGCTTACTGCGGAATCCGAACCACATAGCGAGAAATGAATTTCTATCACCAGAAATAAATTCCTCTAATTCTTCATTGGCCGACCGGAGATTCCAACTCGGGCCCAGCAGAGTGCTATCCGAGGACGGTACCGACCACTCCAACAAGGAACTGAAGGGTGCCGTTGATCCAGAGATCTGTCATCTGGCCTCTGCAGAACAGTGTAAGCTACAGAGGCCGTAGCACTTCGACATTAACTTACACCTCAGCTAGGGACTTATAAAATAAATCTATAATCAAACTCACTGTGACAGTTAATGAATGCTGAGAAAGTTAGCCTACAAAAGAAAAGCAAGTGACTCAATAATAAATAAGTTAAAAAAAAAAGTAAAAGCAATGACAAGTAAAAAAATGCGCCGGTTTCTTCGTCGCAATCGAGTTTTCTATACAGCGTATAATGCTGTATGAAACTCTCTGTTTAAATCTCTCTGATAAAGAATTAATAGCTCTGTTAAACACATTTGGAACCTCGTCAATGCTCCCATATTCAAATACCCTCCTTCTCTGCTTATTCTTTTACTTCTAAAAATGGGCTCTACATCTAATCCTGTAGCTAATTTTGGTTACTGATTTAATTTTAATTATTTTTTCACATTTTTTTCTTTTTATTTGGAATATATTAAACACATGATGGCGACCCTAGCACTTGGTGACCCCCATAGAGGTAGAATATTGGCCTAATCTTTCCTCCAAGGTGACCCCTAGCACATGGCGCCCCGGGCGACTACCCGCGTTGCCGGTAGGCCTACCTTGAGCCGCCCTGATCGTCCTCCATTCTTTCTTCGTATCCGAGGCATTTCAAAACACTCTCATCTGCCTTCCACCTACACTGTCTTTACACCACTTACCTTACTTAACTTAGTTTTACATTTATCCCACTTTCAGGCCGTCGTTTTTTTTTTATTTTTGTCACATCAACATGCTTTGCAAAACATTCATCACAAGAGCTTCAACTTTTTTCTTTCATTTGCATACGGCATCCACACTTCAAAGGAGAGATGGTTCAGGAATACTCTCATGCACTGAAAACTGGGCTTCCCCAGTCACTCCAATCCTATTCCAGATCTTTTGCATGCACCCTGCAACCTTCCCTCTTCACCTATTATGTAACTGACTACTCTCAGCCAACCATCATCCATCCCAATTCATTGCCCCATCTTGGTTTTCACTTAATCTCACGAGTTTACTCTCTCTCACATTTGCTTTCAGTTTCCTCTTCTTGCAAGCACTAAACTTTTTCAGTAGTTTTACATTTTTTCTTGACTATAGCCTAACAATTTTAAACATCTGCAAATGTCAACAATTCCTCATTACATTCATAACGCACTTTCTTATAAACTAACTTTATACATCTAATATTATTTCACTTTTTTGTATCACCCCATCCATTGCAAAATATAACGTGTGTGGATAATGAAGCCCACCCTGCCACAAAGCCGCTTACTTTCTCAGTTAAAGAATTTCCATTTCCCTGCTCAGTTATATCATTTAACTCAGATCTATCACCTTTACCCTTAAAAAATCCCTGGCCCATTCTTTTGAAACCACTCCCTCATTCACACATCCCAAAACACCCTGAGCAGCCAGTCAGTCACATTTCATCACACTTCCCATACTTCACCATCTCACTTCTAATCCCGCTAATTCCAGGTGCCTTTCCATGGCTCAGACTTTTATATTTCTCCTTACCCCCTGAATAGTCACATCCACAAACATTCTCAAATTCATAACAGCTCCTTCTAATCTTGCACCTTCCGTCTCCGCTTCGCTCCCTCCTTCCACAAGCAACAAACCATTAACGTGGACTCCCAAGTTGACTCAGGACTGCATTCTCTTCAGAATATCTCACTGTCTATGTTCACTAATCTGGAATCCATTTGCTCATTAACCTTACTATTTGCATTTACTTCTGTAAATAGCTATATTTCTAAAGTATTTAAATCAGATTCATCACTGTATTTTCATTATTTGCCTTTTTTCAGTCTAATTTTTCTCCTGACCACTTTATCCTTCCTTTTGCAGAACTACATGATCTTCTTTCTGTCGTGCAACTGTCCCTAAATCAATCACCCTTTCCTTCACTAAACCGGTCATTTCAGGATCCTATACCATTCACTGCTTCTAATCCCCCTTCCTACGTTCTTATACACACAAAAAAAAACTATAATAATGTTATGACCTTATCCAAGAATATTTTTCATACCTTTCCCACTTCCGTGCCTTTCACTCAAGTTCATATTGCCTTCATATGTTCACCTCATTCTTATAAAACTCAGTAGTCTTAATAACACTTATAGACATTCTCGACTAAAACTTGCACCAACTATCACCCTCTTCTCATTTGGATAATTATTAAGATATACTTCTAGCCTCTTACAGATCCAAATCCTACTGACTACACAGTCTTTTTTATATTACCAACTAATGCATTTAAATTGCCAAGCACAAGTACCCTTTTTTTTCCTCCAGAATCGTCCAGGCACAGATTCATGGTCCAATTTTTTCCATTAATGGACCATATACACTCACCACTATATATATATATATATATATATATATATATATATATATATATATATATATAATATATTATAAATATATATATATATATATATATATATATATATATATATATATATATATATAAATAATTTACGCATACAGTTTATATAGCCTAATATTCTAACGTACTTCGTTACACTTTTGAACATATGCGTAAAAATGTATACAAACATGATCATATCCATCTTCAATGTTGAACTGAAATAGTTAATGTATTTGTGAACAAACAATAAATTTTGTCCAAACTGTACCTACATATATACATGTATATATACAGTGTATATATATATATATATATATATATATATATATATATATATATATATATATATATATATATATATATATAATTCATAATTTTATGACAGGCAGGACCCAATTCAACTGCCATCAGATCATTAACCGAGGGATCCACAGGTCTGACCAAGACCATCTGGCGTGATCGATCTTCAATGAAGAGTAATCTTCGGGTCAAATAATCAATTTAGATGGATGTCCAATCAGTGATTAAGGTTAACGGGAAGGACGACTTTATGGAGAGGGGGGGGGGGAAAGAGTGTGGGGCGGGGGGGGGGGGAATGTTGTTGAGGGCAGGCTAACTACATTTACGGAAAGTAAGGGGTCACTTGCGGTTATAGCTACATTGTCAAGAGGGGTGGATTGATTCCACGGTAATGGTAACATTGTCACTCCTCCTCGCCCCTGACACCCGTAAACCCGCGTAACAAGAATGTTTACAAGGGGGCGTTCTATTGAGACGTTATTGCCGCCGGGGTCGTAATTTCAATTATCGCCACATTAGTCCGTATGTTACCTCTGCTGGAGGAGGAGCTGAGCGCATTTCGTGTCCCCTCCTGATTAGCCTCGGCCCCATATTCAGCAAGGTGTCTTAATCGGACAATGCAGGGACTCGGAATGATGCCACTGTATTTGTAAATCCACCAGCATGGGCTTGCTATTATGTTTGTAGAATCATTTATTCAGTCACTGTTATACATTCCAAAGTATCTGCATTTCACTGATCGGTAATTATTTACAAAGGAGAGCCTGCTGTTAGAATTAAAGTAGGTCTATAATTCCGGTGTACAATTTTCAACCGATCTACTGAAGATAATATTCGACAAAAGCTATTTCGTTTATTATCAAATCAAATTCAGATTTAAATCAGCTTTACTGACAATGCGTTCTGTGTTTAGATAAACAGAAAGCGAAGCAATGAGCGTGGCCCCGTTCAATCTCTATCTAAGCGGGTGAGCTGTGAAACAAAGAAGAAGAAGAAGGAGAGAGAGAGAGAGAGAGAGAGAGAGAGAGAGAGAGAGAGAGAGAGAGAGAGAGAACTGAACAATGCAATAACTGTACTTTCTGATCATCACAAACCACCGAGCTTGCAAAAGCTTACAGTTCACAGTGGAAATTTAATCTATCTTCGGGGAACCTTCCATGCAACACCTCCGTTAAATCACATTAAAATTCCTAATAAGACCAAAGCAGTAATGTTTTACATGGTGTATGGAATTCTTGGCATCATGCGCTCCTTCCATACACCAGCAACAAAATTAGGCTAGCTAGTTTCGCTGTGGTCAGAGAGACGTGAATTAAAGAGATTTCCAAAAAACATAAAAAACTTAGTAACCAAACTTTAAATAACCCAGCCGAAACAAGGGTAACTCACTTAATTTCCACCGTATTGCATGATGATATTCAGCAGAATATCTTACAAACCTTGAAAGAGTATGACTTTATCTGAATGCATGATTCACATCAAATTTTCTCTGAATCTCAACAACTCATTGCATACATCCATCCATATATATACATACATACATACATACATTCGTAGCTTGCTACACATAAACTATCAAAAGCACCTTACTCCCATTGGAAAATCAATTCATTCGGTGCTGAAACAACTACTTCTTCAGCTATTAGACAAGAATGAAATCTACTGCAGAAAAAATAAAAACAAGAAGGCTGGGATTGCACGAGTTACTGATTTTCTAACTATGCTGGAGAATTTGAGCAATATTAGGTTTCCTACAGAGTAGAAAAACAAAGCAACATGAAACTGGGAAAGTTAAAAATGTAAACTTAAATTGTACAATCAATTACGCTGATAAAATGGCAAGCATCTGATTCGATTCAAAATCCCAAATGAATTGAAAACTTCATCTTTAATCTAACCAGGGACGGAAGGAAATATTGATGATAACCAAACTGCAGCCTTCCCTTCCCCTGATTTGCAAGAAACGCTTTCTACAATTCTATCTAATCTCTCAAAGAATAGGTCTGCAGCCATAGACAAAGGTTTCTTTCCTTCACTTACTTCTAGGAGCACCAGTTGGTGTTTTAAAACAGTTCATTTAACGAAGTTTGAAAGCATTACAAACTTTACAAGGGCAGGTGGGATGTATAGGACTTTAGCTTTGTCGAAGACAAAATGGCACCAACTTAAACAATCAGTCAAGGAGGAAGAGTTACGTACACCTTAGTTTAACCAGACCACTGAGCTGATTAACAGCTCTCCTAGGGCTGGCCCGAAGGATTAGATTTATTTTACGTGGCTAAGAACCAGTTGGTTACCTAGCAACGGGACCTACAGCTTATTGTGGAATCCGAACAACCACACGCTCTCGGGCAGGCACGCACAAGCAGAAAAAATAAGTCATTATAATAGAAAATACACTAAATCATAAAGTCAAAATTTCTGCACTGCAAAGAGAAGGCCAAGTTAACTACAACGTTCACAATAAAGAAACTTTTAGACAAAATTTCAGCACTAGGAGTATTTTTTGTTTGTTTGTTGCATCTGAATGCAGTAAGAGAGAGAGAGAGAGAGAGAGAGAGAGAGAGAGAGAGAGAGAGAGAGAGAGAGAGAGATCAAGACCACAGACTGCACAAGCTCTAGTAGATAGTTCAATATCAACAACGAAACAAGAGATTAGCTTCTAAACTTGATTGACTATGTGATACGATGATGATGATGATGATGATGATGATAGCAATAATGCTGATGTTGATGTTAACAACATTCGTAAAAACTTGACGTGAAACTCTAAAAACAACGAACGAAATGTTATCTACAGACAAAAATTCTCTCTCCAAGAATGAAAACGGTAGCTATTGACAGATAAATGCAGGATTCACGCAGCAATACATAATCTAAATAGGCTTAGTGTACAATAAACTCTCTTTAAGCTTAAAGCTTACGATTATGACTTGACTAGTACTGTCTCTTATGCACGGTCAGAGTAAATATTTATTTTTTATCTCAACATTAACCGTTGTATAGAAATGAGCTCGTCATCTCACCTGCACACTGGTATGTCAACGTCATTATACATACTGAATCAACTTATTTTCCTTAATAATGTTACTCTTATAACATGGTGTCAAAAGTCAACATTTTTTCAGGCACTGTCGCTGAATCAGTTTTATTTTTATCCACTGTAGCGCCAGATGTTAAGTGAAAGACTTTAAAGTATATTCCATTTATCACAGCATGTTGGCATAGGTGGTTTTCCATTACAGATTTGACTTCACTGATAGAACACCTGGTTGTATGTTTGTGTACACTTCCCAATACACGACTATGTAATAGTTAGTAATTTCCTGGCAATGGAAAAAAGGGATGACTGAGCCCTTGAAATCGCCGATTATTATTCAAACTTCCATAGAGCATCAGTGAACCTGAAACAATGCTTAGAGGAAGTGTCCTAATATCTTTCGGATAATTTCTGTTGTATTTCGGATTTCTTGCCAAACCTCCTCACTCAACCTCGAGGTCAATAGTTCAGTAACCGAACTTGGTAAATATGACAAAGCCTAAGAAAGTTAGCTATAAACGTTGATCGTCATTACAGTTTAAGGTTTTTATTACCCCCCGGCTTTTCACTGAGGAGAAAACTAGACCACAAAAACTACTTTGGTGTGTAGTTAGGTTATCTCGCCCTGAAACTGCTTGTGATAATGATAATAATGTCATTTAGTTTTCGAAATCGTGGCTTCATCATATTAGCCAGCATTCGGAACCACTTAATCCGTTCTGCTCATATGGAACCCAAACACTCCAACTTGGGAATTTATCTAGACCCTCCAAAATGCTTGCATATTAAAAGCCATTTTTCCCTCTAAAGGGCAATAAACGAAAATTCATTAAGTCAGTAAGGTATTTGCGTTATTTTGCTTTACTTCTTACTATTATCAGTTTTCTGAAATAAAAAAGTAACTTTCTCCACATTTCCCGATCCTAAAAGTTGCTCCAGAAAAGATTTCACTCATTTGTATGTGAATGACTCATTTGAAAGCAGATATTTGGAGATATATACAAGTTCTTCTAGGCTACATAAATCACATTATCAAGGTTCACTAAATGAATAACAGTTTAGGTAGTATTTCTTCATGCCTGAACATGAAGCTGTAGAATGAAAATTATGTAAAATGATATATACACATGTATCACCAATACATGCGCGCAGTATAAAATTCTTTCATAGGTCATCACATGTATCACTTGTGATACATGTGAAAAAATTTTATACTGCGCACAGTATAAAATTCTTTCATAGGTCATACCAAGACCCACTAGTGGGTTCTGGGTCATACACTCATGTGTTTTATTTGTCTTTTGTGTAATTTTGCACACACACACACACACACACACACACACACACACACACACACACACACTCACTCACTGAAAACAAGAGTGCCCGCAATGCAAAGACAAATTGTGCAGCGTGTGTAGAGAGTTCGACATACTGCTGACGAGCCTTGCAAGAAAGTACTAGAATGAAACAGCTGATGCTCTTGATGTTTTCTGTACTGGGAGTTCATCTGTAAAACTGCAGTTTAAGGATGAATGATGCAGTGATCAATGTCTTTTTTATCAAGTCAGGGGTAAGCTGGCCAACTCTAAATAACTTTAATGTTTACCAGTAGATGACTCTAATACACATGCTGTGTAATTGCCACGTGGTTCCTCAGTTACTAACAAAATTCCATAGAGATAGGACGTAGGAGCTCGAATTTATGAGACAACGTTTGATTTTGATAGTAGTAAGTAAATTTTTTGATCTTTGTGTTTTTTGCTACAACATCTATACATTCATGAAAGATTATTTTTCAGTTATAGCATAGTTTTCCTTGTGGTTTAAAGATTCTATACCATTAAAATTAATAATTAAAGGTTTCTTGGTGTGTACTAGTAAGTGCTTTTGTACCAAATGGTAGGGATGGGGCAAGTTGGCTAAAAAAAAAAGGGGTGGTGGGCAAGTTGGTACATGTGCCGACTTGCCCCACGTTATTTGATAACAATAATTCTATTTATTTACATAGTTTACGTTTTGTTCCTGGATTTTTGTAAGGATAATGAAATTAGTGTCCTATCATTTCCTCCACAATGCTCTCAGTAACTCTCAGTTGCAGTCCCTGGATGTCAGTGTTTATAGACCTCTGGAGAAATGTGTTAAAAGAGAATGTGATTCGTGGATGACTAGTAATCCACGATCAACTATGACCATCTCTGACATTCCTGGTATAGTTTCCACGGCTTTACCTCTTGCTGTTACTCATTCTAATGTTTTCAATGGGTTTAGGACTGCTGGAATTTCACATTTGAATACAGACTATTTGAAGATTCTGATTTTATGGGTGCGCATGTAACAGATCGACCACAGGAGATGTCCGAAAAGAGACACCATGCTCCAGACCAGTCATCAGCGTGATACAGAGTCTTGTAATATGACAGGCAGCAATGGAATTAAAACAGTTCTTGATGGAGAATCCCAAGGTAAGTTGATCAGACTTGGAGAGCGGAATGAACCCACACCATCTACTTCTGGAGTAACTGGGAAGACAGTGACTTCATTTGCAGAACTGAGACCATTGCCTACAGCAGGTGCCAGAAAGGGAAAATTCAATGAATAGGGGGAAACGTTGTTCTGCTGTTCTAACTGATACACCAGTAAAAAAACAGATCTTGAAAAGAAATTGAACAAAAAACACCAAAGACGAAAAGAAGCCTCTTTTCGCAAGTGAAAAAGAAACACCAATCACAGAGTTTAAGAACTGTTCATGTTGATTCAGAATAAAGCTCAGATGAAGAAGACAGCCTGTGTTTCGTATGTATAGAACTGTTTTCAAAAAGTAAGCCAGGAGAAGTGTGGATCCAGTGCAGGGTATGTAACATGTGGGAGCGTGAAGACTGTACTAACGAGGATTTATTTTACGCCTGACACAATTGCAACTCAGATGATGATCTGAACTAATACTAATGACTTACATTTTGTAGTTTGGAAATTAGAGCGTATTTTTGTTACTTGATTTAAATGCAACGTAGTAATTTTCTTTTAATTATCAATGTGTCAACTTACCCCATAATGTGTGCCAACTTACCCCGTATGCAGGGCAAACTGGCACGAAAAAGTAATTTTTTTTTCTGAAGCTTACTGTTACCTTATGTTGAAAGCAAACCACAATTTTTTTTGCTCTATGATAAAGAAGAATGTTTATTTTTCCAGTGACGATAAGAATTTTGCAAATATTTGTTTTCTATTCCCAATAACCAAATTGTAAAAAGTGTGCCAACTTGCCCCGGTCTCCCCTATATATTAAAAGTGGAGGATAGAAGAGAGGTAGAGCTGAATGTTGCGGGAGTGGAAAAGGTCAGAGTAAACTGAGACTGTAGAATTAGGTATTGAGAGCGGAAGTGAAACAAATAAGGAGGTAAAAAATGAAAGGACACAAGAATGGATGGGATTATAAGTGAGGACTGGTACGATGGTGAGTCTGGATGAGGGAAAGATTCCAAGAAGATTACAATATCGCATTTTTTAAGGTAAAATGCATTTTTCTAACATACAAACCCGAGGTCCTTTACATATGGAGGGTACTTTCGGCGTAACTGAACATAGGCCACAAAAGACTTACAAGGCATTGGTTGGTATGACTACCAGCTCTGCTTCTAGTAGAAGAGCTAAGGTGAATGGGAACACTGTCTCAATCGTAGTGGCTTAACATTACTAAGTTTACCAGGGACGCTGTATGGTAGGATTTTTATAGGAAGAGTGAGACAGACGAAAGAAGCATGGAGAGGATAAGAGCCGTGAGTTTAGGCACGAAAGAGGATGCATGGAATAAGCATTTATTTTGAAACTCTTATGCGAGAAGTTTGAGAGTTAAGGTGAAAAGCTATGTTTGGCATACTTAGACCTAAAAACGCTTTTGACAGAATTAGCAAATATTCAATGTGAATGGTGCTGAAGGTAATTTGCTTGGTGAAATTAACGGTTTTAAGATGAATGCAAAATACATTAGAATATGCTGGTTGCAGGGTGACTGGTTAGGTGTAAAAATGGATGTGTGATAATGGTTATCTAAAATCGTCATAGAAATGATGTGACAATAAAGAGGAAGGATTTTAAACTCACGAGCAAAGTTGAGACAAGAATATGGGTCATGAGCGGAGCGTGGAATAGCTTACGTTGCAGATGATACACATTTGATTAGAGATAATGAAGAGAAATTACAAAAAATAGGTAGGAATTTGAAAACGTTTGCATGGTGAGAAACTTTAAAGTGAAAGTAGGCTGAAACCAGGACGATGGTGTAAGAATGTATGGTTGATTTTTAAATGAATTTATGAGTAACTGAGACAAAAAATGGTAGGATGAAAGATGATGTGAATCACAGAACAGGCGAGGCAAGGACTGTGTTAGGTTTTATGTGATAGCCAGTCATGAAAGAGAGCTGTCTATGGAAGCCATATTGAAATATATGACGGGGTTGTTGAGCCAACTCTTCATTACGTAAGTGAATTGTGAAAGATAAATATGATTAAAAAGATAAAAAAAAAATGGGTTGAATCGATTATGATAAATGATTGTGTACATGATATATGTTGACTGAGGTTGATCAAAAGAGAGAAATATTGATAAATCATTTGGTCATAAGAGAAAATGGAAGAAAGGAGGTGAGGCAGCCCAAAAAATGTACGATAAATGATGTATGAGAGTTGAAGGAATAGGAGTGAGTTAATATCGATACTGTGAAAGAGGTAGCAAGTTGTATGATCGAAGTGCATGACACGGTAATTGTATGGTGATTCAACGTAGATGAGCCTTCTGTGGATGTGTATATAGCAGCTAATGTTAGGGCCGCTTTTGGCTGAAGAGTTAAATTATGAAAGAGGCTGTGGCTTTTTCAGTTTTCCTCTAAAACAATTGGTCATCGATGGCAACAGCTGATATATATATATATATATATATATATATATATATATATATATATATATATATATATATATATATATATATATATATATATATATATGATGACAATCACTAGGTGTAGGTCCTGACCGGTTTCGACTTCCTCTCTAAGTCATTGGCGAATGACTGATACAATGTGCGTGTGTGTGTGTGTGTGTGTGTGTGTGTTTTAATATCATAATCCCATCAAAAGTACAATGCATACAACCACATCTTCATTAAAAGATCCTTAGGTTTACGTAACATAAACATCCAATCCTGATTTCAGGGTAAGCAACCTACCTCCAGGTCACATAACCTGGGGCCATATTCATAAGTTGTCCAAAAGAGAGAGACCACTCCAGTGAAAACGGGGAAAGAAAAGGGAGGTGGGGAGTGACGGGGAAAACATAAGGGCCCAGTGGGGGGACTAGGGACAGGAGGGGCAGGCGGGGGGGAGGGGGTATGGAAATGTTTAGAGGTGAGGAGGGAGCATGGAAAGGGAGGAGGGCATATTCAGTGAGGGGAGAGGGAAGGGGGTGGGGGATGGGGTCGGGGTGTGCTTGGCGTCGGGGGAGGTGTAATATTGTGTATACGCGTAGTTTATTAAGCCGTCAGTTGGCGGGGTCGTCTCGGCCCAGCGAGTGCGATAGGTCGACCCGCCATTTATTAATATTAAGCCGGGTTGACAAAACGCCTCTTATGACGGGATAAACGTCAGACGAAAATAGTCCTTATGGACGTCGACGTTAAGGATGGATTGAACGTCGCTCTCGAGACGAATCGTTCAGCCATTTTCCCGGCTGAAGCTGTTGGCGGCTTCAAATGCACATCCGCAGGCACCACAAGGATGAGTTTTGATGGCTTTTCAGATGGGATTATCGAACGAACGAACGTCGTCGAGTTCTTCCTTTTTCCCCCGAAACGCGGAGGCACACCGAATACCGATGAGGCAACAGTTGGTGGTTTGTGGAAGGTTCAATATCGGTTCGATCTCGTTTTGAATATTTGGGGCTTTATTTCATTATTAGTGGGGAAAAAAGAAATAGGAACAAACCATAAAGAGGAAATGAAAAATGGGAGGACGGGTCGTGTAAGAGAATCCTCCCTCGCTGCTTTCAATAACTCCTTCTAGCATTCGCTGGCATCAGAAGCTTTTATCTATTCAAAGCACTGAGGCTTTCAATTCCAAAGACATTACGACTGTGATTATAATGAACTCGCATCACTGAGCTTGATAATGATATCAGAATATTAGATGATAATGATTATAAACAGAAGCTCTAACTTACAAATAATAATCTAATCTCGGGAGTAACAAATGGCGACACTAATATGCAAATAATAATAATGATGATAGTAACATTCAAACTCCATTTGACATCGGTTTCATATTAGTAGTTTCCATTCCTTCTAATAATAATAATAATAATAATAATAATAATAATAATAATAATAATAATAATAATAATATCACTTGAACATTATAATGGCATCAGGAAATATATAACTTTCCAATCCACTGCTTTTCACTAACCAAAAGAGAAAAAGTATTCCACAGATAATTAAGAATTTTCATCCTCCGTCGATCCCGTGAAAATACTTCCTACTTCTGAACCACAAGAGTGTCCTCGTTAAAGTGCCCAATCTGGCAGCGAGATTAAGTACGATTTCATTTAATTAACTTCCTGTCACTCTGTTGCTTGACATCAGTACCTTTGCTTTCGGTGCCATCTTTATTTTGGTCGTCAAAATGACCTCTTCATTCCAAATGACGTTTGATGGATCCACTCGTTAACTTTAATCAGGTTTCATACGTACGTGTATACATGTATGTCAAACTTATTTAAATACTCGGATTACACGATTCTGTTAGTTTTTCTTTTCATTCACGGCCAAGCTTTGGAATTCTATTACTGCTTCTGTTTCTCCTAATAGCTAAGACCTGCCTCCCTATAAGAAGTCCGTCTATTTATTTCTTCGTTAGGACTAACTTTTCCATGCATTTCTCTGGCCTGGGATGGAAAACGGCTTCGGGTTACCTGTTCCGTTCGCCTTTGCCTCAAAAGACACACTACTGTACACACACACACACACATATTATATATATATATATATATATATATATATATATATATATATATATATATATATATATATATATATATATATATATATATATACACACACACACATTATTCACAGTTATAATGACAATAATAATACGTGTGGTATACATGTAACACTAGCAATAACCTTGGCAGGCGTTAATGAATGGTACTCTCTAAGTACAGACAGGAGAAGGGCGGGGGGGGGAGGTATCCCCTAGTTTAACCAGACCACTGAGCTGATTAACAGCTCTCCTAGGGCTGGCCCGAAGGATTAGATTTATTTTACGTGGCTAAGAACCAACTGGTTACCTAGCAACG
>NC_089758.1:8924233-8956733 GCF_040412425.1 Macrobrachium rosenbergii
AGTATAACTTTAAGGGACTTTTAATTTTCTCAGTCAAATATAAAGTCACGCAATTTATCTGAGGCAAATTCTTTGAAGGACTCTAAGGCGTCAGGCAGAAAACATTGTTCAAAGTTGCCTCAGTTTTGGTGCGAGCGCAAGCAAACGAATTGTCAAAACACTTCTTAATAAGTTTGGAAGTACAATCCATAGAACGGACTGAAAAGCTGTGTTGCATTGCATGCTAAGCCCAAGTTCCTTCTGCTGCTGCCAAATTCTTTTCTTTTTCTCCAAATCCTTCCTTCAGCAGGAATGTGGTCACTGACTTGCTTGAAGAGGGGGAGGCATCACCAAGCTTATGCCTATCAGTCTTTAAATGACGCTCAGTACCATATTTTCCACCATTTGTTACCGAAAAATACGACATGAACTTTAAACACCTTTTTGCTTTTTTTTTTTTTATATGAAAGGATATTCATTTTCTAAATCTTTATTGAAAGCAGACTTCCTTTTGGGTGGCATGCTGTCATCCTCTTGAGCGATACTTGATTACTACTCGACTACCAACACGTAACAGCTGGACTTAGCCACACACACGCATGGACGAGTGCAAGAGAGGTTACCAGTCGTATCACGCGTGTATAAATAGTGCGTTTGTTTTCATTTTCTTTTATTTGGTTATAGAAAATGGAGCACAATTCATAAATTCTACGGGTAGCTATGCAAGAGCCTTAGAGATTTCGAGAAAAAATATCTTAACTCTTATCTTTGAACAATTAGCAATTTATTACGATCTGCATATGCAATGGGGGACACATGACGGGCAAATTCCTTAAAGGGGGACATTAGAACGTCCCTCGAAAGTAGTGATTTTTGGGGGGACACAGATTCGAAATGGGGACTGTACGTCTGGTCATACAGGCAACGGAAATTTTCTCTAAATTTCCACTGCCTGCAGCTTACATTGACAGGAACCTGCATATGTTAACAAGAAATACGGCCGTGATGAGCTTGTTGATCATCATCATCATCATCATTACCATCACCAACAGCATTTCCTCACTGCAGTAGGCTAAACGTTATCTGGCTTTAACTGGGAACACCTCATTTCCTGCCGGCGAAATAACCTATTCAACACGCAGTTTCCACTGCCTCTTTCGACCCTCCCCACCTATCCCTTCCCCTACCCAGCATCGGTAACCCTGGGGACCACCCCAAAACCTAGCCCTCCTCTCTCCCCTGTACCCGGCACTACCACCATACCCTCCCCATCCCCTGCATTGACATGCTCAACTACGATTTCACCTCTTACTCCAACAGGAGCGACCATGCTTTATGACCTCATTGGCCGATCTAACGACGTGGTTAGACACGCGCAAACTACCGGCGAGCCATCCACAGCTGGCGTAAACCATGGTGTTTGCCGACGCGGCCCAAATGCCTTTTTTATGACAAGGCAGTTTCAGTTGATTATCAGCCGTCTATTCCTCTGGAAAGCCCCTGCCACCCATCGGCTCCCCACCCCCGTCTTCTTCCAGAAGTCAATCATGTGATGGATCACTTCGTCAGGAGCTTGATTTTTGGCTCAAGCGAGTGGAGCGGCAGTGTTATGCATTTAACTAAATGTAATAAAAGAAAATCCAACGATATTTTTTCGACAAGGGACGCGCAGAGTTCCACAGTCTTTATGCTAATGGTGCTCACATTACCAGCACCACCCATGCCATTAATAATTACAGTAAGGATAACGACCAGTCGACATAACTCGGTAACAAATTTCCTCATTCGAAAAGACAGAATCTGCCCAAATGTATACAAACTGCCGTAGAAAGATAAATGCAAAGAGATCACTGACGAGTTCTCTCTCTTCGTGCAGTCGTCTCCTGTGGCCTTAGGCTTTAAGGACCCGCCATTTCCCGGTTAATGGCAAAAACTTGGGTTACGCTTAAAGGCGTAAGATATGCAGCATATAAAAGTAACGTCAGGCATATTTTTGATAATAGGCCATAAGCCCAGAAGTGTGTTTTGTTCCTCACGTTATTGCCACATAGAAGGGTTATTGTACATAGTTTTTTTCGGCAATTTTTGTAAATTAAACGTGATGAAATTGCTTGCTGCGTTAAATCTATATTATTGGCAATCTTTTCCTGTCTGTACCTACAGTCTACTGTATTTAGTCAAACTTGACCTGAGACAGGTTAGAGTTCAATACACAAAAGCCTTCCAAGACCTGGAGCTTTGATACTGGCCAAATACGTGGATGGGTGATCACAAGGCAGCACATGAACAGTAGATGGCTGAGGCACTAGGACTAGCAATTTCATCCTCTGTGAAAATCAATGCTCAGAAACGGGAGGTAATGCACTATTTAATTAACTGCAGTTCAGCCCATCAAAGGACCTTTCCTGAAGATTAGCTTGCATCAAGTTTATCTTACTTGGAATACAACATGCATAAAATACAGAAAAAATTCTCTAAGGTTTTCCAAGAATAAACAGTTATTTCATTTACAATCTCTCTCCCTCTCTACTGTAACATTTATATATATATATATATATATATATATATATATATATATATATATATATATATATATATATATATATATATATATAATATATTATATATATAATATATACATATATTTATCTATAATATATATATATACTGTATTTATCTATTATATAGATACTATATATATATATATATATATATATATATATATATATATATATATATATATATATATATATATATATATATATACAGTATATATGTTGCAGCAAGAAATCCCTGAAATTTTCAGGGAATTCGTGAAATCACCAATTCAGTTAGTAACGTTGGATTCCGAGGGGTTAGTACTAAAACAAGGCGAAACAATGATTCATCTACACTGTTTTGCCATGTTTAGTACTAGCCCTCGGGGATCAAAGCAATGTACTTAAGTAAATTGGTGATTTCACAAATTTCTGAAAATTTCAGGCATTTCAGAAATCCCTGGTTTCATAGTCGTATTGTAACACACACATACACACATATATATATATATATATATATATATATATATATATATATATATATATATATATATACATATATATATATATATATATATATATATATATATTATATATATATATATATATATATATATATATATATATATATATATATATATATATATATACACACACCTGGCTTTTAATAATCACAAATTGGATATTGAACGATATTTGTAGCGCAATATTTATGAATATATCAAAAGGCACTTGTGTGTAAGTGTAAATGGCAAAAATTCATAATTAGCCAAGTATTACAAACTTACAAATCAGCTATTAATGTGGAGGTGGGCTGATATATATTCTAAATACAGAACCAGAATTTGACAGGCAAATGTACAGCAAGGTCGGTATCAACTTATACCTGTCTTGGTGGCTTTGTGCTCAAAGTTAGTCTATCATTGCTTGTAAACCATGCAACGGTTCGAACCCGCCCGGTGACGAAGCTCATATCAATTATAATCGCACTTTGGTGTCAGTTATTCCCGAGGTATAGCGAACTGAAAATTTTATATATATATATATACATATATAAATATATATATATATATATATATATATATAATACATATATATATATATATATATATATATATATATATATATATATATATATATATATATATATATATATATATATATATATATATATATATATATATATATATATATATATATACTGCATATATTGATATGCAAAAGCAAAAAGTGTACGTAGACAAAATTTCAGGGGAGGATATGAAAACACAAGAATAAAAGGTGCCAAGTGCTAAAACCTAGACAGTGGGCTTAAACGATGTCCAAGACGGGTTTTGAAAGAATATTTAGCCAAACAAGCTGATGATGCTGACAAGGCCAAGTACTCAGGGAGTGACACTGTCGTTATGATAGCCCAAATAACGGTTAATGAAACATCCAAGAGTGAAAAGAAAAATAGGAAAATATCTGCCAAAAGTGGGAACGTGTCAGTAACGTCAGCAAAAGAAAGACAACGCTAGGCGGAACTTCTTTGTGAGGTCTTGAGAGGATAACTTGACTGATATACCAAAATCTGACCATGACCTGAATTTGCCAAGGAATGAATTCAGTACTTGAGTCCGGCAGATGGAAAACACCTGGTTATAACTGAATCACTGTAGAGATGATTTCAGCTGGAACTGAAATAACACTTCCTATACAAACTAGACTGTTGAGCAGAATAAGAAATGAGGATACACAGCCTGGTCAATGGGGATTGGAAGTCATGCCTAAGGTACAATAGAAAGGTGACCTGATGCAATGGGTTAACTACAGTGTCTTTGCACTGGAGACAGAAACTGTTAAAAGGTAAGTGTAAACAACCTGGTTTTAGACAAGGCAGGAGTAGCACAGGTCAGGGATTTGTGTTAGGTCACAACTATGAGCGGCAGTGTATGGAATTTGAAGAGCCCTTTCTGCTGTCTTTTGTTGATTACGAAAAGGTTACTTGACAGCGTTCGTAGACCAATATTATGGCTAGGCTTGCGTCACTCCGGTATGTTTTTTAATATGCAAAGCTATCGGAAACGATCCATCGTTCCGTTAAATATTTAAAGTTAATTAAACTTATGCTTCGTTCCGCTGAATATGCAAAGCTAACCGAAATTATCCTTGAACGAAGCAGATGCAAAGCTGATGTTAATGGGGTCTTGTCAAGTGAGTTCATAGTAAACAGTGTGGTGCTTGGAGGAGATACTGTTTCACCTTCTCTGTTTCCCCCTCTCATAGACTTCATATTGAAAAACAGAGGTCGGAAACGGAAGGGGTTTAGACTGGAGTTGCGATAGAGAACTTGACAACTACAATGTATGGATGATGCTGTTTTAATCAACAAATTGCTAGAAAAATTGTTAAGCTTGAACAAACGCATGAAATAAAATTAAATGTAGATAGAGTTAATTAAAGTCGAATCTTTTAAATATTTAGGAAAAAAGATATCCAACACAGCTTCTCTTGAGTTCGACATTAGTGAAAGACTAAAAAACGCAAACCAAACGATAAGCAGGCTAAATAAAATTTGTTAAAATCAAATAGATCGAAACTGCATACGAAAGCCTAAAGCTTTGAAAGTGAGATGACACGTTGGGGTTAGACATGTTAGAGTTAGAAATGATAACCATAAGGGAAATTAAGGAAGATGTAGATGAGATAAAAATGACAAGGAGACGGAGATAATTGGACATGCCCTTCGTACAATTCCCTGGGAAATATTACGTTATGGGGTCTGCTGGGCGCCTGCGGGCACTACAAAAGTTGGAAGACCCACACCTACTGGATGAGAACTGACAGATGAGTGGACTGGAGATGAAAAACAAGTGGACAGATTATGAAGGGTTGGTGGCAATGACACACAACACACACACAAATATATATATATATATATATATATATTTATATTATACATATATACACAGTATATCAGGAAAAACAAGCACTGTATATATTGTGATTTTGTGGTTAAGACACTCCTAATTTGCAAAGGGGGAAGCAGGCTAACCCCTTCTGCAGCCATCCCTTCTAAGGGGAAAAGACTAACTGGTGAAATAAAACACACGCACATACGCACACACACACACACACACACACTTTGAGTGGCTATGGAAACAAAGATGGTTATGAATAAAGGGATTCCAGAGCTGGTGTCTCGTATGGCAATAATGTAGATGCTGAATGTGAATGAAGGAAAAGGGTTAAAGCTGTTGAGATGAATGTTTGCACGGTATATGGAATGCAAGAAGAATGGAACAAGTGAGAACTGTAGTAATAAATACAAGTGGTAACAAGAATAGCGCACGTGAAAGGATGGATCAGAATGTTTTGAGATGGTTTGGTTTTGTGGAAAGAATGGGAGTGACTGGGTGACGAAAAGTTGATAACTTCGAAGTGTAAAGAGACAGGAGGAAAGGAAATGGAAACAGTTGGTTAGGTAGACTGAAAGAGGTACTGGAGAGGAAACATCTCGATATTAAGAATGAAAATGCGCCAAAGGACGCCGTGAATAGCGCGGTGCAGAGTGCGCGCGCGCGCGTGTGTGTGTGTGTGTGGGGGGATCAACGCTCTTATGATAAACCTTCTGCTTAGGCGTTTGATGCTGCTGATGTTCAACTAAGAATAAGTGGTTGATGTGTGAATAAGGTAGTGGCAATTGTGGCTCGTTTTTCTCAGGAACCACCCCTGCTAAAGGAAAGAGCCCAACGTGGGTGTGGGTTAGAGAGAGAGAGAGAGAGAGAGGGATAATTCGACGACATAAAGAAAACTTAATTTCTTCTTATATTAATCATGATTGTAATTTCCCGGTAATGCAATCGGTACAATCTTTGTATAAAAGCGTTATAGGCTGACGAATGCATCCCTCCTGATAGAAAGAAAACACATGAAAAAATAAATCAAACGTAAAGAAACAAATAAGGCGTGCAAGTATTACCCTCTAAAATGAAAAAAAAAAAACAAAAAAAAAACATAAAATAAATAGATCTTAATTGGACGTCCCTACTTCATAAAAATATATTACGGCCTATGCTTTCATTTCAAAAATAGATTATGTCAGAATAAAGCATTAAGATAAATATGCCAATAAAACCAAAAAGTTCCTATTTCACAGATAAAATTTTACCATAAAAATTTTACTATTACCAATAAACATATCAAGCATACAATAAATGTCCTCATATCATGGTCAGATGTCTGTGAATACTGTCGTTCAGGTCATCTACTTAGCATCGATAATCTACATCAAATATTCTGCGTTCAGATAAAACAGGGAAAACTGTATCATTTTATCGCCTTATTTCGATAACCGTCGTCAGGCAAAGCGGAAACCGCAAATGTAAATAATTAACTGGTTAGTTCAAGCTGTGGAATCGTAAACCGTTTTTTCAGTATTTATACTTTCTCATTACTTTTATTACTTGTATTAAGATAATTCATCACCCCTTATTTCAGGAACACATTTAAGCGACGTTGCTTCCTCGTAAATGGAACTTTTGAGAACGTTACCTATTTAGAGTCACAATGCCCTACTAGTATGGGACAAAATCCATATCAGCTACAGACATATATAAGAGTGAGTATATTTGGTTATTACATAAAACGTAAAGGAAAAGTCAGCACTGGGATCCAACGAAACTTTGTAAATATCTATGGTGCCTGGAGACTGTTGAGAAGACACCATTTGTCCACATCAAGCCTCTTGCTTCTTTCAAAGATTCATCACCCTTAAGAGACATCTAAGCCAAGGTCTAGACATTGATCTAAACCAGCCAACTAACCCAAAGAGAACGCACAAGCCAGCGGTAAAAAAAAAAGAAGAAAAAAAAAAAAGTTAAAAAATGCGCCGAAGTTTCTTCGGCGCAATCGAGTTTTCTGTACAGCCACCACAGCAGATAATCAAGGTCACCGAAAACAGATCTATCTTTCGGTGGTCTCGGTATAATGTTGTGTGAGCCGCGGCCCATGAAACTTTATCCACGGCCCGGTGGTGGCCTGTCCTTTATCGTTGCCAGAAGCACGATTATGGCTAACTTTAACCTTAAATGAAATAAAAACTACTGAGGCCAGAGGGTTGCAGTTTGGTATGTATGATGATTGGAGGGTGGATGATCAACGTACCAATTTGCAGCCCTCTAGCCTTAGTAGTTTTCAAGATCTGAGAGCGGACAGAACAAGTGCGGACGGACAGACAAAGCCGGCACAATAGTTTTCTTTTACAGAAAATTAAAAATACATTGTCTCCGTATCGGGACCCGAGGCCATACCGAAAACTAATCAGCTTTTTACGTATTTTGTCAACGCACAGACACACAAACAGACCCAATGTAATATAAAAGTATATAATAAAAAAATCTTCACGGAATATTTCACTGAGCAACAAATTTAATAAAAAAATGGTGTCTAACTTTGTCGTTGGTGTTGCAGATTAAGCCGGATTGATGACAGCAAAATCTCTTGTTTGCATAGTTTCATATAATATCAGCATTGTGAACCTTTTACTTTTCTCCGTGTCTCCTAATTCATCTGCACTGTTTAGTGGCCGAGGTAAAAATCCGAGCCGATTTGCCTTTCTCTGACTCCTCATAAACGAATCCACAGTTAGCAGTGATTTCCTTTTTCTAGCGACATTTAAATGCAATGAGGACACCCGAAGCAACAGCAAGTTCTTCAGAAAGACCTTAAACATTTTTCTCGTTCTGTCGCTCAAATCAAAATTTTGGCCGTGAACTCTCATTAAAGAAAGAAAGGCCACCCCGTATTTCCCAATTTCTTAAATAAAAATATCCATTTGCAACCTGAAGCTATAGTTAGGAAATATCCTCTGGAAGACTGGAAGAATTTTTGCTTCGTCGATATGGGCGTTATCCCTCTCTCGCTCTCGCTCTCTCTCTCTCTCAAAAAAAAAAAAAAAAAAAAAGAAAAAACATTAAATATATCTAAATATATATATATATATATATATATATATATATATATATATATATATATATATATATATATATATATATATATATATTATGCACACTTATATATACACGTGTGTGTGTGATGGGGGATTAATCAGCCAGTGTTTAGGCTATACTTCCCTCAAAAAGGAGGTATTTACCGCCATAATGAGGTGGAACCCTCACAGCGTGTTGAATATTAGGGGTGAGGGGTCTCGCTCCTAAACACAGATAATGCCACACACCAACGTGTTACCCGGAAGAACCAAGAACAACGTGACGAGCAACTGGGTCTTACCCTTAATGCTTTGGTCAATTAGAAACCAAATTTGCTCTTTTGGTTTATAATTTTCCTCATTGCCATTATCATTTCATGAAGTTCTTATTCTTCACTCCTTTTGTTTCGAATTGCTGTCATTATTCTTGTGATGGCCCTCATGGCTGAAAACCTATTCGTCGTAATTAATAACGGTACCATTATTCTGAAATTTTCTTATTCTTTTTTCATCTCTTTCATTGCATATTTTCATGTTCAACCATTTCCTTTCGAATCGCCATCATTATTTTCATAAACTGTTTCACGACTAAAGATATTTCATTTGTACGCTTTTTGAATATCTAAACCATGCTGTGATCAACCAATGAAAATTGAACGCCAAAGAAAATTGAACGCCAATGAAAATTGAACGCATGTCGTGGAATTGTAGCATCGGTAACAATTACCACAAACACATGTAATGAAACTGGTTTCACAAACTCTCACCGCTTTTCTACTAAAATGATCTGAAAATTTCACAGTAATGAGATCTGTAATTCCCCAAGTTCTAATATAAATTTCCAACAAAAAATTTTGTCGATGCACTTATTTCATGTGACATATTCCCCCACACCTGACTAGAGTAAAAATATCCTCTAACCGGTTTATTTTTAATATCAATATTATCAGTATAGAATGTATACCTCCGCCAAGGCATCTCTGGTGAGAGTGACTAGGGTGCTTCCAACTGAGAAGTCTTGGCTTTGATCTCGATGTGTGGTAGAAAATTATTTCTAAAAAATTTCACCCGTTGATAATCTCACTAATTATTACTGTGGATTAATAAATCATAGCAAAGAGCAAAACACGACATTAATCGTTATCAGAAATCACGGCTGACCTCAGATGATAGCATCAATGTAAAATTCAAAACTCGAAGGGTTCGAGACCGAAACACTTGCTTAATAGCGGCTTTAAAAGCAAGATTAAGACAACATAAAAATATCATATCTTTTTGGAAACCATTAATAAATCTGTCTGATTTAAGGTTTGTCGTTTTTGTTTTCACCCAAAGCTTCTAGGTTATTTTCACTGACACTTCTCACATACACACACGCGCGCACACATAATGACTAAACATACACTTGTCATAAACACAAAAATGATGTGGATGTATGTATATGTCACGTCACAACAATGACAGAATATTATAGACACTTTTAACAAATGCGAAATATGCAGCAAGCACACACAACTGCCTTAAAGAAAAATGACTTTTCATCCATCACTGAAGAAATGCACTGCCTACAACAGGACCGCTTCAGCATTTCTAAATAATCCTGAGTACACGCACCATTCCTTACTATAAATAGGAGCTTTTATAGTCCTTTATCAGGGAAAAGACATGTCTCTCTGGAAAACAGCACTAGCCCCTGTCAACAAAAAGGAACTCCTTAAGCACTTCAAAATAATACAAAGAATATTGAAAAAACGGATTATTCTTCCAATCAGTAATAAAACTACTTTTTTTTCAACAGCAAAACGCCTCTCCTCTCTCTCTCTCTCTCTCTCTCTCTCTCTCTCATGAGACTCCCCTTCTGTGCCACTCCTAAATCAAAACCATTCTCTCTCTCTCTCTCTCTCTCTCTCTCTCTCTCTCTCTCTCTCTCTCTCTCTCTCTCTCATGAGACTCCCCTTCTGTGCCACTCCTAAATCAAAACCATTCTCTCTCTCTCTCTCTCTCTCTCTCTCTCTCTCTCTCTCTCTCTCTCTCTCTCTCTCTCTCTCTCTACAGAAAATAATTGCCTAAAATAATTTCTCAACAGCGACAAGACTTCTCTCTCAAAAAATGTCTTCATTTCACTGTCTCTTAAGAAGTCACAGGCCTCCTCTCAAACTTTTCTAACTTGATTTTGTCTCCCCCCTACTGCAGGAGGATGTTCCCGACGGTGCGAGCTTCCTTCACGGGTCTCAAGAGCGACGACCGATACATCGTCCTTCTGGACATCGTTCCCATGGACAACAAAAGATACAGGTGAGATGACGTCATTCAAGTTAATGAACTTGTGAAGTAGCATAATGGTCTAAGTCTGTTACATTCCTCCTACCCTCTCTCTCTCTCTCTCTCTCTCTCTCTCTCTCTCTCTCTCTCTCTCTCTCTCTCTCTCATACATACATACTGTAAGTATAAGCAGTATTACAGTATATGGTATATTCGTGTGCACAACTGCATACCATCCAATGAGTGTAACTCATTTTGGATTCAGTAAGTATTCACTAACATTTGCATGAATGTTTATACTTAAAAGGATTTATTGAGGCTTATCTACAGCATGGAAGCGAAAAGTGTTGGTTGAATATGTATGGGTAAATTTTAGTAGCTGTTGAAATAATTGTGGGAGAAAAATTGCAAAAGGACAAATGTGGCTGTAAAGACTGAACGTGTGCATTGGAGTGGATTGGTTAAGTAGTGAGAATGGAAGCAGTGAGATTGGAGAGATTTAAAAAAAAAAAATTATTTCGGAGTGAAAAACGAGTGGTAACGGTCTGATATTCAAGAAGGTAAATGACAGGCAAATGACTGAAATAACTGGTTTTTTTTTTTTTTTTTGTAAGTGCATGGAGAAACTATGAAACTCGTAGAAACTTTCTGCAAAGGCTTCCTTGTTTACAGTAAATGGAGGATGGCGTTTACAATGACTGCTGACTAATATTTCTTAATAACTATCCCATACCAAAGTTACGTTCACCTGCTAAAAGCATGGAGAGAGAGAGAGAGAGAGAGAGAGAGAGAGAGAGAGAGAGAGAGAGAGAGAGAGAGAGTCGGTACTTCAAAATCCATGGAGTTGGTGAATAAGAAATTATGCTGCCATTAGACTAGCTTAATCTAATCATATATGATATTCCGGCTTCCACAGATACGCGTACCACCGATCGTCGTGGCTAGTGGCCGGAAAAGCAGACCCACCTCCGCCATACCGGCTGTATCCGCATCCGGACTCTCCCTACACCGGCGACCAACTCAAGAAACAGATCGTCTCTTTCGAGAAAGTCAAACTTACCAATAACGAGATGGACAAACACGGACAGGTAAGAACTGTAATTACTAGTAGCACAGACAGACTCACACGCAACAACTGCTAATGCAGCACTCCTCAGTCTTTTAAATAAGTAACCTACACTGCAAAACTACAAGTTTCTTGAAAATAAGATCAATGTCATATCCGAGGTAATTCTTGCTCTCTGTTTTCACGAGTCTCATTCCAAAGTTCAATTGTATTAAGTTCTTATTTTGATTAGTTATTTCTCCTAAATGGTATCTTCTTTACTCTCTGTATTTCTATACTGGACTGCTTTCCTATGGAGTCCTCATGCTTGTAGGAGCTTTTCCAGTTAGGGTTGCAGATGATCTGCTGGTAACAACATATTAGACAGTGTTGCCTAAAACAACCAACATCCCTTTCAGGCACTTGGTAAAAAATTATAAGACCATTTTAAGACTATTGGGAACAGACTGATGCTGGCTTTCCCATCAATTACGGTCCATTACGAATGCTTCTACATAACTCAGAATTGTCTGGTCTACTTTCAGAATATCCTGCCCTTCCCAAATAAACTACAGCTTTTACTCTCAACACGTCCTTTATATTTTATACGATGAAAAATCATTCTTAATGTGGTCACCTGGTCACCATTACACAACGGGGAGAAGTGCTTAGAACCTACTGGGAAGGTTTTGACTTCATCAATGGCAACAAGGTTCTTCATGCAGCACAGTAGCTTTTGCGGTGTCTCTTGCTCAATCTAACTGGCAAACATTCAGGAGTCGCCCTCATGTTTTGACTTCATCAATGGCAACAAGGTTCTTTTATGCAGCACTGTAGATTTTGTGGGTGTCTCTTGCTCTATCCAACTGGCAAACATTCAGGAGTCGCCCTCATGTTTTGACTTCATCAATGGCAACAAGGTTCTTCATGCAAAACTGTAGCTTTTGTCCATCCAACTGGCAAACACTCAGGAGTCGCCCTCATGTTTTGACTTCATCAATGGCAACAAGGTTCTTCATGCAGCACTGTAGCTTTTGTCGGTGTCTCTTGCTCTATCCAACTGGCAAACATTCAGAGTCGCCCTCATGTTTTGACTTCATCAATGGCAACAAGGTTCTTCATGCAGCACAGTAGCTTTTGTCGTGTTTCTTGCTCTATCCAACTGGCAAACATTCAGGAGTCGCCCTCATGTTTTGACTTCATCAATGGCAACAAGGTTCTTCATGCAGCACTGTAGCTTTTGTGGGTGTCTCTTGCTCTATCCAACTGGCAAACACTCAGGAGTCGCCCTCATGTTTTGACTTCATCAATGGCAACAAGGTTCTTCATGCAGCACTGTAGCTTTTGTCGGTGTCTCTTGCTCTATCCAACTGGCAAACACTCAGGAGTTGTCCTCATGTTTTGACTTCATCAATGGCAACAAGGTTCTTCATGCAGCACTGTGGCTTTTGTCGGTGTCTCTTGCTCTATCCAACTGGCAAACACTCAGGAGTCGCCCTCATGTTTTGACTTCATCAATGGCAACAAGGTTCTTCATGCAGCACTGTAGCTTTTTCATCAATGTCGGTGTCTCTTTGCTCTATCCAACTGGCAAACACTCAGGAGTCGCCCTCATGTTTTGACTTCATCAATGGCAACAAGGTTCTTCATGCAGCACTGTAGCTTTTGTCGGTGTCTCTTGCTCCATCCAACTGGCAAACATTCAGGAGTCGCCCTCATGTTTTGACTTCATCAATGCCAACAAGGTTCTTCATGCAGCACTGTAGCTTTTGTCGGTGTCTCTTGCTCTATCCAACTGGCAAACACTCAGGAGTCGCCCTCATGTTTTGACCTCATCAATGGCAACAAGGTTCTTCATGCAGCACAGTAGCTTTTGTCGGTGTTTCTTGCTCTATCCAATTGGCAAACACTCAGGAGTCGCCCTCATGTTTTGACTTCATCAATGGCAACAAGGTTCTTCATGCAGCACTGTAGCTTTTGTCGGTGTCTCTTGCTCTATCCAACTGGCAAACACTCAGAGTCGCCCTCATGTTTTGACTTCATCAATGGCAACAAGGTTCTTCATGCAGCAAGCTTTTTCGGTGTTTCTTCATCCAATTGCAAAACACTCAGTTTTGAGTCACCTCATGTTTTGACTTCATCAATGGCAACAAGGTTCTTATGCAGCACAGTAGCTTCTGTGGGTGTCTCTTGCTCTATCCAACTGGCAAACACTCAGGAGTCGCCCTCATGTTTTGACCTCATCAATGGCAACAAGGTTCTTCATGCAGCACTGTAGCTTTTGTCGGTGTCTCTTGCTCTATCCAATTGGCAAACACTCAGGAGTCGCCCTCATGTTTTGACTTCATCAATGGCAACAAGGTTCTTCATGCAGCACTGTAGCTTTTGTCGGTGTCTCTTGCTCTATCCAACTGGCAAACACTCAGGAGTCGCCCTCATGTTTTGACCTCATCAATGGCAACAAGGTTCTTCATGCAGCACTGTAGCTTTTGTGGGTGTCTCTTGCTCTATCCAACTGGCAAACACTCAGGAGTCGCCCTCATGTTTTGACTTCATCAATGGCAACAAGGTTCTTCATGCAGCACAGTAGCTTTTGTCGGTGTTTCTTGCTCTATCCAACTGGCAAACATTCAGGAGTCGCCCTCATGTTTTGACTTCATCAATGGCAACAAGGTTCTTCATGCAGCACTGTAGCTTTTGTGGGTGTTTCTTGCTCTATCCATCTGGCAAACATTCAGGAGTCGCCCTCATGTTTTGACTTCATCAATGGCAACAAGGTTCTTCATGCAGCACTGTAGCTTTTGTCGGTGTCTCTTGCTCCATCCAACTGGCAAACACTCAGGAGTCGCCCTCATGTTTTGACTTCATCAATGGCAACAAGGTTCTTCATGCAGCACTGTAGCTTTTGTCGGTGTCTCTTGCTCTATCCAACTGGCAAACACTCAGAGTCACCCTCATGTTTTGACTTCATCAATGGCAACAACAAGCACAGTAGCTTCTTCTCTTTGCTCTATGGCAACACTCAGTAGCTTTTTTGACCTCATCAATGGCAACAAGGTGTCTCTTTGCTCTATCCAACTGGCAAACACTCAGGAGTCGCCCTCATGTTTTGACTTCATCAATGGCAACAAGGTTCTTCATGCAGCACTGTAGCTTTTGTCGGTGTCTCTTGCTCTATCCAACTGGCAAACACTCAGGAGTCGCCCTCATGTTTTGACCTCATCAATGGCAACAAGGTTCTTCATGCAGCACTGTAGCTTTTTGTGGGTGTCTTTGCTCTGGCAAACACTCAGGGTCGCCCTCATGTTTTGACTTGCTTCTATCCAACTTTTGTCGGTGTTTCAAACTGGCAAACATTCAGGAGTCGCCCTCATGTTTTGACTTCATCAATGGCAACAAGGTTCTTCATGCAGCACTGTAGCTTTTGTGGGTGTTTTTGCTTTTCTGGCAAACATTCAGGTGCGCCTCATGTTTTTGACTCATTGGCAACAAGGTTCTATGCAACTGTAGGCAAACACACTCAGGAGTCGCCCTCATGTTTTGACTTCATCAATGGCAACAAGGTTCTTCATGCAGCACTGTAGCTTTGTCGGTGTCTCTTGCTCTATCCAACTGGCAAACACTCAGGAGTCGCCCTCATGTTTTGACTTCATCAATGGCAACAAGGTTCTTCATGCAGCACTGTAGCTTTGTGGGTGTCTCTTGCTCTATCCAACTGGCAAACACTCAGAGTCGCCCTCATGTTTTGACTTCATCAATGGCAACAAGGTTCTTCATGCAGCACTGTGGCTTTTGTCGGTGTCTCTTGCTCTATCCAACTGGCAAACACTCAGGAGTCACCCTAATGTTTTGACTTCATCAATGGCAACAAGGTTCTTATGCAGCACAGTAGCTTCTGTGGGTGTCTCTTGCTCTATCCAACTGGCAAACACTCAGGAGTCGCCCTCATGTTTTGACTTCATCAATGGCAACTGACTAGCTTTTGTCGGTGTCTCTGTTTCATCCAACTGGCAAACACTCAGGAGTCGCCCTCATGTTTTGACTTCATCAATGGCAACAAGGTTCTTCATGCAGCACTGTAGCTTTGTCGGTGTCTCTTGCTCTATCCAACTGGCAAACACTCAGGAGTCGCCCTCATGTTTTGACTTCATCAATGGCAACAAGGTTCTTCATGCAGCACTGTAGCTTTTGTCGGTGTCTCTTGCTCTATCCAACTGGCAAACACTCAGGAGTCGCCCTCATGTTTTGACTTCATCAATGGCAACAAGGTTCTTCATGCAGCACTGTAGCTTTTGTGGGTGTTTCTTGCTCTATCCAACTGGCAAACATTCAGGAGTCGCCCTCATGTTTTGACTTCATCAATGGCAACAAGGTTCTTCATGCAGCACTGTAGCTTTTGTGGGTGTTTCTTGCTCTATCCATCTGGCAAACATTCAGGAGTCGCCCTCATGTTTTGACTTCATCAATGGCAACAAGGTTCTTCATGCAGCACTGTAGCTTTTGTCGGTGTCTCTTGCTCTATCCAACTGGCAAACACTCAGGAGTCGCCCTCATGTTTTGACTTCATCAATGGCAACAAGGTTCTTCATGCAGCACTGTAGCTTTTGTCGGTGTTTCTTGCTCTATCCAACTGGCAAACATTCAGAGTCGCCCTCATGTTTTGACTTCATCAATGGCAACAAGGTTCTTCATGCAGCACTGTAGCTTTGTGTCGTCTCTCTTGCTCTATCCAACTGGCAAACACTTCAGGAGTCGCCTCATGTTTTGACTTCATCAATGGCAACAAGGTTCTTCATGCAGCACTGTAGCTTTTGTGTTTCTTGGTGTTTCTTGCAATGGCAACAAAGGTTCTTCATACCTTTTCTCTATCCAAACTGGCAAACACTCAGGAGTCGCCCTCATGTTTTGACTTCATCAATGGCAACAAGGTTCTTCATGCAGCACTGCGGCTTTTGTGGGTGTCTCTTGCTCTATCCAACTGGCAAACATTCAGGAGTCGCCCCTCATGTTTTGACTTCATCAATGGCAACAAGGTTCTTCATGCAGCACTGTAGCTTTTGTCGGTGTGTTTCTTGCTCTATCCAACTGGCAAACATTCAGGAGTCGCCTCTCATGTTTTGACCTCATCAATGGCAACAAGGTTCTTCATGCAGCACTGTAGCTTTTGTGGGTGTTTCTTGCTCTATCCATCTGGCAAACATTCAGGAATCGCTCTCATGTTTTGACCTCATCAATGGCAACAAGGTTCTTCATGCAGCACTGTGGCTTTTGTGGGTGTTTCTTGCTCTATCCAACTGGCAAACATTCAGGAGTCGCCCTCATGTTTTGACTTCATCAATGGCAACAAGGTTCTTCATGCAGCACTGTAGCTTTTGTGGGTGTTTCTTGCTCTATCCATCTGGCAAACATTCAGGAATCGCTCTCATGTTTTGACTTCATCAGTGGCAACAAGGTTCTTCATGCAGCACTGTAGCTTTTGTGGGTGTCTCTTGCTCTATCCAACTGGCAAACATTCAGGAGTCGCCCTCATGTTTTGACTTCATCAATGACAAGAAGGTTTTTCATGCAGCACTGTAGCTTTTGTGGGTGTTTCTTGCTCTATCCAACTGTCAAACATTCAGGAGTCGCCCTCACGCTTGAAGATCACTTAGCTTCTAATTCCTACAATCTACTCTCTAAAGCCCAATGTTCGGTGATATGACCAGGAGCCCTTCCTGATCCACAGCTAAACCTTTATTCACATATCTATTGCATATGTGGGACTTATGCTTCTGCAACATTAACGCACCTACTGCTTAGAGAAGTGGAGCTTGTAAATATCCCTCTCTTTAAAATACGGCTGAAAATTTTTCTTCCACCTTCCATCATTCTCTGCGTTTGCTCTCCGTGACCACACATTATTCTTTTCTTCAGCTGCCTTACTTCCCCGAAGTTTTCTATTTGGGAGTCTGGGGGACTACATACCACTTATACTTGATGCAGAAGAGAACATGGGCCTCGTCTTCTACGATGAAAACAAGCATTCAGCATCCAACCCATATCCGAGTCATCGCAAAAATGCATCCAGTATTCTTGATCTTTTCTTTGTCATCAACTTTTGAACTTTTATGAAATATCTCCTCATTCTGTGTCTTCTGACAACAAAGCCAAGTTATGTGTTATTATGGCACATTTAGGCTAGTGTTGGATGTCATCCTTACACCATTATACTTCGCCCTGATTTTTATACAGTGTATTAATTAACGCTTTGCAGTTATTTGTCTTACACAGTCATTTGTAATCTTCCAGCCTCCCACCAACAAATATTTCTCTGTCTTTAAGTTGATTTGGCGTACTCTTCCTATTCTTGTTAAGAATGACCTTCCATCATTATTTACTTCCTTTATAAAGTGACCTTTGCCCTTGGAAAAACACATTCCTAAGTTCTCGCTTGATTCGTTTTCTTCTTTCTGTTCTATACTTCTTTAAAAATGCAATTTCAGATGTATTATTTACAATAACATTTCCCAGGCCATTGCATCACCACTGAATAGTTTAAGCTCACGACGGGACTCATCATTTGTTAGTCTTACTGTATATTTTCACGTGATTTAATGTTATACATATACATGGAGTGTATATCCGTACGTGCCTTTATTTCCACTCTAACTCAGTGATAGTTCAATTAAATCAAGTGTTATCTGCACTGTAAATCAAGTGTTTTATACACTATCTTAAAATTACACAGAAGAGATAAGGATATGATATTAATACAATCCAAAAGGCTCTAAAGCAATGACTGTTATATAAAACATTTGATTTAGAGTGTAGATAACACTTGATTTAAGTGAACTACCACTGAGTTAGAGTGCAAATAAAGACACGTACGTATATACACTCCATGTATATGTATAACATTAACTCACGTGAAAATATACAGTAAGACTAACAAATGACGAGTCCCGTCGTGAGCTTAAACTATTCACTGGTGATGCAATGGCCTGGGAAATGTTATTGTAAATAATACATCTGAAATTGCATTTTTAGAGAAACATAGAACAGAAAGAAGAAAACGAATCAAATGAGAACTTAGGAATGTGTTTTCTTCACGTATTTCTTGCAGCCTGTTATATAACAGGCTGCAAGAAATACGTCCCCGAGAATCCGTTTCGATTAACAGAGGCAAAAATATCCCCACAGAACTGGAAACCATTTTTATTCTTGATGTAAAATAATTTCTTTAGACGTGTGAGAACGAAAGCAACCAGTCCTATTGAAATGAAATATAAAAGAAGCCTTCCGTCTCTTCCAACACCCTGATATTTATTCCGAGCACATCTTCTTTCCCCGTGGCCAGATTGTCTTAAATTCGATGCATCGCTACCAGCCGAGAATTCACTTGGTTCGACGCCACGATTCCGGTCAGGGGCCCGTGACCGATTTGGACCTGGAGGACCACAAGACCTTTATCTTCTCCGAGACCGTCTTCACAGCCGTCACTGCTTATCAGAACCAGCTGGTAAGTCTCCTTTTAAGTCTTTTTTTATGTTTTTTATATAATACAATGAACTTCTTAATTTCTGTTTCACAGACTTCGATGTATTTCTCGAATTAAGAATTTTGTTAGTAGGCCTACACGATATCACATTCAGAAAAAATGATCTAGATTTATCGTTGTCCTTTAAAGAAAATATTGTTTTTTTTTTCTGCTTCCATGTATTCATCTTCGTCAAATTAGATATCTTCTGCAAAATATATGCAAACACCTAGTTTACTTTAACAGATTTCATTTACTTACTTCGGACCGTTCCAGCTGGAAATTGGCACCTGACTGACAGAGACTAAGCAAATTTCAGTGTATTCCTGATTAACAAGTTAAATTTTACAAGAAAATCAAACAAAGTTTCATTTCCGTAAAAAAAGCTATCTAGCCTCTATGTCATCCAGAGCTAGCAGTGTTGCGCATTCAGTCAGAGAGAGAGAGAGAGAGAGAGAGAGAGAGAGAGAGAGAGAGAGAGAGAGAGAGAGAGTGGAGGCAAATGCACAAATAAATGATAAAAAAGGGAGTAAGAGAAGTCAACCCGAGGTTATTAAATTAGGGGGTCCTCCGGGATGCTGGCGTGCATTATCCCAATACAGCGTCCGCATCATTGAGCCTCCCACCTGCCAAATGCAGCGACGTGTAATTGGCCGAATTGGAATTAGTTGAATTAAAATGGCGAGTTGACGAACGGTGAGGGGAATCAGTGTCGCCGCTCTGATACGCCAAATTCAGTCGCCCTCCGCAATTACGACAGAGGTTTGCTGATGATAACGCAATGACGGCTGTCGATAAAGCGATTGTTTGGGTATTAATGCAATTGGGTAAAGGTTTCGATGGCATCCACGTAATGGAGTAGTTGGGTATATCAGCAACGCGATTCTACAGTACTCTGTACTTCTCTCTCTCTCTCTCTCCTCCCCCCTCCCCCAACCCCTCACCATTCCTCCTATCAAGCCCACCCCACTCCTTGCTAATTCCCCATTACATTCCCCATCCTCTTACCTACCTTCCACCATCACCATCCCTCTCCCTATCCCACCCGACTCTTCCTCCTCCTCCTCCTCCTCCTCCTCCTCCTCCTCCGCCTCCTCCTCCTCCTTCTCTTACCCACACACGATGATATGCGGTGGTGTTATGGCGAATGCAATTCCAATGGAAAGGGATTCCGCCTCTAACGCATACAGTCATTTACCACGGATATAACTATAAAGACTAAACGCTCTTTCTTTTTTCGTCCGAATAAATTTGGCCCCGGGACCGACGAATTCGAAATCAATACGCAAATTTTTCATTTTCGTTCCCAGCAGATTTAACTGGATTTCTGAACTCCGAAACCTATGCGTGTGATATTCTAGGCCATTGTATAAAAGGAACGAATATCTATAAATGTATTTCCTGCAGATAAAAACAGTTTGCATCCAGGAGGAGGAGGAGGAGGAGGAGGAGGAGGAGGAGGAGGAAGGGAAGATGGGCAGGAGGATGGGAGGATCTCCCCTCCTCTTCCCTGGATTCTGTGGTCGTGTTTTAACAGCACAAAGAGCATCGTTCTCCGGCGAGATCGAATGTTGATTTTCAAAAGATGCTAATGCACCTCTGAAATCATTCTCCTCATCGGGAGTGATTCAGTAACACTTGTGTTCCTCTATAAGCTGCGATATACAGGCTGTCCTTGAAGTTTTTACATTCGGAATGAACGTGTGATTTTTTGCCATCAGTGTCTAAGTCCCTCGAAGGTCAACCCTTCCTGTCAGAGTTCATAAGGGGGAGAGAGAGAGAGAGAGAGAGAGAGAGAGAGAGAGAGAGAGGGGAGGTAAGAACTCCGAATTCATCATTTGTCTCGATATAATTCCTGGATAAACTTATCATTTCAGGAAGAAACTTCGATGACAGATTTTTCAAAAGTCATGATTTCAAAATTTTTTTTTCATTGAATCATTTCATTTTCTTATTTGATATTTACAGTAATAGGCACACTTGAATTTTAGAGTACTAAAAAGTTAAATCCTTCACTACGGATCAGGGACTGGACGGTCCAAAATAGGCACTTCAAGTAAAAACTGAAAAGAAGTTGTCGTTCTGTAGCAAGAAAATTGAAAGAACTAAGTCCCTTAAGAATTCAGCAGGGGATCTTTACAAAAAAAAATTGACTCGATTAGCTACCCTTTTTCCTTCAAAAAGAAGTTTTCGTTCTGTGACACAAAAAACACACGAAACAGCTGATTCACCGAAAACTGCAAAACAAATATTACGTTATTTTTTAATTTCGAGACTGCACAGAAACACACTAGGAGCGTGAGAGGGTGCACTAGCGTAAAAATAATTTAGTACATCAGAATGGAAGACAGGCTGAGCCCTAACCTATTCTGATGGGAACTAAGAAAATTTTCGGTTACCATTACATATCTATAAATCCATAAATAATGATAGTTTCTAGATCCCGAACTACCAATTTAAGTATTCATACTAGCCTTAACTCAATGAAATTCATTTAATACCCAAGATCCGGAAAAGAATTTTAATATGAAAAAAATGCAATATGGCGAACAAAAATCCTTGAAAAGAGTCAAAGAAGTTCAAAAATATTCCAATATGACTTAATCCCACTTTAAATTGGAGCAACTAAATAAATAATGAGCTAACAAGTATATTTCACTATACATGAAATAAAAATAGTGCATTATTAAGGATAAATAATACACATCCTTATATAAACAATATAAAAGTTTAAACTCATCCTTAATTTTTCTTTAATAAAGTCAAATATAAACAGATATATTTGTAAATAAACACACACACACCAATAAGTAAATGAAAATGAAATCATAATTTTTTTCAGTGCCTGTTGGTTTATTTTCCCTCCAAATAATAAAACAAAAGTTAAAAATAACATCCAGTATACAAATAAGACTGAAAATAAATCATAACTCTCTTCAGTACATTATATATAATCAACTAAAAGAAATTTAAATGCAACTCAAAATGCAAAGCTCCTTTATTTTTCGGATTTGTATATAAATAACAAGAAACCAAATCATTTCATAAATAAACGATACATGAATAAATTACAATAAATTTGGTAAAGTATTTCTCATTCATCAAGTATTCATAGTTTGGACAAATCAGTGACTAAGCAAATTTACTTACAAATATCTAAAAAATACAGACATTTAACTACCTGCAATATACATGTCGTATTAGGACTTCATTTAACATTTATAAACCTTATTTAAAAAAAAAAATTGAAATTCAAGTCAGAATTTACAGTTCACACGCACACATACAGTCGTGCCTTACAGGAAGGCAATCACTCACAGCGCCCATGACACGGCTCATCGCGAATGCAACTCGAGGGTAAATCCATTAATACGAATAATTTGTATTAAATATTAATGAGAAGCGCATCATCTCATTAAGTTGAAGTGTCATCCATCATTCAAAATAGAGAGAGAGAGAGGGTCTGATGGACACGTCGCTGAATCACACGGATTGTGAAATTAAATCGCTATTTAGAAAAGCCTTCGAATTTACTACCTGCAAATTAATGTTACTAATTCATGTATTAATTGACAAACACAGCCCTACTCGCATACACATGAAGGCGCAAGTGTCGGAGTGTGTCTGTATAAGATATATATATAATATATATATGTATATATATATATATATATATATATATATATATATATATATATATATATATATATATATATACACACTGTATATATGTGTGTGTGTATGTATCATTTGTATATTTATACATATATATTCACATATGTACTAGCTGATCAACCCGGTGCTGCCTGGGAAAACTCTGAATGACAACTGATAAATTCTCTCTCTCTCTTTCTTTCTCCTCCCTAACACCCACTCTACTCTCTCTCTCTCTCTCTCTCTCTCTCTCCTCCCTAACGACCCCTCTATTCTCTCTCTCTCACTCTCTCTCTTTCCAGTTAATTACCCCCACAGCATTCTTTTCCAGAGAGTAAGTCAAATGTATACCAAAATGAGGTATAATAAATTCAGAGTTTATTTAGTTACTAAGTCTACGGGCTAAACCAGCCCAGTTTCAGGAACGCCCTTCCCACCCCCATCCCCCTTTGGTGCTCTTTGGTGCTAGTGATGTCTTACCCCAACAGTATTCTTTTTCTGATAGTAAGTCATGCATATACCAAGTTTGGTTGAAATTGCTCAGTATGTTTCAGAGTTATACTGGAACATACATACATGCATACATCCATTTTTATATATATAGATATATACATACATACATACATACATATAAAGTAATTTTCATCACATCACAGTGCCATTAAAATAAGCTACAAATGTCGCTCAATATCCAATTAGCTCTACCTCTGAAATAATACCTAAGGGGAATTATAATTGGTAAGTGGTTCGTCACCTGGCAGGCTCGAACTGTCGAACAGCGAGTACCAACGATGTTCAGTGGACGCTATAGACCACTTGACTGTCAAGAGATAAATGTGTGTGTGTTAATATATATATATATATATATATATATATATATATATATATATATATATATATATATATATATATATATATGTGTGTGTGTGTGTGTGTGTGTGTGTGTGTGTGTGTTGTATATGTGTACTGTATCTGTATATATATTGCCAGAAAGCTACAGCCCTCCGGTTTTTCAGTAAGTCCGCAGGGGTGAGGTGGCTGGTCATACACCCTTATTCTTGAACCAAGCATGCAGTAGGGGACGCGTGCAAGCGCTGCACTACTTAGCTACGACGCCCACTTTGGCTAGTAGCGCTTCCAAAATTGTCATCCATTGCATATTTTTTTCAGAATTAATTTTGAATAACATGTGCAGGCTTTCGTACATAGTTCATTTTGCCTAATTTAGTAGGCGAACAAGCTTGAAATTAACAGAGGCATGAAAATCACTTGATTTGTTTCTATATTTACATGAACTATGATTAACAAATTGAGCTCCTGTTTTTTTTTATGCTTCAAATGATGAGCTATAAAAAAGAATAGCCAAAATATTAATATAAAAAATGAAGGCATTTTAAACACCTTCAGGGGAGCACTTCGTACAGTAACCATGATAGTCAACTGACAGCTCATTCCACGTTTAAACTCAGCATTCATTCATTTTGAACAACTATAATGATAATACTAATAACTAGTGCGAGCCACGGAATCCCTAAGGTTACTTTATGCTTCTGAAGGAACCTACATAGAGCATTTACTGATACACTATGAAAACATTATTTTTTTTCTTTCACCTTTCCACAGTTGTGATTATGTAGTGGTCCCGGCTACCTACAGAACGGGGTTCATTTTCTGCGTTATCATTATTATTCAAAATGAGCAAACTCGTGAATGACAGGAAAAATAGCTTTTGACTGGCAAAACAAGTTTCTCCAGAAGAGAATCCCCACTGGTGAAAAAGGAAAGGAGGCAAGATCATGAAAATGAATGACGGATAAATTGAAAAATGAATATTTACGTCCGGAAACGACAGTATAAGTCTGAAAAACTACGATGTTATTTTGATTTGACATGTCTCCTCTGGAAACTAGGGGAGGGAAGCCCCCCTCTCCACTACCCCTTCCCATTACATTTCCCACCCACCTTCCTCCCTTCAACATTTGCCCCCTTTGTCAGATTTTACTATCACAGTCGTACTTACAGTATACTATCAAAGTCATAACTGTTTCCAACCATAGAAATAACTGTTATTATCACAATAATAGTATTTCGAATCAAAGACAGTTGTTAACATCTTAGCCTTAACATCTTAGCCTTAATATTTACTCAAGTTGTTTAATTTCTTTTCATAGTCATACTATTTTCTGCCATGCATTATTTTAAAAATTTATTTAATTAAATAAATAACCTCAGATTTTGAGTTTCCTCTTTTTTGCATGAGGCTTTCTATTCTTTGGCCTCTTTGGTTTGTCATGTAGGAATGTATATGCATATTCTCAATAATAATAATAATAATAATAATAATAATAATAATAATAATAATAATAATAATAATAACAAAATCTAGGAGAGAACATCACATCGGGAAACAATTTTTCCATTCTTCTTTTCGTACTGAGGGTCGGCGTCAGGGCAAGCCAAGGGTCGGATGGTTATACTCTTAAATGAAAGGGGAATTCCTCCTCCTCCTCCCGAAGGCGTAGAAGACGCCCACGGGGCGTAGGGAAGCTGTGGGTGGGATGTATAGGGGGGCCTGAACCGTTGCCAGCAGATAATCGAAGGCTATTTAGCTTTCACCGGACCAGGTAAACATGGCCGTCCGGACAGATATGACAACCATTACCAACCATTGAAGCCTCGTATTCTCCTCTCCATTACCTCCCATTCATTCTGTATCTGGCGGCCCATTGATGTCTCCCGCTCCTCCGTGTATACGGATGACAGCTCGGATGACGGAGATGGAGGAGGAGGAGGAGGGGGAAGAAGAGGAGAGACGGGGAGAGGGAGAAGGAAGAGGAGGGGTGAGAGAGGGCAGTGACAAGCAATCGAGGATTACGATAGGACTTGGTTTCAAACTGAAAAGAAATGAGAGAGAGAGAGAGAGAGAGAGAGAGAGAGAGAGAGAGAGAGAGAGAGAGAGAGAAAGGAGCTTAACTTGACTTCGACGGAATGGCAGTATAATACGTGGGATAATTCATGCTTTCAGGACTGACATATCCTACATCCTATACATTTCCAGCCAGGTCCTTAACAGCAGGATCCTATCTCGCAAGAAAGCAAAGGGAATCGTGGGAATCGCAGCTAAAGCGCACCATTCCAATTGGACAATGCAAAGATTAATCTATACCACGACTTCCCTCTTACATAAGGCCAGAAGAAATACCATAAGGTCATCGAGAGAGGACAAGAATATGAAATTCAGGAAGGTTCCCATTATTTTATTCTTTTTATATTTTTATCAAGTTTCTTGCGTAAATGAAGTTTAATCTGTCTGCATACTGAATATTGCATTTGTTCTTAATAAAAAAAAACTCGATCTTCCGTTATGACAAAGAATGAACATAAGAAGTTCCTTTTTTAATGTGAAATTTAATCTAGATCGAACTTCATTTTATAATAAAACTTATACGAGAGAACTGTATTTTCGGCTGCTACGTAGGATGTTTGTGACAAATCCTTGCAGTTAATACCAATGCACAACAAAACACCATCTTTCTTTGACAATAAAAACTATTATACATAAATCTTTGGTTGTTTCTTCCAGTTGCCTTGGGTATATATATATATATATATATATATATATATATATATATATATATATATATATATATATATATATATATATATATATATATATATATTTTTTTTTACTTTATGTACTGAAGTTAAGGATACGCGTTTTTTTCTTTCACAAAACTTTCATACGGTTGATACCGTGGTCTCTTACGCTATAAATTATAACCAAAATCTGATCTACCATAACAGAAGCATATGTTTTTATTTTTTTTTAACTGTCATATAAGTTTCATTTGGAAACCTAGATTTTATTTCTGTGCGAACATCAGTTATAAATACTGTATTCTGTCATATACACTGCACTGACTGATTACAGTGGATCCAGATACACAAATTACAATGTTCTTTACTTTGTCTACCAAATTTCATCTTGAGGCAACGAAAAAATTAATCTTATAATTATGCTTTGATACGAAAGCTCCAAAATGTGAGATGTTATTAAACATAATTTCTAAAAAATAATTATACCCCTTCTAAGGTTGAACGAAAAAACTCTAAGAATAGAAATGTTTAAAAGATTATCTCATATGAGGTTGAAATTTGAAACCATAAGAAAGATTCATTAATACTTAAAATCTCCTATCATCGATAATTAATCCCATAACTCATCTGAGGCTTAATTAGAAAGTCACAAGTAAAATATTGTTAATAAAATGAATATATATTCTCTTCATAATTAATTAAGTAATAAGTAAATTAGTATATAATAAATGTATGAATACGTAAATAAACAAGTAAATAAAAATAAATAAATATTAAATCAATTAAAATAAATATATAATAAGTACATGATTAAATACTGGAATCTTCTCTCGTCCACAAAAGAAAAAGAAGTAAATTGAAAATCTCAACCAGGCACACATTAATGCCTTGGTGTCCCTCTCTTTATATATCCTACTCATAATAAATAAATAAGTACGGAAATAAAATAAATAAACAGGTAGATAGATACATAAAAACTAGAATCCTCCCTCTTTAAAAATAAAGGAAAAATAAATAAATTGAAAGCCTCAAGCAAACACATATTAATACCTCCACGTGGCTGTCTCTAAAACGCGAATAAATAAACAGATAAAAATACAGCAATATGAAGGGGCTGAGAAAGAAAAATAATAGAAACCAACCAAATTGCCACGAAGAGAAAAAAAAAAAAAACACACATAAAGCATTCAAGCAAGGCCAGGGAGTCATGACCAGCCGAAGACACTGGTGGCGGGTTATTCAAAGAAGGGAAGACGAGGAGGAGGAGGAGGAGGAGGAGGAGGAGGAGGAGGAGGAGGTAGGAGGAAGATGAGGAGGAGATCAGTATGCTTGGACAACCGCGCGTTCATGCTTCACATATGATGCGCGTGCGCATTTAAGCATGCAAGGAGCAAGCTGTCACCTCATTCTAGATCCTCCTCACTTTCATAAATCGGGTTCGGTGACATGATATACCGGGGTTCAGCACCGGCGAGCTGTAACCGGTGGTGGCTCAAATTCTCCATTTTCTTTCGCCTATTGATTTCTCTCTCTCTCTCTCTCTCTCTCTCTCTCTCTCTCTCTCTCTCTCTCGACTGCGAAAGTTTCGGGAACTGGAGCAATTTGGATTTGGGCTTCAGGCTTTAACGACGGTAATTTTTCTTTAGATGAAAACATGAATGACGTGTTTTGTTGTCAAAAAGCGAAATGTTAAATCGAAATAATTCACTATTTATTTTATATATATATATATGTATATATATATATATATATATATAATATATATATATATATATATATATATACTTATATATACATATATATACTGTACATACATACATATATGTATATATATTGTAGAGTACATATATTGTATATATACTGTATATATATATATATATATATATATATATATATATATATATATATATATATATATATATATATATATACATACTGTACAGTATATATACAAATATGAATGTATATATATGTATACATGTATATAAGCATATATATACATATATATATATATATATATATATATATATATATATATATATATATATATATATATATATATATATATATATATATATATGACGTGAATAGCTGGAGTTGATAATTCGCTGAATCAGTACACTCTACATACATTTAGCTGACATATGTCTATTTATATCAACCTTCCCGTAAAAATAGTCATTTGGGGAGCCGGCACCTCCTGTCTCACCAATATCTATTTACACACAGCTTGGGGTTGCTTAGCAATCCTAACAGCAGCCTAGCACTGTCAAGATGCCCAGTTTTACAAGATCCTCTTAGCATTTAAAAAAAAGAAAAATGAAGTTTCGTAAAATCTCCCCCATGTAAACACTTGCATTATTTTTACATTTTTCCATTTCGACACAAAATAAAATAAGTGAAAAATACGCCGAAGTTTCTTTAGGGCAACCGAGTTTTCTGTACATCGTATTATCAAGGTCACCGAAAATAAATCTATCTTTCGGTGGTCTCGGTATAATGCTGTATGAGCCGAGACCCATGAAACTTCAACCACGGGCCGGTGGTGGCCTATCCTATATCGTTGCCAGAAGCACGATTACGGCTAATTTTAATCTTAAATGAAATGAAAAAAACTACTGAGGCTAGAGGGCTGCAATTTGGAATGTTTGATGATTGGAGGGTGGATGATCAACATACCAATTTGCAGCCCTCTAACCTCAGTAGCTTTTAAGGGCAGAAAGACAAAAGTGAGGACAGAAAAAAGTGCGGACGGACAGACAAAGCCGGCACAATAGTTTTCTTTTTAGAAAACTAAAAAGAGAGAAAGGATTTGTGGGCAATTTTATGACTGGTATCTGACTTTATGACGAAGTATAAGATTTGTGTATTAATTCTGTTGGTTACTGCATGGGACTTTTCATAGGTCAGAAAGCAAAGATATCGGATGGTTGAGATAATACAAAATAAACAATGCAATTTTGCAGCATTACCTCTTTATTAAAGTAAGTAAGTAAGTAAGTAAGTAAGTAAGTAAGTAAGTAAATATATAAATAAATAATAGAATATTAAATTAAATGAAATTAAAAAATAAAGTAAATAAATACTTAAGTAAGGAAGTAAATGAATAAATGAATAAATACATAAATACATGTATAAATGAATCAAATAAAATACAATTAAATTAAATTAAACAAATGAAGTTAAATAAAGTAAAATAAATAAATAAAGAAAGAAATAAAGAAATGCCTGGGAAAAATGCCAAGGCGCCCGAATATCTTTCGGGCGTCCCAGCTGCTCCCGCTTCTTGAATCACCGCACTGAAGTGATTCACAAATCATATCTGTTAATTAATTGAAGATTCGGTCATGAGACCGATTTCATTTGCAATGCAAATAAAAAGCACATCTTTTCCAGAGGATCTAACCTCAAGGGCCATAAATCTATCAGAGAGCTAATGCATTTGTTGTGCATAACTAACCAAAACGATTAGAGATTTATCTTGACGAATGAGATGGGTATTAATAATAATGAAGTAGATACTAATGGTACTCGTAATCAATGCGCAACTATATGCCTTCTGCGTTCACTGGCTTATTTGATTCAATCAGTTCTTTCTAATCAATGATGATATCCATCATATAATGACCTATGATTTCAGACTATTGGTAAGGGTAAAAAAAAAAAAAATGGAACATTTTTGGGAGACATGCCCGTCTCGCTTACAACACTCTGGTAAAAAAATCCGTACTATAACCTCTTGGAGCATTAAAACATGGAACTTACTGATATTTCGTTTTCCTTCTTACCCAATAATTCACAACCGCCAAATTTTCCGTATACGTCTGAGAGCGATGAAAATGGCAAAAAAACAAATAAATAAAAATAAATAAAAAAAGGCTTATTTTCGGAGAAAAAGTACAAGCAATGATGCCTGTACTTGTGTAACCAATCTCGCTTATCTCACATTCCTTCTTTTATAGTATTACTGGGAAAATTAACCCATCATAATCTAGATGATTTTTGGGCTTAAAAGTAGGCTACATAGCAGCTTGCCATAGAAAAATCAAATTATAGCTCGCCAGTTTTGGCAGCTCTGAACTGAATATGCCCTCTAGGTGACGCAGCTACTTCAGAGTTATGTGAACGCTTCACAAATCAAAGACTTTCCTTCAAAAATTCCCCATATGGTAGTTCCAGCAAGGAATCACTCCACCCCTACCGTTAAATCAGAGACTTTCCTTCAAAAACTCCCCATATGGTAGTTCCAGCAAGGAATCACTCCAACCCTACCGTTAAATAGAGGAACCTTTGCCTGAATAACAGATATCCAAGTTACTCTGGAAACTGATTTCATGAGGTGCTTAATGATTCTCCTCCTCCGCAGATCTGACGGTCAACTGATTGAAAAATTCTTTCTTGTCATTCATTCACTGTGTAGGGGACTTTCTGCTTTCCTGAATCATAAACACGGATCTTCATAAGAATTATAACTATAAACTACTAAGCAAAGAGAAGATATTTAAAAAAAAAATACCCTAACATTACTGCCACTCTCTCAGTGTCAAGAGTCCCCGTGACCATTCCTAAGTTTTATGAAAGGGAAACATCAACAGCTGACTTTATTCTTTAATTATTCTGTCTGCTAGCTGCCTGTCGATGTCATTACTCTATGATGCTGTTATGTCAGCCTACGACACCAGTCAAACTATCAGTCACTTCTCTTCTCTAACTTGGAATTTAGGAATTCGCTGGCACCGTAAGAATGTTAAATCCACAATAAAATGTCTGTACGACTGAGTAGTTGTTTACAGAGTTTTCAAACTGCAATCCAGCTGAGGGAGAGATACTTGCGCCCTAACTCTCCTTCAGAGAAGTGAAATGTGGATGTTGAGTGCAAATGAATTTTTTTCTTATTTTCTTGAAGTTATTGTGGTGAACTGGACGCATATTATACGTTACGTATGAAGAACCGAAAAGGTGGGAATGTAAAGATATAAAGTAGTAAAAAGGTTTACCGAAATAGTTTAGTCAAGTGAAAAGTTTTATTATATATATATATATATATATATATATATATATATATATATATATATATATATAATATATACATATACACACATATATAATATATATATACATTACTGTGTATGTCTGCCAACATTTATGTTTAATTAGTAACGGAGAGATTCACTGTACATCAACATTAATAAAATTCAAGAAGGATATGATTTCCGAACAACAAAACCTCCGTGTAATCTCGTTCCACATTCTCTCTCTCTCTCTCTCTCTCTCTCTCTCTCTCTCTCTCTCTCTCTCTCTCTCTCTCTCTCTCTCTCCCTCTCCTCAATAAATTTCTCACTGCATGAAACGTACACCCCATCCCCCCTTTCTCTCCCTTATTCAACTTTTCAGTGCATGAAATCAGCCATCTCTTTTGTAGCTCATGAAATTACAGCTGGTCAAGTCTTTCAGCGTAACATACAGTGCGATAAATTTCCTTTTGAAACGGATCACAATGAACGCCTAACGATATCACGCCGTCCCAAGGTAAAACTGGAAGCACTACATTGCAAAGCATAAGCGAATCAGCGGCGTTGTGGGAGCAATGAGTAGCCGAGTGACTAGTAGCAGCAGCAGCAGCAGCAGTAGCAGTAGTAGTAGTAGTAGTTAAAGACGAAGGCGAAGGGAGTGTCCAGGCTGCTAAGCTATCTAGCTACCAGCCTGAGAGCTCCCCCCCACCCCTCCCCCGACTCCCCGCGACCAGCCAGTCCCCCATCCTGAGGCCTCCCAACCCCACAAGCCTGGCCAAAACTGTCTCCATTAGCATAACAATGGCGTGGCGCTGGAGTTGCCGAGGCTGGAGTAGTCGGAGCTGTTCAACAATTTTAACCTTTGTAGTTTTAAGAGTAGATGACACAGATTAAGTCTTCGTTGAAGATGTGCAACGCTCTGTGTGT
>NC_089758.1:8959233-8961733 GCF_040412425.1 Macrobrachium rosenbergii
CATTTTTTTTTTTACAGTGCAACTGCGAGGCTCCTCTGTTACACCTTTTAAACCTTTCTACTCCCAATATCCGTTTCAGCGTCGAATGACCTCATAGGTCCCAGGGCTTGGCCTTTGACCTAAATACTATATACTGTTCTATGACGAATGCATGGGAACATTTATCTGATGACTGGGGTAATAATTATTTTATAAGAGCGAAAGAACTTCAACATTCGGGTAAGGACGTAATCTGATTTTCCAAGAATGAACCTATTCTTAATCACTGTTGCCCGAATCCTAATTGGTATCCAAAGATAAGGTTAGGTGAGGAGAATGACGTCCATATTATTATTGTTGTCAATCAATGTTGTTGTTTTTATTATTATTCTGCCACTATCATTATTCTACTGCATATGTCCTGTCATAAATAACAATATTTAATTTTGCAATTGCATCGTATTTTTAACTTTTCAAGTCCATTATATTGCCCTAAATTTTCTTGTTTTGGATTTCGTGATAGTATAGCACGGAGATTATATCCCATTAACCATCTGTGTTACACACAAAAACAAACATATGGATAAATACATTGACTTTACCTACCATGATTACTTGTGTTCGCTGCGTGAAATTTCAACTGGAGGAAACGAAGATGATTTAAACAGCACGCAGAGAGAGAGAGAGAGAGAGAGAGAGAGAGAGAGAGAGAGAGAGAGAGAGAGAGAGAGGTCACCCACAGATGACTTTCCTAAGCATTAATAACTTACTCTGGTGGTTTACGAACTCATCTTCCATAATTGTTAGTCAGCAAATATTACTCAGACAGGAAGTCTTACGACGGATTTACTTTCCTTTTTCCTTAATGAGGCTGCCGACGGAATGGGAAATGCCCTTAGGTTATCCCACAGTTCGTTTGGAAAATAAGAAAAGTATGAGGGAAAATACCGGGATGTGGACCCAAGGGAAATGATACAGCCGCCCTTTATAGCATATATGACAGAAAGTTGCGGAAAACCGAAGAATAACATTCCAAAGCTTGGCAGTAGAGGAAAACAAAGTAATGGTTGAACCTGGCGGGTTTTAATTCAGATTCAGTTAGAGACGATTCCTAGAATACAGGGCTGATGAACTGTCGGAACAACATAATCAAAATCAAATTTAGAACTGAATGAAACTTTGCCTTTTCTAAATAGTGTGGTAAGGTCCCCTTGATGAAGAGCACTGGTACTTTGTAATAAAACTTTTTTCTACAGCCTCTAGCCCCTCAATCTTTTTTTTTTTTTTTTACTTTGCCTTCCATGCTGGAAAATAGTCAATTGCATTAAAAAGAAAGATCGCCATACTGCTGACATATGCCTTTACCTCCCCACAGGCTAGTAAATGGTTATTTGTGCTAACACTGAAATAACTGTTCTCAACGTGGGTGAATGGTCATATACAGTGATATTCAAAAATGTTGCAAATACATTATATCTTTAGTTGAATATTGCATACAGAGAAATAGTTATACCTACTTTCCCAGAGTTTTGTTTAAATTCCTTTTTAACTATAAAAATTTATTCCGAACTTCGACTTTTCCTAACTCAAACTTCGATAAAATACATTTTGTTAGATTCGTTGCCACATGCCAGTAGTGTTCTTTGTCTTAATGAACAAATATGGTGCTTTAAATCTGATGAAGCACAAAGGAGTTCAGGTCTGTTTCTAAAGCAAGATATTGCAATTTTAAATGTATTAAAACACCTAGTCACCGTAAAAAAAAAAATGAATTACCTTGCATAAATAAACCCCTTCCCAGAAAAAAGGCATTAATTTAATACGGAAGAGAGTCATTATATAAATAAATGAAGAAAAAACAAATGATATCAATGACAGGAAACTCTCTCTGCAAAAACTGACCTCTTGCCCTCTTGAATCGCACCAGGGAGATCTGAACCGATCATTCCCTACATGTGACAAGCCACAAGCATCTGTCATCCCAAAGGGGAGGGGGAGAGAGAGAGAGACAGACTGACACACACACACACTCACACACACACGCACATCAGGAAGGTGGTGCTTTGCATAAACAAACCATGGCAGCTGCAGAGCAAATAGAAAAGTGGGAAAAAAAAGGTTTGCTTTGGAGAGCTGGTGTTTGTGTGTGTTTGTCCCTCTCTCTCTCGCCCTCCCCTTTTCGCTGACCATCACCCAGTGGGAGGCGAGGGCTCTTCTTTATTCTCCCGAATTCTTTTGAACGGCTTCTAATACCTTAATTAATGTAAAGAGTAATTAGAATTTACATAGATAAATCATACTTCACTGCAAGGATTTCGGGGAGCATTTGGTCGCCAGAACCAGTCCCGTTTTCCATTAGCATTTTCCAGAGGGTTCGGAGAGGGGTAACTCGTGAATTAATGAGCGAATATCATTGTTGCAAATCAATGGGTCCTACTTGTCGGTCCTATTTCAAGTGAGAGGGAGGTCTCCGGCTTTCCGGTTTAAATGTGCTACTCTTCTTTTTGTGCGGGGAAAGAGA
>NC_089758.1:8964233-8974233 GCF_040412425.1 Macrobrachium rosenbergii
CCAGTCATGTTTGTCTCTGGAAAAAGGGGAACGACCAAGTTGAGTGTCAAGATGAGAGAGAGAGAGAGAGAGAGAGAGAGAGAGAGAGAGAGAGAAGGAGTCAGAAAGAGGGAAAAGTGTGGCCGTGGGGAAAGGGTGGTCGCTAAGACGCATAAAAGTTCAGCCATCCAGAGGGTAAATAAATATATCATAAGCTGGGATTTCTAATCTCATAAAAGTAAGTTATCGTACGCGTGGAGGAGGCCCCAGCAGGCGCCCATCCGCTTATCACATCAGCCAATCCCCTGTGAGCTCGCATCGAACTCCCGCTGAATAGTTGATGAAAGCGCTCACCTTATTGGTTTTCACGCTCGGTTGAGATATGAAAGCGGCAGCTTGATTGGCTGATATGCAACCGAGAGCGGAAAAGAAGCCGGATTCTTCCACCAATCATGTCTCAGATAAGATAAGGATGATTGAATGACAGGCTCCGAGAAGCTTTTGGAAGCCCTGAGGGAGAGGTCAGGGCCAGCTTGTTAAACATTTAAGGGATTCTGTCAGCCCTAGCGTCACAGAGAGAGAGAGAGAGAGAGAGAGAGAGAGAGAGAGAGAGAGAGAGAGAGAGAGATTTTATCGCCTCATTAATGCTTTACCAGTCAATTTTCACTGGGGACAAATTGCAATCAACCATGCAAGTTGGTCTCGTAGCCCATGATAAATTTTAAATGGAAGTCAACTATGCCAGTTGACATCGCCTATCTTCAGGAATAAATTTTGTCCTGACTCTCCGTACCATCATTTTCGCCTTCGCTATGGAGAATAAAAATCGTACTCGATTCTATTTATGGATGAATATATTTCAGTATCTGTGAAAGCATCGTTATCATCGGTGTTCATTTGGCCAATGAATTTTAAACCTTTATTATAATTATTATTATTATTTAAAATGTACACACATTCATATGATCCAAATTTCAAATGGCTATTGACTTGCTAAGTAAGTTTTTACTGAATAAATTTGTTCATGGGTTGAAGGAACAACAACGGATCGAAGGATTGATAAACTACAGATAAATAGCAGTTAGGATAAACAAGAAATCTTTGCATTCGTAAAAAGCCCCTGAAATATCAGACAAAATCTAGTACACTGTGTCTTTCGATCTACCGTTTATAAAACACATGCATGAAATTATACTACAATTTGTGCGCGAAATTTCAATATATGAGTATTTGTAACTTTACCCACAACAACAGTACTGTCCTTCTTCTGGGCACAGTATATGTGGGCACACACACACATATTCATTAATAAAATAAAGAAAGTACAAAAGATTTACAGGGAAAAGTGATTCAGTATACTTTATTCTTTAAAGGTTCGAAATATCGAGAGCTTTTAAAGACCACTGCCATTGACCTTCAATACTGTAACGCCAGTCATCAATAAAACGAGATCAGTTTTTAGAAGACTGACCTACTAATACCCTCTTTCACTGACAGTAGAGTAAAGAAGACCCCTTATTTTCTGAAACTGCCTCGACACACATTCCTCTCAGTTTTTCTGTTATTATTGTTTTTGTTGTTATATCTGTCACAGACAGCAGCATTTCTGAAAAAGCTGACATGTATTTTCTCTTTTTCCTTTCAGATCACGAAACTAAAGATCGACAGCAACCCGTTCGCCAAGGGCTTCAGAGACTCGTCTCGTCTTACAGACTTCGAAAGGTAAATGACAAGTCACATTTCCACCCGTACAGTCTCATTTTCTCTATTTTTGTCATGGATATTCACACAACAATTCTAATTAAATCATTTATCATACTCAGAGTCTACTACTCTGCAATATCTCGACAGAATAGGTAGTAGGCAAATATAGAAAGAAGGGAGAAAAATTAATAGCAAAAGAAAAACCGTGTTTTAAATATGGGAAGAGAGAAAAATTTAAGATCGGACTGATAGCGTATTTTCCTAATCGATCACTAGCGATGGAATTCCCTTGAGAGAACAGAGGCAGTTGGAAAATCTAGGGAATAAAATCAGGAGCACTACACAGTAATCATTACAAATGACATATCACCAGGCCTTCAAAGTCGAGATGTATAAGTCTACGTACTCTGTTTGTCGTATAGTCTGATAAGGACGTTTTCAAGGGAACCGCCCGATAGCTCATTTGAGACCATCGGTTTATGAATGTCGACATTATTCGTAACTCATTAAATTCCTCATTACCGAAATAATTCCTTTCGTATCTCTTATTTTCTCTAATTTGTTGTAACTTGATGCGAATAATGAAAAGAATACTTCTAGTGACGAAAGTGTTAATTACTAAGAGCATTAAGAAACACATGAACGAGAATGCGAAGTGGTTGAAAGGAAGGTGCTATAAATTATGAAACGGAACTGATGAACACAGAAACTCCTTTCTCTCTCTCTCTCTCTCTCACTCACACACACACACACACGCGCGCACACACGACACGCACACTATAACATGTCACTGAACACAAAGTTTTGAAATACATTTAATACGAAAAACAACCTTTCCAGTTGATCTATCTATCTATTCTAGACACAATAAACCCGTGGAAGGGAATTGGCAAACACAGATCTCTCTCTCTCTCTCTCTCTCTCTCTCTCTCTCTCTCTCTCTCTCTCCCTCTCATACACACACACACATACACACGCACACAATTAGCCGGTGGCGAATCACAAAAACGTTTCCCCTCACCCTACGCGGGCCCGTCCACGAACGGCCGTTGCTACCCTTATCAAGTTTTCCGTCCCAGAGTGTCATAATTAGGGGGAAAAAGAGAAGTTAAGCGATGACACAAGATTTCCGTGAGCTGCGCGTCAGACGCGGCAACCTCTCTGTCACTTCAAAAGTTGCGGTATGCGGAACACCCAAGAAGGAACGTTGAGGGTGGTGGGAAGGGGAAAGGATGACGCCCACGAAGGGGAAAATGAAGGAAATGGGGAGAGAAATATTCCGAATATAGGATGTGTCTCTCCATGTCTGTTTCCATATACATACATACATACATACATACATACATACATACATACATACATTATATATATATACGAGTATATACATACAACATACATAGAAATTTATATGTATGTATGTATATATATATATGTATATGTGTATATATAGATATATAAATGCGTAGTGATCTGGTGTTCCAAAATGGGACGCGGGCTAAGCTGTACAGCACTCCGCTCTCGTTTGTTAGGTCCATGGATTGCTATCAGCCTAATGCCTGCTAGTTAACTCATCTGTAAACAGATACTAGCATCAGCTGAGATCATGTGAAAAAGGGCATGGGGCTAGCACCCTCACTCCTGGCGACTAAGATAGTGCGAGGCTGTCGTAATGGCGTTACCCTCTCCAAAGCGGAAAAAGGTATAACAAATACACACACACACACACACACAACACACACACGCAACACACACACACAACACACACATATCTATCTATCTAACTATGTATATATATATATATATATATATATATATATATATATATATATATATATATATATATATATATATAGGTTATAAAAACAAAAATCTGGATGTTTTGGAGCTTAGCAAGATAAAAGGTGAAAAAGATTTGTGTACAGGTATGGTAAGAAGTAAAGTCACTGTGTCTGGCATAGCTAAAAGGTGAAGAGCACGGGAGCCAGTAGTGTTGGTATCGTGAACAGGCTGAAGAAATGTGAAGGCATACAAATGACTAAGTTCATTGAGAGATGTTATATGAAATTAAAGCAGCCCTGGGTTTGGGGACTGAATATTTTGAAGATCTGTCCAATCTCTGTGGAAGTGAGTGTTTGGAACATAAGGAAAACAATTTAAAAGTTGAAGAATGTAAAGACCCGAGCAGTTGATGTGATTGCCAGATGATGTGGTTTGGTCATGAGGCTATAACTGAGTGGTTGGCAAGGGTATGACAGTTTTATCTGAATGAGGAAAAGGTTCCAAGTGAATGAATGAATGAAAGGAACAATTATTCCCATGTAAAAAGATAAAGGTGGTAGAGGAGACTGCAAGATTTTAAGGGCATAGTTATACTTACTATACCAGATAAGAAGTATGGTAGGATTTTGACTAAGAAAGCATGATAGGTGACAGAAAGACTGATTTGGGAAGGACACAATGTGAATTTGGTCTAGGAAAAGGATGAGCAGATTAAATATTTGTTACGAAACATTTATATAAGACGTGTGGAAATAATTGGAAAGAGCTTTATGTGGCATACATGGAATAAGACAAACTTCTGATACACTTAAAAAAGGAGGCATTGTCGAGAGCAGAGGATGTACTATATGAATAAGTTGTAGAAATCAATGAAAAGTATTTAAATTGAAGTAAACAGCGTGTTAAAAAAAAAAACAGACAGGAAAGTGACTTGTTTAGCGTAAGAACTGGGCTGAGACCAGGGTGCATGTCCCCATGGCTGTTAAATGACTGCATGGGCGGAGTGAAGACTAAAGTCAGAGACAGGACACTAGGTGTAGGGTCACAGTTACTGGAGAAGAAAATGGGTTATGAATGGAATGTGGAATGGCTGATTTTTGAAGAGGATTTAATACTTACTGAGGACAATGATGAGAAAAATCAAAATCTGGTAAAGGAGTCTGAAAATGGTTGCTATGGACGGTGGAAGAATGGAAGTAGCTAATTCGTATGGATGGTGCTAAGATGAGAGAGAAGACCAGACAGTGAACAGGTGATACAAGGAAGGTGGGAAAAAGGTTATGAATAGACTTCAAGTGTTTAAGGAAGGCCAAGCTGGAGAGTAAGAAGAAATTTAAGTTTTAGATGATTTTACGATAGCGAAATGGGAATAATGAATGGAAATGAAAGTGAACAATGCTGAAGCCCAGTTAGGATGAACTGTTTGCAAAGCAGAGATAAACAGAATTTTATGAATTAGGGAGCTGCGAGATTCTTTGGTCATGTGGAAATGGAAGTTAATAAGAAGTTGAAAAGAATGTAAAATTCGAGGTGTTAGGAAGGAGGAGGACCTAGAAAGAAGTGAAGAGACAGAGGAAAAGTGGTACTAAAAGGAAGGGTCTAAGCAATCAGGGGTGAATAGTGCAGTGTGTAAGGGATTTAGAACAAAGTTGGTGGCATACTGATAAACCAACAAACAAATAAAGGTGGTCTATGGGATTAAAAGATACTGATATTTAAAATAAAATAGATGTATTTCAATCTCCCTGGTATAGACTACTATGGTTGTTTCAGCCGGTTTAAATTTACGTATTAAAACAGTCGTTCTTGATGTATCATTTTGACATACATTCTCTCAAAGATTTTAGATGGAGCCCTGTCGTTTATTGCAGACTCTGTTAAAAAGTTGTATGATTTCAGTTGTTTTTTGAACAACTTGTGAAATCCATATCTTTATCACGTCTGAGAAAAGCCTACTGCTAAGGTAACACACACACTAACTTACAACCACCTCATACATTTTTTTGATAAAAATACCCAGATTAAAAGTTTGGTGTTTAAAAATGATTTTCAACCAGTTTCTGTACAACTTCAGTTCTTTTTAACCGGAATTCTATACGAAAATATATTTGTAAGTCTCCAAATGTTATGAAACCACCTAAAATCATATGGTTGCTTAAAAGTATATATGTAAAGGGGATGTAGTTAAGACAACTGGAATCTTGTTTCAGAATGTTTCCTTTCTTTTCCTGTAGCAAGAGCGTTTTCAGTGATTTTGCTCTTACATACATGCAGTCTTTATATATATATACTATATAATGTGCGCTGAAGATAATGAAATCTGATCATAAACTTAGTCATGAAATGTTCGAAAGACAATATATTCCCGGAAAACAATCTCGTTCCTTCTATTAACCTGATTCCTCTAGACAGGTCTACCATACAATGCACCCATTTACTGAAAACAATGTTCATCCTTGGCATATTGCATGATTATATAATTTTTGTAAAGGTCAACAAAACCAAGTTTTCAGATGACTATCGATTTGACTCTATTATATTCAGAGTATTGTACTAGCTGATGTGATTGGTTATTTCCTGATTTGCATATTTTTTTATACATCTTTCGATAGTCAAAAGGCTATCTTCAAGCCCCCATCACCTCCCTCCCCACCTCTCTCTCTCTCTCAATAACCTCTCCTAGTGTTCCTGGGACTAAGTTGTTTTTGACAGTACTAGAAAGTTTAATATAGCAATTTTATCTCCACACTTCGCAAAACAAAGAATTTATTTACCCCTCAACAGTCACCATGTCTGTCTTTATTTGCCATTATGTTTTCCTTCAACTATCAATCCTCGTCACGCATCTTAAACTCTCAACTTTAGCACTTCCTCGTATTCTACTCCTTCCTCCTCTTCCTCATCCTCCTTCCTCCCCTTACTCCTGCTGCCTCCCTCCTCCTGCCCCTGCCCCTTTTCTCCCTCTTCCTCCTGCTGCTGCTGCTGCTCCTCCTCCTCCTCCTCCGCCATTCCCCTCAGCGTCTCTTAGGGTGAGGCCCAACTGTCGGATGCTTCACTTGGCATCTGTGCTAATGATGGCGAGGATAATGTGACTGCAGACGGATGACGGACAGACAGACACTGGCTTCCTCCCCTCTCTCGTCCCGAGGTGCCAGTTCGCAGGTGAAGAGGAGGAGGAGGAGGAGGAGGAGGAGGAGGAGGAGGAGGAGGAGGAGGAGAGACCACTTGATGGAGATGCAGAAAGGAAGAAGAAAGGAAACAGTCATAAAGAGAACGAATGAAAACAGGTGACAAGAGGGTAGGACTGAGGAAGAAGAGAAAGAGATGTCAAAGGGACCACTTGACGAAGATGAAGAAAGTAAATGATGATAAATCAGACACAAAGAAAATTAATAAAAACAGGTGACACGGGGGGAAAACTGTCCTTCGCAAAGTGGGACAGAAGAAGAATATAAGAAATGAATTTTCATATTTAGCAGATAATCGATGACGAATGGAAAACACCAGAAAAACGCCTTGATGACGATGCTAGTAGGACAACAGTGCAGACAAAAGACAAGAAAGCTTGAAATAGCTGTAATTTAACAAAGAGAACGGAGAAGCCAACTAAGTAGGAAACTGTGATTTTGAGAATGTCTGATCGTTTGTTCCAAGCGAAAGGAATTACATAATATAATGATGGTTGTACTACTACTGCTGTTACTGCTACTACACGTAATGCTACTAAGATAATGATAACAGTATGCCAAGAAAATGTTTACAAGTCCTCAACAATTTTGGACAAACCAAGTACATGAGGAATTTGATCTTTAGATTGTTTTTGGAGAAGACAGCGAGAGACTCTCTACAATCATTGAACCTTGACCTATACATTAGTCAACTCGAGTGGCTCAGGACCTGTTACACTAAATTCAAACTTTACAGCTGATCTGTACGGGGGCCAGGCACACAAACGGCTTTGTGGATCAATGGGGCTGAGATCGCGCGTTTTGCTGTTGTTGAATTTGCTTGGGCTTACCTAACCCAAGGGCATAGGGCAGTTTGCTCGTGAGAAGTGGTCCATGTAGTTTGAACTCAGGGGTTGTCTGTCTACCTGAGGAGCTGCAAACTTCGTAATCACTTGCTTTCAAACTATAACACCTCATGAAAGTTTCAGCAAATGCCTCAAATAAGTTAGGTACTGTTCGCAAGGCCTCACATATTTATAACAATGATAAACTTAACGCAACCTGTTTTAGGTCATTTGTCCTTCATTTGTCCTTCCTCTACTAGCATTCTGTCCTCCGGTGTGGATGTCTGCTTCTGCCAGAGATTTATCTCTTTTAGATAGAGTGGGTTCGTGGTGGTAGGTTTCTGTTTCCTAATATTAGCAGTTATGACTTGGACCATCGATGGATGATCTCTTGTTTGTAAATTTGTAAGTTGTGTTTAACAGAGATCTTTCACATTCACAACTGATCCCTGATCCCCTTTCCCTGTCGAGAGCAACCAGATTCCCTTAACAGCAGCACCAGTATGCAGTAAATGTGCCCCTCTGTCGAACTTCTCAGTCCCCCAGGTCCTTTATTCCTCACACCGTTGAACTGTGGAACAGTTTCCCTGAGGATGTCGCGCAATTGGAACCTCAAAAATTCAAGCGAAGATGCAATGCATTACTATCCAAACACGATTCTCCTTGTATTTAGTAATTTACTTACATTTTTATTTATTTATTTATTTGTTAATTTACCCGTTTTTCTAATGACTGATCTCTTTCTGTATTTTCCATTACTTTCTGTTACTTCATCCTAATGAACACCATATTCTTTGGAAGTTTGAACTTCAAGTCAATGGCCCCTGTGGGCTTGTTCCAGATGAAAAGGGTTCATCTTCTGAATAATAATAATAATAATAATAATAATAATAATAATAATAATAATAATAATAATAATAATAATAATAATAATAATAAATAAGTGAAAGTGAATCTGAAGTGTTTCTTACATCCTTCCGTCGTGAGGCTTGTTACTGAAACTTTTATTATTTAAACGAGCAATTTTTAATTTTTTTTCTTGATGAAACTGATCATTTGTATCGAGCACGCTGGTTTCTGGGGGACAGCCGCAATGATTTCAATTCGAAGAGAAACTTTCAAGACGCTCGTTTCAATCCGAATAGCAAATTTCTTAGGATCAAAATGAAACTTTATATGCAAGAGGAAAAATTGTATTTAATGGACATTAGTCAGTTTCGTTAACTAGAATGTAGGTGGCAAAATGCGCTTCTGCATCACTCGGGATTCACAAAATTGTAAAATTGTCGTTGTCATGTGAATTTCTCCCAAAGCGTTGCTACCACTGAAGTTCGGGTCAGAACCAAAAAAATGTACAACTGTAAACTGTTTTGGCCAAAGATAAGATAATACTGTTGGGCTGAATTTGCACAATTTTCCACCACTAACCACCACTAAAGCAAAGTAAGGAATTCTCATGACAATCAACATCGAATTTCAAATCAAATTCGTGTGAATTGATTCGTCTTAGAATAAATCCCGTGTTCAAATAACAGTATTTAATAAGAAGTTCTTGACTCTGAACAAGGTGGTTTTCTTCATTTTGAAATTATGAACTGGGCCGAACCTCCTTCCTGCATCCAACAGAACTGGTTAACTGGTCCTTCTCATGGATCAAGTGTGTAACGGAAACAAAACTGATCAACCCAACAAGCAAATTCCAGGAATTTGAGGGCAAGCACAATGATGTAAGTAATGTGAATCTCACAGCCTTTAACAGGTTGTAAAACGTTTTTATTACTTTACAATGGAGCCACCTAAGGAAATTAACATAATTTGTTTGAATTTTCTTAAGATAAGTTGATTTTTTAAAACAGTTTTAAATACCGGTACAGAGCAGCAAACTCTGAATCATGCGGATTATTTGCTGAAACACTTACAGATATATAAATGGATAACAGATATTTCGATAGAACTGTACCTTTTTGCTTTTGGGTCATAAAAAGTACAGTAATATTACGGAGTGGACAGCAAATACTTCGAGCTGAATGAGCAACAAATCTACTAAATAGCGCATGAATGGTTTCCTTTCAATATGCCATGTAGGCGTACAGTTTTCAAAGCCCCATCCTAGACACAGTTAAACACCATTCAGGAGTAATGGTCTGGTTCCTGTCGTTGCGAGACTAGACTGGCCTTAATCTAAAGTTGGGTCCTCGTAGACAATAAGGGAATCAATTTTAAATATTTTTCGTTATAAACAGCATATACTGTGCATTGAAAACTCAGGAAGTTTAGTCCCGTTGACATGGCACGATTTGTAAAAAAAATTTACATTGTTGCTCCAAACATTTTTTTTTATTAATGTTAGGATATAAACCCATGAATTAAGAGCATTTGTCGGTCGGTCGGTCGGTCGGTCGGTCGAGAGAGAGAGAGAGAGAGAGAGAGAGAGAGAGAGAGAGAGAGAGAGAGAGAAAGAGAGAGAGAGAGAGAGAGAGAGAGATTGTACACAGGAGAATATATATAGTACATATGTGTTACAGG
>NC_089758.1:8984233-8994233 GCF_040412425.1 Macrobrachium rosenbergii
CTCTCTCTCTCTCTCTCTCTCTCTCTCTCTCTCTCTCTCTCTCTCCATAAACAGTCTTCTTAACATTATACTGCCTCTCTCTCTCTCTCTCTCTCTCTCTCTCTCTCTCTCTCTCTCTCTCTCTCTCTCTCTCTCCTCATAAACAGTCTTCTTACATTATACCCTAAGTTCTAAGGTACTGCATCTCTCTCTCTCTCTCTCTCTCTCTCTCTCTCTCTCTCTCTCTCTCTCTCTCTCTCTCTCTCTCTCTCTCTCTCATAAACAGTCTTCTTACATTATACCCAAAGTTCTAATATACTGCCTCTCTCTCTCTCTCTCTCTCTCTCTCTCTCTCTCTCTCTCTCTCTCTCTCTCTCTCTCTCTCTCTCTTCCATAAACAGTCTTCTTACATTATACCCAAAGTTCTAATATACTGCCTCTCTCGCTCACTTGCTCTTTGTCTCTCTTTATGATACTTTTTCTCTATAACAGCACATCCCGTACCTTTGTCTCTGCTAAAATCTCTCACCCATGCCTCCTCCCCCATCTCCTGATTTCCTCCATGCATCTTTCCTCCAGTTACTAACAATTACCTACTTTATTTATCTTGCAAAGTACCTCACTGTAATCATCATTATCACCACACGAAATTTCTGTTACCTTTTAAATACTGTTTTACTGGCATCATCATCAAGTTAAACCAACAAACTGTCATCATCACATCACTTTCACTATTTTCATTCTGACGGCTGTCATAATTCCACATGGAAAACAGAGCTCTTTACACTCCTTCATAAGAGTGCCTGACTGTCATCACCATTACCTCAAACACAATCCCATTTTACCCCATAAGCACAAAGCCTCACTATCACTAACAACAGCAGCAGCAGCAGCAGCAGTAGCATCACTATCATCGCCACCATCATCATTTTTCCGCCCCAGCCTATTCGCTCACCGTGAACGAAGGAATATGTCCCAGATGAATTTCCGACGTTATTTGTAGTACCAATTAGGCGACTAACTTCCCCGTGCATTTACAGCCCTAATCTCTCGAGACAATGCACTGAAGAAGAGTCAGGACGGTGTCCTCATTAAGTGTGCCTATTATATGAAAAGCAGATATCGGTTCTTACGTTCGCGAAAGGAGTTATTTTCACGGCCTATTTACTCGACTGTTGTCTGATGTACCTGTTAGCTGGGCTTTTAAAAGTCTTACGGACGGCAACAATATAGTTTATCATAATAATATTAATAATTATTATTATATTCACGAACCACATAAAGTCATAAAAAATGGCATGAAAGCATTATGGCCTGCGAAGTTCAATACGAAATCCGCAGACCTATTTTTTTTTCAAGTTTAACTGTTGTCTTGGATGTACCTGTTAGCTAGACTTTAAAAAGGCCCAGAGCAAAAATATGGTTTATTATTATTATTATTATTATTATTATTATTATTATTATTATTATTATTATTATTATTATTATTATTATTCACGAACCAGATAGTCCTAAAAAATGGCATGACAGACTCATGGCAATTGAAGTTTAATACAAAGTTTGCAGCCTGTAATAGTTAACTCTTCAACTGTCTCACGATATCATCTAACGAACTTCACCGAGCAATATTGCACTAGATGAATTTAATTTTACTATCACCATCACCACCTCGGTATTGTTATCACTGAAAACAGTAGTAGCAGTAAATAACAATTCGTTACTATGTTAGAAGGAGAAGGCGTTGATTAGCATCGTTATCAACAGCATTAGTATTGCAGGTGTGAAATGATATTTTTACTCTTCAGCAATCTCAAAAATTCACTCTGCGATTAAAATCATAAGATAATACAGAATTATGAATCACACGTTAGGGAGCACCACACCGCAGTAAAATATGTCATAAACACTCGTCGGCAACTTATACCCGCACATCACAAACAGGTTGAATACAAGTCAACGACTCACTGGTAGCACTGACTAGTGCCTGATACGATTATCCGGCACTTGTCACGGGTTCGTTCTCCACTTAGGTCGTTGTCTTGTGATTTGTCTGCGATAAGTTGCTGACATGTGTTTATGACAAGTTTTACTTAAAGATACTTCTGTCAAGATTCAAAAATAATTTCGAAAATTAGAAATGAGGACTCTGTCTATACAACCAATGAAATAATATTTTTTTTTTTTTTGCAAATTCAACGAAAAGATAAATTCCACAAAACAATATTAGACTTCTATTGGGTACTTATGCAGTTCCTACGAAAAGACAATACGTCGATAAAAGACTTGGAAGTTTTATGCAAATCCTACTATAAATGAAACCTGTAAAACAATATGGATTTCTAGAGATAATTCTCTTTAAACCGGCTGAAACACAAAAACCTCAATCAATCAGAAAAAGGCAGTGGTATATGTTATGGTCACAGAAATGCCCAAAAGAGCGAGTGATTTATTATCAGTGAAGTCGATTGCGATGCCTCATGTAGCTTTCAGGTTTAAATGAGAATCACGGAAATTTGCCAATCAGCCATGGATGATGAAAACCAGATTCAATAAATGAGATTCTCTGTCCACGACAAACAAGTAATAAAGTGGAAAAAGGATGCGGAAATAAATCAAAGTTGTTCCACACCTTTTACTATCTTTCCAATCAGATAGATGTAAAGTTCCATGGAACAAATATATACAAGGTTATATGTACAGATGGTGACATTAAGAAAGCAAAATGGTACTTTGAAAAGCAGCCATAGTTTAACATGAGAAAGAATGACGAAGTATATCTACCACCAACAGTTTACGTGGAATCTAAAGCTACTTGCCTTGCAATCTGGTTCTTTAATCTCTCTTTGTAAATATGAAATCCTTGACTATGGTGCGTTTGAAAATACATTTGCTTCGCTGAAGGCATGAGGACAGTTCATCTTTAAAGGAAAAATATCCTGTTATTGGAACGGGCATCTCTATGCCATGTGAGCCATGACCAATCCAAGAAAAAAAGTGTGGAGAAAAAAAAAAGGGGGGAAGAAAAAAAAAGAGTGGGGCTTAACATCAAAAGTGACTAACAAGTCTCTAAAAGGATGCAGGTCATAAAACCGAAGTGGGCACCCTGAAGATTTACCAATTTATTTTCTTAATTTATTAATCACAATGTGAGATGCTTCAGGGACTGTCGTCACGCTTGTTACTTACTGTATACTGTCTTTATAATCTGTGGATTTGTTATATGCTCACGCTATTACTCTTTCTTTCGCCAATAAAGGTCTGGAAATCTTTCAAAAAAAAAAGGATACTTTTACACAGTATTCAGTCAAAAGTCGCCATAAACTGACGCGGGGATAAATGTTTCAAGCCATTTCACTGAAAATGACTAATAATCAATTACCTAAAGATAGTTTTATACCATACGGATGCAAAGCTCAAAGCTGTAAAAGTTTACTAAACTCTCTCTCTCTCTCTCTCTCTCTCTATCTCTCTCTATGAATATCTATAGAACATATATAGATATATATACATACTATATATATATTATATATATATATATATATATATATATATATATATATATATATATATATATATATATATATATATATATATACAGTATATATATATATGGAAGCAAATAGGAAAATCGTTATTCTAAGTAGCGTACGTGGGGATGAATTTTAATTTCTGACAGATCACCCAAGAATTTCAAAATTACTCTTCCTACCATACGTCCGTTTTGATGACATGAAATAAATAGTATTTTTTTATCCATATTTTCCTTTCCATAATTTTTCTTGGATCTTTCACTTTTTAAAACAAACTTTCTTTACCCCCGAGTAATACGGAAGGCTACTGTGGCTAATTCCGAAAGAAGGCGCGACACGAGGATCTTTAAAAGCTGTAAAAAGCTGTGATATGCAATACTGGTTAATGCACGTCAAGACTTGCTGAGCACGCATCACATTTATTTCGCCTCCCACCTACTTTTGACATCCAGATTGCGAAACGTTCCCATTAATTCAATGAGAGTGTGGCGCTTTGGCAAGAAAAATCCTGTTTTATTAAACATTTTTCTTTCGGCACCGTTAAGAGTTGACTTGATTATCACTTATTGCCTGCTGAATCTTTAATACATTTCGTAGATAAGAGCAACTGATTATTGGTGTTCGGCAGTAGCTTTGGCACAAAGTAGATTTTATTCCCTCCACGGTCTAATTACATTATAATGACTCTTGCCGAGTGCGAAACTATTTCGTAACTATCTGATGAACATCGATGGCTTTCAAGTGACTTGAAACCCATGGCGGTCTGATTTCTGTTTATTCTGAAAACCAAGGCTGTGGGTTTGTAGGTTTCTTTTTTAAATACATTTATTCTGACCTCATTATGATCCTCATTTTTGTTCTCTAGTCTTGCAACACTATTTCAAAGATCAGTCCTTGGGTGAACTGACAAAATAAAATTTTATCGCGTAGAGGTCAAATTATAACCAGGTCAGTTGCGGCCAATACAAGGTAAATCCAGAGTTGCTAAAAAAAACACTGAAAAATTCTTTTAATCTTGCCTTGAAGAAATTAAACATACTCACCTGACGCAAGTATGATTAAAGAAATAACCTCAATATACTGATCAAAATAAGCAAAGCGGACTTGAACTTTCACCTGCTTATTGCACATATTATATATACTTAATGAAATCTCTCAATAATTGGAGTCATAACGAACTTTTATCGTCTAGAATTCATTTCAGCTTTGGCTGAAATGTGAAATGACATAAATAAACCATATTTTTTTTTTAAATGTTGATACCTTTTTTTGGCATTTTTACGTCTTTGTTTTCATACATATTTGCTTTACTTACTTCTCCCTGTTTTTATTTTGATATTCAGATATTATTTTGTGGAAGCTTGCTGGGCATGTCAATTATCCTTCAACTTGTTGCTTTAGCTTTTGCATATTTTGAAAGCATTAAAATACAACTCTTACTAGTATGTCTTACACTCCGGAACGGTAGGTATAAACGTTTAATATATATATTCCAGTCCTAAATCAAGTTTTGCTAATCGTCTGGAATATCTGCGCGGTATTTGTGGCGGATCGGTGATTAGGTGCGAAATATATATTTTGCCTTACTTCTGATGGTGTTCATATAATCTATATCCTGAAATGCATGTCAGTTCCAAAGATTGGGTGTTCATTCAGGACTCTCAAACTTATTTGTTTATTGACCTGTTTACTGATATCTATATATTAATTATACCCAAGTCTGCTTTCGTTCTCTATTTTTCTCTGTTTCACTTAAGGGAATTTGTTCAGTGCAAGTTTGCTAAGACTTGAATTCTTTGGCCTCTTGGCTCGTGCCATAAGAATGTATGAACATTAAACAATACATTTAATTAAAGAAAACCTTTTTCAAATCTAGCAACGTATGTAATTCAAATTCGAGCTATGGCAGATTTCCTAACAACCCTAAACTTTCGCCCTTTTACCGATCGAAGAACTTATTGTGAATGTCAGCTCCAAACTACTTACGTACCTTCCCCCATCCTCTGACCCAAGCCACCACCATCCCCTTCCTCCTCAGACAGCTTCCTTCTTCCCTTCAAATTCTCCTCTTCCTCCTCCTCCTCCTCCTCCTCTTGATGTTACACGTGTAAGTGGTGTCAACTTCCCCTTCGCTCACATATCCCTCGGGACATCTCATCTCTCTCCCCTCATTCGCTTAGTGTTTGTCTGTTTGTGCCGTCCCCTTGTAACCAAACCTGCGGAGGCTTCCGGGGAGAAAAAAGGCTATTCCTGGGCGCCTCTGGTGCTCGGGACCTATTGTTGAGCGGCGGTGTCGACCCTCCTGCATTTTGAAGTAACAGGTGAATAGGTCAAACAACTCCCTGCCGCCGCAACTGTGCCTTTTAAACATTTCAGTGCGCCACATGTATGTTGTATGCGTGTCTGTAGGAGATTATATATATACATATACACATATATATATAATATATACATACGTATATATATACATATCAGTACATACATATATATAATTATATATATAATATAGATATATATTATACATGTAATATATATATATATATATATATATATATATATATATATATATATATATATATATATATATATATATATATATATATATAATATATATATACACAATCACACATGCCTTACATGCAAACATATTACACAAGTTCTTTTACTAACCACTATATAACCTTTCCCCACTTTTTGGAAGGGCTTATCACTTTCTTAAGCCTTCAATCCGAGTCGGAAATAATTTACGAAATTTTCCCTTTTATAGTGGGATTCGAACTCACGCAATGAGTTCAAAATCCGCGGACACCAGTGGGTCTAAATCACAATACGGAACGGGGAGCTTCCTCATTTACTTCCCACCCGGATCCAAGACTTAGTGATAATGCAATCTAAAAACTGTGAGGAAATCGAAAAGTTAAGTCACTGAAGCTACTGCCCTATATATATATATATATATATATATATATATATATATATATATATATATATATATATATATATATATGTATATAATATATATATATATATATATATATATATATATATATATATATATATATATATATATATATATATATATATATATATATATATATATATATACATATCACATAATTTTCTGGGATTTTTTATGAAGACAGTTATCATTCAAAGCCGACGGAATCCTCAAATCCTATAAAGAAAGCCGCGCCATTCAAAGCACCACAACTCTATAATGATGTCTCCAGTACCATTAGAAACCAGGTTGTCGTTCCCACTGCGTAATAGAGACCAACTACTGAAAACTCTAAATAGAACAGCTTATGCAAAATACCGAAAATCATCGGCTGTGAGGTAATTTTTTTTTTTTTATAACAAAAAAACTGTTTCCATTTCTTTAAAAAAAAATGTGAATATGTTCTGATTTTGGCATTTGAATACTAATAAATAACAATGCAAAGAGAGAAAGAGATTAATACCACTGACAAGGAATATTACAACTAAAGAACACCAGCAATAATTAAGTGAGAAAAAAATATTGGATACATCAATTACTTATTCTGAATTAAAAACACGTGTACAGAGAGAGAGAGAGAGAGAGAGAGAGAGAGAGAGAGAGAGAGAGAGAGAGAGAGAGAGAGAGAGAGCATGTTTTAACTTAAAACTGTTTCTCTGTCTGGAATTTGTAATAAAATTTAATCCATTTCAATCTTCTGCCGTCTCGGTTGGTTGGTCCGTGTTCAGATTCCCAAACCAGGCCTATTAGTCTATTAACATCTTGCTACACTTACAGACTGCTTTTGGCTGACGACCGTGCTGGCATAAAGCACACCGACCACACCAACTAATACATACTTCTAAATAGCTGTCCGAGTTATTATATAATTAAATGAATTCCTTGTGATTCAGGAGTTTAATATATTCATGTTTAATTTATATCATATAGAAAATTAAAATTACTGATGACACACTACTAACCTCTGTAATATATAATATATATATATATATATATATATATATATATATATATATATATATAATATACTATATATATATATATATATATATATATATATATATATATATATATATATATATATATATATATATATACTTACACACACAAAAAGTATGAGATTGAAATGAAGTTATTTGCAGCAGCTGTAGGTAACAGTTTTTCTTTTCTTTTGGGGGGGGGTGAAAAATTATTAATTTTGGCAGATGATCCCGTGCTGATTAGTGATAAAGAGGAGAAGTTTGCAGAATGTATAGAAGAAAGGGTTATAAATATTGCTGGAGATAAAATTGGTATGGATGAATTTATGAAGATTCAGGTCAAACAAGTACATGAAATTGTGTATTTTTACGCATTTAAGTATTAATGATGGGAGAGTGAAAGTGGTTCTTCTTCACACAGGTGTTTAGAGTCAATATAATGCTATGCTTCATATTAAATACCGATTTAGTACTGACAATTCGATCAATATTTTATCCGATTTTTTTCAAATGCAATTCGTAATTCTTTTTGTCTTCTATATAACCTTTTAATTTGGAACTCAACCTGTGTGTGTGTGTGTGAGAGAGAGAGAGAGAGAGAGAGAGAGAGAGAGAGAGAGAGAGAGAGAGATAATGATTCAAATCTTGAAACAAAGTTTTAATCACGTTAAGCCCATTTTCTTGTACGTTGGAATTCTTCACGCGACGATCATTACATAACAATCTGGCCAATGCGCAACAAATTCCTTGAGAATGCAAGAGGTCAAATGGAGGGAAACTTTCCTGCAACAAAGCTCTTGCACTGGCTTTCTCTTCCATGCCCGCAATCAAGTGATACTTCTATGTGTTTGTGTTTATGTCTGTGAACGTGTCTGCGTACGAACAAGTTCCGAGCAAGGGAATCGCTCCACGGAGGCACAGAGGATCACTTCAGGTACTCAGAAGAGAAGGAAGGAGAGAGAGAGAGAGAGAGAGAGAGAGAGAGAGAGAGAGAGAGAGAGAGAGAGAGAGAGAGAGAAAATGAATATCACAGGGTAACAATCACACGTAATTGACATGGCAGGTCTAACACGAGGGAGAACAAGGATGGGTGAGATAGGGGAGAGAGAACTCGAGGTCTGGAGAGGGAAATGGGAGAAAGAGGGGAGAGGGTCTCTCTCCCACAGGGTGAGGGGAATGGAAGAGGCAAGCTGTATTAGGGGGTAATCAAGGGACACAACAAGGGGAGGAGCTGGTGATTAGCGGTGCTGAGGACCACTAGAGAAAAATTGAAGGATAAAACATAGGCCTACTTGAAATTTTAAATTAGATCCGACATGGGATGAACAGAGAATTAATGTACATAAAAAGAACTGCATATAAAAGAGATTTGAAAAACACAAAGGAAAAATCCTATTTACAGTTCAGTGACTGTTCTTTCCTTCTTCTACAATTCTTTAAGATTTTCTTCCTGCTCTTCTTCTGTGTATCACATAACCTGCCGTCCTTGAAAGAAGACATGCTTCTTTATTCCCTCTTCCATTTTCGGGCCAGGGCTAGGCAATGACATGATCAAATATGAAATGTAAAATCATTAGTAAAACCACTTTCTTTGTGACGCATGGAAAAAGTTTTTAAACAAGTGGTTGAATGCATGAATATTACCAAGACCATCGACGCCGAAATTACTTGTTTATAATAATAATAATAATAATAATAATAATAATAATAATAATAATAATAATAATAATAATAATAATAATAATAATAAGTTAAAAAATATTTTGGTACATATTGTCCCCATCTAATTGTTTTAATCTATACCTATCTATCGGCGGTCCTCGACAACTCACTTTTTTGACACAGTATTACGCGCATCTACACACATTTGCATCAGTGTTGTGTGAGATACTTTCAATATGCACCCTAGACAACCAAATATTTGGAGCACTGCTAAGTACTACGTAAAAAACTTTTGATCGCCTAATACCACCCTATGAATGCTCCAAAGAACTGCAAGTGGTCCAGTGGTACCTGCCCACTTCACCAGAGAAAGAACGCAGACCGAATCCGGGCTGGGGAAGTCATTCGGGACAACTTACTAAAAATTATTTCGCTGTCCCCAGTTGCGAATTAAATTAGATGCATGACAGCTAGCCGACTATGGTGGGTTCCAGCCTAGGTGGCGAAGGGCATGATGCTAGCAACCTCTTTCAAAAATTCTTGCATAGAACCGAAGTGCTAACATATTGTGGAACTATCCTCTGCATATATATATATATATGTAATATATATACATATATACATATATATGTATATATATACACATACAGTATACATATATATACATATAGTATAACCCTAGAAAAGTCACAAGTTAATGGCTGAGACAGCCGTCGAAATGAAATCTATGGATCAACAAAGCACTGATTTTCGGGGTCTTCAAAGTTTTACCTTCGAAGGTAAGAAGAAGTTTAAGAAAAGTGTTGTCTTACAGCGATAGATGTCACTTATGTATCCTGCCCTAAAATGGA
>NC_089758.1:8999233-9001733 GCF_040412425.1 Macrobrachium rosenbergii
CATTATTTCTTTACAGAGAGACGATGGAAACGATGCTGTCTGAACACCCTTACTTCCGGAATGCCTTGGCGCCGTCACTTGACGCCCACCACAGCACTGCCTCGCCCCTCACGTTGGAAGAAAGGGCCATCCTTGCGGCCCGCGCCCACATGTTCTTCCGTTCGTCTCATTCCACAACACCCACAACGCCCACGACTTCGCTCGCCACCAGCTCTCTGGCCCCACCTTCCTCTTCGTTCTCGTCGGGCGCCATGGGATCCGGTTTGTCGCCCAGCATCGGCTCTGGAATAGGATCGGGCCTGGGGGGCTTAGGCAACTTGCCTCCAGCCCTGTCCCAGTTGTACAGTCTAGGGGCAGGAAGAGCCACCTCCGGGCCTTCCTCCTCGGTTAATTTCTCGCTGCAGCTGTGGTCCCAGTGGGCAGCGCTTCACGGTCTGAATCAGGTCAACGCCACTCTCCTTGCTCACCACGCCTCCATCACGGCAGCGGCCGCCGCCCACACAAGCCCCTCGGGCGTGAGCACAGTGCCTAGCGTGGGCAGCGGAAACACCTCGCAATCGAGCAGTAATTCCGGCGGGGCTGAGGGAGGCGTGAGGCTGCCCAGGCCCGTCTACCCTCCCCTCGCCCCGGGGCTTCACCGCTTCGCTCCTTACTTCCACCCGAAGGGATCCGTTTCACCCACCCAACCACGGCCTGGGTCCCCGGATCCCCGCCCTCCTCCTGAAGGATCCCCAGGACAACCTGCTTGAGAACCCGCCCACAGCATAGCGACTTCGTTACAGAGCAACTGCTGAGGGACGGGGCGCGGGGGTTGGGGCTTCGCGTCCTGATACGTACGTGATAGTTAATTCCTCAAAACCCGTTTTCAGTTTTAGAAGAAATAGCGACGCGGTGACTAACCTCTTATTCCAGTTAGTAGGTCATTTACACAGCCAGTGTGTCCGTGACACGTTTACTGAATATACTGAAATATCGCGATTAATATAAGTTAAGTTCTGGACGACGTAACTCGGGGGACGCTTCATTAATAGATCACTTTATTTACGTAAAACCTACAGTGACGTTGTTATCTATGCTAGATGGTGAAAATTTCCTGCAGAAAAATACAGAATGGACGAGTCTTTTTCTGAATCAGGTATATATTTTTTTTCCGAGCTCACACGGTAATATCGGACACGATCATTGTAGGCCCAGTTCTAAATAACTTTTCTGATATTACGTCTTGCACCCGTAACCATAAAATGGACGAACTCGTTTAGCTGTTTGACATGGAACCGAATGTTTACGAAAGAAAAACAAAGGCTCCGTGAATCATAATCACTTATTCTGGAACAGTTTTTTGAAAAATTAAACAATGCAGTCATTTAAAAATATACACATATATACTTACATAAATATATATAAGTATATATATATTATATATATATATATATATATATATATATATATATATATATATATATATATATATATATATATATATATATATATATATATATATATATATATATATATATATATATATATATATACACATATTTCTAACAACCAGGCGTTTTTCTCTGGGTATTTAAGAATTAAATGATACTGTGCTCTCTTGTCTCCTAAATCGAAGATCCATGACAACTGTCTCAGGCATACATATCTCCAATGAAGAACATCGGCGTTGGAAATCAAAGATACTGAGGCTATTACCAAGACCGAAAAACGAGATGTTTTATAGTCCTAAATCGGAAAAGGCTTAAAGACACCCGAGGTTACATTACTGAAGTGATCTGCCCAACTTCGATACATGTCTTGAAGTATTAACGATTATTTGTTGATTATTACCAACAAAATATGCTCATTGCTCGGAAAAAGTTCGCTGGACTGCTTCTCAAACTGATATTTTCATAAGAAATCTCTTTTCAATATAAAAAATATTCGGGCACTTATCTCAAACAACAAAAACTGTGAAATTAAACAAAAAATGGGACAATGTGGCAACATAACGACGGAAAATACATTATGCGCCTGACAAATGGATGTTCCGCGATTAAAATTGGAAGCTTTAATCGTCCCTTTCCCATGTAACCCTGACAGTCTGAAAGGCTTATGAAAATATCATCACGTATTAAAAGCAAGGAAATGTAATACAGATATCAGTATTCATGAAGACGTCTACAATGAAATGGCCTCGACAATACAAGTGTGGGCTCTGAGTGATGGAATAAGTATTTCAAGTAGTGTAATGGTTCCCACGGCGAGAGTAAGGCAGGGAATACACACCTTGAGAAGCACCTTCGTAACTTTCATTTTTATTTCCGTCGGGGTTGTAAATGTATAAATATATGAATAAATAAATATGCTAATATCACAGAGCGACTCTAAAGTTGAGACCGGTATTTGAGTAAATAACTGACCGACGCCTTGCGTATATTTCCAAATGCGAATCATATATGTATGTACGTAAATATGTGCGTAAATTCTGTATAAGATATGCGTAAACATATGTCTGTCG
>NC_089758.1:9006733-9009233 GCF_040412425.1 Macrobrachium rosenbergii
GGACATCAAGTGAATGCTGTTGCATTCTGATTGCTCCAAAAAAGTTTTTTCTTGTCCTCAGAAACGCCCTGACACTAAGCATTTCAGATATGTTATCGTGGTCTTTGTCGAAGTCTGTGGGAGCTACTAGTATGAATATTCTTACTTTTATCTTTTAAAAATCCTGGATTTTCGGAGTGCGTAAATCTGACAGACTTGAAATTCCGCCATCCGACCGGAGTTTCAACAGACCACTGACACAATATGCATAAAGTTGAAGAGACTCGAGCTTCATCATACACCAAATGGCTGGTCTCAATCCCTCTACCCAGGAGACAAGATAGTTCAAAAAAGTGCTGCAACAAAAGTATAATCAATCGTTACTGAAAGGAATGAATAACCAAACTCGAAATGAATCATTAAACAAATAGAATAACAAAGAATCTGATGAAAAAATGCATAAAAATCTAACTTTTTTGCTTAAACATACTGAACAGAGGCGGACACGGGAAATACAGACTCTGCGGGTAGTGCTCTTCGAAAGAAAAATCGTCCTGTTGGGATCAATAGAGAGATTACCCAATGGCACATGACCTATCACTGAGGAGTGGTGATAAATGGACCCCAAAAGATACAGAGAGAGAGAGAGAGAGAGAGAGAGAGAGAGAGAGAGAGAGAGAGAGAGAGAGCGGGTCTTTCCTCCTCTAACTGGACAGAATGAATATACACAAGATTTACAGGATTTCATAAACGGAAGGTTGTGTATTGGGTAAAGACGAAATGCAAACACTGTCATAAAAAAAAGCTGTGGTTTGAATATTTAAAACCTGAATCATCAAAATGATGCTATTGCTTGATTTGGTGCCAAGATTTTTTATACAGATTAAGTCAGAATAATATAAACTCTAGGTTTCACAAGATAAGTGTTACAAAACATCTTTTATATCCGAAAGGCTATAAGGTGAATCTGAATATGGAATTTTTGTTAAAAAAGTAATTATGATTTACCATCAAATCTGCATTTAAATTAGTGAAGACTTAACAAGATGTAGCATTAAATACTGAAGGACCGTTCATTAAAATGACACTACGGAATATAAGTTAAAGTTAAGTATACCTTAGTTTTATCAGACCACTGAGCTGATTAACAGCTCTCCTAGGGCTGCTCGAAGGATTACACTTATTTTACGTGGCTAAGAACTAATTGGTTACTTAGCAACGGGACCTACAGCTTATTGTGGAATCCGAACCACATTATAAAGAGAAATGAATTTCTATCACCGGAAATAAATTCCTCTAACTCTTCATCAGCCGGCCGGGGAATCGAACTCCGGCCCAGCGAGTTCCAGTCCACAGCTCTACCGACTCACTCAACGAAAAGCTTCACTACAGAATATAAGTGATGGTTATTCGCTAACGGTAGACAATGTAAAATGCATAATATTTTTAAGAATTAGTCAGTCCGCAAGGAAGTTACGGAGGCCGATCACCTGGAACGTGGACGAATGACTACCAGACATAAAAAAAAAAAAAAAACACTTTCCCCCTTGTTGGAATTCCTGAAGGGCTGCGGTTGCATATTCTTTGGAAGCAGAGGCATTCAATTCACTTTCATTGCTCGGTCTCTTACGCATCTCGACTTTGAGTCATAGCCTACCGCCCAAGATGCTACCGCCCCACGCGAATATGATTCCACTTTAGCATACGGCAGCCACAGAACGACTCTCCTAGCATTCATTTGCACATTACTATGCAAAGCTGGCTTATAAATATCGGTGCTAATTTGGCTTGTTATCTACAAGGAAAAAATATCAACGCCGTACAAATTTTAAACCACCGTAAGGTAAATGTAAAGTGGACAGCTGCACGAAGATATCGTTTATTAATATAATTTGTCGACCATACAATATAGAAATGGGTCTATATAATATTTTGATCCCGGAGAGGCTAGTACTAAACAAGGCGTCCCAAGGAGCTTCCGCCATGTTTAGTACTAGCACCTCGGAGGTGAACGTGAAAACATGAACAAGGGGCAGTACATTTTTCGAGTGATGTCTACGTAATAAAACATAATAACATGTATATAACATAGAGAGAACGTAATTAAAATATTAAAAAATTTTCTTTTATATTCTACCGTTAAAGTATTGATCGCATACCAAAGTACAGTAGATTCATGTCGCGTGGATAACAAGCCGAAGTAGCACCTATAAGGACGACTCACATAAGAATCCTTCATTTCTGAACAAGGTTGTTATCTGTTTATTAATCAAGTGGCAACCATTGCACAGGTCCCAAAAAGTAATCAGAAAAGGGGATTGCAATCTTTCTCTAGGTGTGCAAGAAGCTTATTGACGTGTTCCAGTGGAATATGCTTTCGAAAAGTACAGAGATTCTGATAATTTACCACTTTTAGCTTGCATCTTTAATCCTATAGCACTTCACAAGTTATATAAATATAAGGCGGCACCTTAGATGGTCATCTACATGAGAACTGTGCAATTTTGATTTCCATATGGTT
>NC_089758.1:9014233-9086733 GCF_040412425.1 Macrobrachium rosenbergii
GAGGAGCTCGACAGTGACGGAGGGAATGGCGGCCCTGGCGAGGCCCCTCGTCTACTCCCCGAAGGAGGCAATAAAGAAGTTGCAGCTCTCGCCACTTTTCCAAGCCGAAGGAGTATTTACCGAAGGCTCGAAGGAAAACACGATAAGTTTTCGTCTTTATGGCTTGACGCTGTGATTCCTCCTTCAGCCTCTGATGTCGCCTTTCCGAGGGCTAAGATTTTTAACCAAACGCGCTTAAAGGGGATGCCATTCGGTCTTCAGAGATTATAAAAAAAGTGTATTCATTTCGCAGTTAGAGATTGAGTGACCACCAGCGTTAAAAACCTGATATGATGACCGCTAATTTTGCCTTGGCTGTGACCTTTGAAAGTGCAACGTACAAGAGTACCCTGATCAAGCAGTGTAGGAGACTTAACTAAAATAAGATATCTTTTTTCAACGTTTTATCTACTTTATCTTCAGTGTTACAACGAACTTCTTATTAAGACTTTCTCAGTATTCTTCGATGTATCGATTCCATCATAACAAAATAAACCTGATCACATCACCGTATCAAATAAGCAGGTTCTCATAGGGATACGTCGACGATTTCTTTCTTGAATACGGTGAAAGTCAAAGCGCGAAAAATGTTGAGTTAAAGTAGTTGGACAGCTAAGAAAGAGGAGATAGAGGGAACAGATAAAGAATATATAAAAAGGGAAGCGCGATCTCGGGGACAAAGGTCGATAATAAAGTAACTTTAGCTCTTCCATACATACATACATATATATATATATATATATATATATATATATATATATATATATATATATATATATATATATATATATATATATATATATATATATATATATACACAGTATATAAAAGTGAATGTTTGTATGTTTGTCCACTATACTCGTACAAGTAGAAATCCGAACCGCTTGACAGACCCACAGACCAAGACAAAATTTGACACGCGGCCCCTATGTGACCCCAGGAAGGTTATGACTCAAAATCAAACCCCTAACCCCTGTTACAGACATCAAACACAAGTAGAATTGAATGTTTGAACAAAATTCTTCAGGGAGTTGTATTATCATAACCTCAGAGCCCATTGACCATTTCTCTAGTTTAAAAGTTTGGTACTATTAACAATCATCAACTAGAGAAATACCACTGCACTATCGATACTTGCCCGTGGAAACTTTCAAGGATATTGTTACCTAGAAATTACAAGACAAAAAAGGGATACCGTAACGAAGTTTTGTTCCTCACCGGACACTTGACTCTAGCAATGAATCATGAGTTCGGAGCTATTGCAAATATGGAATATCTCTTCTGTTCACATGTCACCTACAATGTATATGAAATCTGTTGAACCTACACAAGAATTACCAAATGCCAGAGCAACAGTAATCTCAACACCTACGTAACTGCAGATAAAAATAAGTCACTGAGACCTGCAACACAAGCAGGAAGAAGCAAGAAAGGAAGAAAGCGGGGAAAATAAGCAAACCGCCTTGGGCGCATTCCAGCAGAGGTTTCTTCAGAAGAAAGTCTTGGCCAATGAGAGAGAGAGAGAGAGAGAGAGAGAGAGAGAGAGAGAGAGAGAGAGAGAGAGAGAGAGAGAGAGAGAGAGATTCAGCAGTGACAAGCCGAGAATCTCCTTTTTGACGAGGACGAGAAAACCTGTGGTGTCATCAACCATTGTCCAGCCGGGGGTGAGTCTTTAGGGATCCATACAACTGCCAAGTCAAATCTTTCTGTGTCCTGGATGGATGGCAACCCGGATTTAAAAAGGCATTATCACATCTTCCAGGCTCTTTATGAGGAATCAGATCAATGGAAGACAGAGCAGGAGAGGGAAAATGACCAGCTCAGAATGAGACGACATGGATAAAGGGATTCATTCTAAAGATGCGGATGACTCTGCACGCTGACCCGTAATCCATCATGCGATGCGTAATGAGGGATCCCTCTTACTCGCGTTCAGAAACAAAATACTGAAGGAAAACTTGGGACGATATTTCGCTATCCACGTAATTAGCGATTTGTTAACTATAATTAAGAAGGGTGTTTTCTATCACTATGTTCACACAGTTGTTCTAATAGTAAGTGATTTTTCCTCCGTGTTAAATAACAAAGTTCTAATGCAGACTTCCTTAAACTGAGAAAACCGCAAGCAGGGTTCATGTCACATTGTGTCTCTGTAACTGAAGAGAGAGAGAGAGAGAGAGAGAGAGAGAGAGAGAGAGAGAGAGAGAGAGAGAGTACAAAAATGAGATATTTTGTATAATTCGTTATTTATATTGGTGTCAGATACAAAAATTGAATATTTTGTATAATTCGTTATTTATATCGGTATCAGAGTCAAATACCTAACCAGTTTACAGAAAATAAAAGAGAGAGAGAGAGAGAGAGAGAGAGAGAGAGAGAGAGAGAGAGAGAGAGAGTATGTTTTTATCTTCCATTCAAATACATGCCACTATCAAAACCACAAGTTACGGCCAACGCTTACCAGAAAAATAAAATGAATCATGAGGCCAGATAGAAAGAAAAGTCTCCTTTATTCAAATCAGCATCAAAATCAAACTTTACAGTCATCGTTTAGAAAACGACCAAGACAGTATGAGAGAAGCCTAAAAAAGTAAAAAAATGAGAATATAAAGAGAATTCAAAACCCTGAAAGAGATTTGACATTCACATTCCTACTAGTATTAAAATGAAAATTTATGGACACAGTTTACAAAACGAGAGAGAGAGAGAGAAGAGAGAGAGAGAGAGAGAGAGAGAGAGAGAGAGAGAGAGAGAGAGAGAGAGAGAGAAAGAGAGTATAAAAATATAAAAAAAGTGTGGACACAGTTTACAAAACGACAGATAGAGAGAGAGAGAGAGAGAGAGAGAGAGAGAGAGAGAGAGAGAGAGAGAGATTATAAAAATATAAAAAAAGTGTATAATTCGTTATTCAAATTGATAACCACCGTTTACAAAACTTAAAACAGAGAGAGAGAGAGAGAGAGAGAGAGAGAGAGAGAGAGAGAGAGAGAGAGAGCCTGTACAAAAATAAAAAGTTTGAATAATTCGCTATTTATTTTGGTATGAAAATCAAATTCATAACCAGTTTACAAAGAAAAAAACTGTGAGAGAGAGAGAGAGAGAGAGAGAGAGAGAGAGAGAGAGAGAGAAGAGAGAGAGAAAAATCCCCGACACGAGCAACAATGGCAGCCAGAGACCACTGCCAGTAAGCCACACAGATCGTGACCAGAGACCGGCCCACCATCATCGGTCTTTGTTCTCGGACAATTGACGCCGGTTTGCCGCTTTAACAAATACGCCAATTATTAAGGATGAGATTTGAGGAGTCATCATTTGGTATTGCGTGCGTTCGTGCGTGCGCTCGCTCGCCCGCGCCTTTCCGAGCGTCTGCGGAGCAAGGGGAGGGTGAGATTGGAATCAGACATTTGTGCTGAAAGATGTTGCGCGGTTAAGGAACAAAATATAACTGGGGTTATAATTTTTATTTTAATCAAAAGCCAAATAACTTTAAGAAGCTGGGTACGAGGTATAATCACTTTTTGCATCATATAAGAAAGAGATAATAGATATTCCACAAGGATTTAATCCTAATTTTCGTTTGAACGAATTAACTCACCTAGATTATGATAATAATATCTCTATTTTTATGGAAAGGATTTACACTACTTTCCTAAAGCGTTTAATTTAGTTTTCTTAAGACGGGTTTATTTCTGGGAGGTGGATTATCCTTATAAGATGAATTCACAGTAGTTTTCTTAAGTTAAAAAGGATCTTTTGTTTGTAAGAACAGGAAAATTCATTCTAGTTTCGTTCGAAAGATACATTATTTACAATATCCGAGGTTATTCTATGCTGGATGTGAATGGTAGCCTACATCCTAAGTTATTATATTTAGGATTTGTTTGCTGCCTTACGAAAAGTTTATTGTTAACTTCAAGGTGGTTTATTTTACATTACTGCATAAAGACTTTTTCCAGCGAGTTAGTAAATAGTAATCCCCATTACGATAATGTCATAATATGACGTGGTATTCATTTCACTTCACATTAACCAGTTAAAGGCGATGGATTTACAGTAATTTTTCATTCAAATCATGAAAAAAAAAACTTCAGGGTACCATAAAGATGAGAGAACGCAGACAAAGCTTCTGCGCAAAGAAAAAAAGGAGTAAATAAAGCTTTGCTGTAAATGCATAATAACTTACAAACGAAAAAGAATCCTTCGCGGAAACCTCAATAAAGAGAGAGAAAAAAATAATGGAGTTCAGAGCTGAACTCCCAGAAATAGAAAAATATCCTCTACGGAGACCCCCTCAAAAAGAAAAAATCTGAATAAAAATAAATCTTTGCAACGTACAAACAATTTTACGCTCAAAAAGAATCCTATGCGGAAGCCAAAAAAATTCAAAAATGTCTTGGGGTGACGCAAAAACGACAAAAATTCTGTGATGAGACTCCCAAAAAACAAACATATAAACCAGAAATACATCCTTTACAACGTACAAACGATTTTACGCAAGGAAAAGAATGCAAACAATACAAAGTGGACGCCAAGAAAAATCCTTCAAAAATGTCTCAGGTGACGTAAAAAAAAAAAAAATAAGAACTAAGGCACAACAGAGAATCCTAATCCTAATCCTAATCCCGCCAGGAGAGACCGGGGGAGAGAAGACCGCAGCGAACTTGAAGGTCTGCGAGTCATTAAGGTCGAGTAAGTTTCAGCTGAACCCACTTAAACTTCAGGTAGAGCTAATACCACATTAACATCCCCAAGATTCATGGAGATGGAAGGCTGTAACTAGTCTCGAATTATTCTCAATTATGAGATTTTAACTTTTTCCATTACAATCCAAAAAGGTCTCCTCTACGTCTTCCGCCCCGCCATAAAACCGCCACGGATCCCGGTCCGAATGTAGATTATAATCAACGCCAAAAAAGAACTAAGAGACAAAAAAAATTGAAATACTTCAGATGCGATGTATTTCGAGGGGAATTTATTCTCCGGATTTCTTACACACAAAGTAGGAATAAACATAATCAGTGTGGATTTTGATGGGCATGCTGTTTTAATAGTCACCAATATATATTTATATAGTCATATATATATATATATATATATATATATATATATATATATATATATATATATATATATATATATATATATATATATATATATATATATCTGTGTGTGTGTGTGTGTGTGTGTGTGTGTGTGTGTTTGTGTGTGTGTGTGTGTGTGCGCGCGCCTGTGTATGTACAAACAATACGTAAATTGTAAAGAAACGAGAAAAAATGTCTGGCGTTAATGCACAGAAGGAAAAGGCGATGAGATAAGAATATTAAAATTAAATATTTTTCTTTTTTTTTTCCAAAGCAGACGATTTAGTGCAGAAGACGCGTAGAAAATAGCAGTCGTTTTATTCCCGACTTCCTCTCAACGTAAACATGCAACGCGAGCATTACTGCGCATGCTCACTCTCATAACGAGATATCTAAACAAGGCATGACCCAACCGGCGTTGGATTCTGGAATGCATTTGGCAATTACCGCTAGGGAATTTCGGAATGCATCTAAGAAATTATCGGTCGCAAAACTCGCAATGCATAACAAGGTCGCAACAGTTAAGCATATTTCAGTCTCGCTGGGGGGTGAGAGAGTGGGGAGGGGTGAGAGGAAGGGGGGGCGCAGCGAGTCTAAGATGGGCGATCGCTATCTGTTCATTATTTAGGCTCTTGAACTTGTTGCACACAAGGAGGAGACGTGAAAAGCATTCTAATGGGAACGTAAAATCCTAGGATTTTCAGATTCCTAGGTTACGCGCTCTCTCTCTCTCTCTCTCTCCAACATTGTACACCAGATACTGATCTAATTTTTCAGATTCATTCCTACTCACTGAATCTACCAAATTTCTTAGAGGGAAACAAATAATATATAATTCCTTTTTGATGATTTGGTTTTTAACGGAGACCTTTCCTGAGCAAGTTCTCGTCAATTCAAAATCAGCTGCCTATCTAAGTTACAAGTAATTTTTATGGAGGCCACAAATTGTAGGAAAACGTATTTAAAAAATGTCCAGAAATGAACATAATTATTCTTATTGCTAATCTATTTACTGCTTATTTTCATCTGTATTTATTACACTCCTCTCCTCTTACCATTATTCTGTCATTATTTGTTACATATAAGCGTGTAATTTTGTGGGAGTACATTTCCATCAGAAGCGTAAAACTCTGGATAATAATAATAATAATAATAATAATAATAATAATAATAATAATAATAATAATTATTATTATTATTATTATTATTATTATTATTATTATTATTATTATTATTATTATTATTATTATTATTATTATCCCAAACTAATTGGCCTTTCTCATTACATCTTCCATACCCCGAAAATCTATTTGCCTTGGAGTAGCATCCCATATTCCGACACCACTTACAAATTTGAATGCCATCCATGACAAAAGGAGCACTTAAAAGTTTTTTTTTTTTTTGAGCACAGAGCCGGGTCGGGAAACGCTCAAAAGGCAGTATGCGTGATCGCCCATAACTGTCTTCAGCCGTGTATTCAACGTGTACGCTGGGACCCTCCGGGTCACGAAGACAGGGGCATAAATGGAATCTCTGTCACGATGGGGGCACGGATTCCTCTCTCTCTCTCTCTCTCTCTCTCTCTTTCTCTCTCTTTAAGGGTATAATACTGATATTGCACAATCCTTTCTTTTGATTAGAAAGGAAATTTCCCTCTCTTTGTCTTTTAAAGCTTTGACCACATCGTTTAATGCCCAAATATATGACCCTTGACTCGCCCAACCAACAACCTTACCACTTTCTGAGCTCCTTTGCACAATAATGGGTTTAAAAAGTAAGAAATAAGGTAAAACAAATCAAATAAAACTCTGCGTACAAAGTTCCTGCAGCTACAGATTTCTGCTTAAGTTGAATCGATAGCTGTAATAAGTATATATCGGATTCAAAAAAAGAAATCAAGCGTCATATATCCTCTATTCATTTTTGTTTGGCCTTCCCGTTGTCCATTGGCATAAAACTGTCTCTGTCAAATTTCAGTAAAGATGAAAAACTCTACGGCACCCAACCCGCATTTTCACATTAGAAAATTTTTCATAATATCAAAAGCCGAAGTTCTTTGGAACTTCGCGTAATCTAGACTTATATTTTACGCCATGCGAGTTATATTTATGTTCTATCCCATTTATAACAAAAGATGGAAGCCGAAACTGTACATTTAAAATATTCAAAACACCAAACATGATTTTATCAGAAGTCATAAAAGCCTAAAAAAAAAATAACTTGGACTGTTAATTTCCCTTACGTTCGATGCTTTTCCTTAGAGCAACAATAAAATCTCACACAGATACTCTATTATTCGCGATCTTACAATGGATGTGTTAAAGCATCTTATCTCCTACATTAATGAGCTCCTATACTTCGTGACAAAATTATAATTCTTCAAAGGGCTTGTCATAAAATCAGTAAATAATATATATTTTATTTTTTTCTAGAACAATATTTTGATTTACCATATAAACAACTGCCAACAGCCATAGCATGAGATAATAGCATTCAGTAATAAAGTTAACGAATCCTGATGACTTAAAATATCAAAAACATCAAAACTCTTATACAGCAGGACTCTTCTTTCAACACATTCGGGCTTATAAAATTCAGTAAAACCTGTGCCTCTACAAGGATAGGAAAAGAATGATAAAGTGAAAACATCATTCAACTAAAACTGATCTCTGGATGAAAATGATAATCAAATTCAACTTTGGTAAATGAAGCTACAGGACTTGTGAAAACTTCTGGTGTTCAGGCTAAATGGCATAAAACGAAGACTCCCGGTCGACTGGCTAAATGGCAAAAACCTTTTAACCACATTAAAATTACCTTAAAAGTCCTACTGCTCTTACTGACTGTAGAGCAACATGAAAACGCAAACATTTGCCAAATATAATAAAAAACAAAAACAAGCTCCTTGCTTTCGTACTGGGATAGGGAATTTCTTGAATCTAATAAAGTTTTTTTTCTTCTTAAATCCATCAAGATTTTGCGTACGTATCGTTGGACAAACGAATAAACAAACAACAAATGTTATATACATAATATTACCTCTCTTCCCTGCACATTCGAGATCACAGGTAATAAAATGAAATGGAGTTTAATGAAGAGCGAAAGAAAAAGATAGTCAGTGACTATCTGACTTCGAGTTTGAAATATTAAGAGGCAGAAAGGCTCTCCAATCCCTTTTCTGTTTCAGTTTATCTCACACTCCGCTTTTCCCCTTTTCCCAATCCCATTTTTTCCTCTCTCTCTCTCTCTCTCTCTCTCTCTCTCTCTCTCTCTCTCTCTCATACAATTCTACTTTTTTCAGTCTGATCAATTTTCTACCTCCTGCATAGTCAGGGTATTCAGATTGGGGCTGTTTTAGATGTATCCGGTTATCACTGTGTCTATTACAGCTGCGTTTCGGTGCTGATAAAAGGTCGGATTTCTAAAGCATTGAGCTTACATGAGCTTTAAACTGGAAAGAAAAAAACAACAGAGAGGAAAAAATTTAGTTCGCAAATGGTAGAGAGTAGTAATGTATCTTAAGGCAAAATTTACAAAGAATGTGCAGTAAATAGACTTGCGAATACGCATATCAACAAACATATTATGTATGTATGTATATATATATATATATATATATATATATATATATATATATATATATATATATATATATATATATATATATATATATATATATATATATATATATATATATAATATATATATTAATTAAAAAAAGATCTTGCTTTCAGTTGTTTCAATTTCCTCATAACCATATAATCTATTTATATATTTTTTTATATACCACTGTTATATATATATATATATATATATATATATATATATATATATATATATATATATATATATATATATAGGATGGCAACCCTGCTGCATAATTAGTACAAGGGCAATCAGCTATCACAGGCGTTGATAAGACGCAAGATGGCAAAGTGGGTATCGTAGCTAAGTGGTGCCGCTTTCAGCCAACGTTTGTTAGGTCCTTGCATTGCATGGCTTACAGCCCACCAGTCCACCCAGATGTAAATAGTACCGAGTGGGGTTAGCACCCTCATCCATAAAGTCTTGCTGAGCACGACAGTGCCTCTCAGGCGCCACTCCCTCTAGAAGGGACTAAAGGACTTATATACAGTATATCAATATATATATATATATATATATATATATATATATATATATATATATATATATATATATATACAAATATATATGCATATGTATGTATGTATGAAAGTGCGTGTGTGTGTGTGTGGTAACGTTAAAAGAGAATAAGATAAAACCAATCAGAGCGAAGTGTCAGTCAAATTCCAATCAATCACCCTGAAGTAAGCTTCGTTGCTATCGTTTTTCCCTGTCGCCTGAAGACTGGGGGATGAACAAAGTGCAGTAAACACTATGCACAGATATCAGTCGTCTTTCTGTCTAGGTGAAAATGAGATGGGATTATTCTATTTCTTGACAAATATTACAGTTATTTCTTAGAATTATAAGGTTAACTATTTTTTATATTATTTTTAACAATAAAAAAAAGTTACTTCTTTGAATGATTACATTAACTATTTTTTTACATTGTTTCTCGTGGGGTAACCATGTTACTGAATGAGATCAAATTCTATTAACTTATTGTGCAGAGTTCAACAGAATGGATTGTTCTTATATGAAAGAGAAGAAAACAGCTATGAAAAGAGAAGAGAGGGAATATAGTAAATAGAATAGAAAACGTATTAAAGATAATAAAATAGCTGCTGAGGTACAAAGCATTTTAAATTTCATTTTACATCAACGATCTCTTTCATAAGAATTACCGCAAAAGACACAAGAACGTGAATAATGACTTAAATGTAAGTTGAAGTTTATAGAAATCAGTCGGGCTACATCTCGTTCCCTTTCGCTTTAAAATATAAAGGGTTTCTTTGCTTTGTCTTTGTGGACGTGTTCATATCACCAACACGATCCTTCAAACTCAAAATAGTCTTGAAAAGCGGTGATAACCTCGGGAGAGTATTCCAGTTAATGTGATTGATAAGAGACAAATGGTTACATAAACAGTACTGTCAGTTCAGTAAACAGAATTATCAGTCAAAACGATGTCAGTAAATACAGATTATCAGTCCTCAAGGGACAACTGATCACCAACAGAATTTCTTTTATGCTAAATATAAACCGTTACACAAATAACTTCTTCAGTTCAACAAACGAAATATGCTGCCTTCGCTCAGAACAATTACCCAGTTAAATGGCTCTTTTTTAACATCAAACAAACCCGTCATGAATATTCCGCTCACGAGGAAGTCCTCACATCCAAGTAAAGAAGTAAAGTGAGAAAAGGGAATTACAAAAAGTAGTAACCATAAGACCAGGATCACGCAGCATTACATGGATTTACTATAGCAACGTAGCGAAACTTCCCTTGTCTTTCTCTTTCAGGCTTGTTTTGGTGTTTAATGAAACAGATCCCTCCTCCCCCCCCTCTTCCTCCTTCTCCTCCTCCTCCTCCTCCTCCTCCCTTCCTTCCTTTATTTCGTCGAGATCCCCGGCCATTCACAGATAGTGATAACATTTGGTCTAAAATGTCTTGACTCTGACGCGCCTGTAACCAGGGCAATATCCGAGGTGGAACGAGTTCAGGAAAGAAATTCCTCTTAAAGGGACATTTCCAAGAGAGAGAGAGAGAGAGAGAGAGAGAGAGAGAGAGAGAGAGAGGTTAAAGGAGGGGAAATGGGGAGACTGGAAGCACCATATGCCCTACGTATACGCAGTTTAGTTTCCCCTCACAGACCATAACAAACTCCCCTCTCGCCAACAACCCACGAGGGAGATTCAGTACCCGTGGAACCGATAAGAAAAATTGGTTCTATCAAAATGATAAAGCCTCCTAATATCAACGTAATCCTCCACTCTTCCCCTCTCTCCTTCCCCTCAGACCGCCTACACTCCCTCCCCCCTCTTCTTTCTCTTTCTCTCTTTCTCTCACTCAGTGCTCAGGGGAATCCCCTCTCTATTAGAATCATTCAACATTATCGTTTCAAGCATCTAAACCGTGAAATTTCTTCCCCTTGTCATCCTGTTGTTCTTCTGCCAGCGAGAGAATTGTCGTCGGGTTGGATATCAACATAATAGCAACGGCACTGCTCTCTCTCTCTCTCTCTCTCTCTCTCTCTCTCTCTCTCTCTCTCTCTCTCTCTCTCTCATCAGGAACTGGATTAATCTGCGTTCGAACTCTTACTCATCAAAAACATTCTTTCCTGAATTAGGGAAAGAAAGCCCTTTTTTCCGTATCTTTTTTCCCTCAGGCAATTAAAAGTGCATTAGCGTGAGGCTGCAATTTGCGGGAGAAAAAGCTAACTGGCAACTCTGTACTAGTTAGCTCTATCTGCAAATCGTTTAGCAGTCCCGGTTCACGGCTTCCGAGCGGAAGAAAGGCACAAGTGCCGTCTTGCCGAACTTTTCCTTCTAAGTGTACTTTCTTGCTTGCAATCTTCATCGTGTTTGGGTTTGCCTTTGTCAATGAGGCCCGTTGCACATCGCCCCAGCTCCCAGATGGGGCGGCGATGCAACAGAAGAGACGTGGTGGAGAGAGCAGCCAATTTTCTAGTCCTTTTTCGATCACCTTGGAGACGAGGCTGTACGCCTTTCAACATCCGTGTCGCCATTTTGTATATAGATGGCGCATTACTCGCTCCGACGCCCTCGTGGATAAGACTTCAAGAGCCGCCCGCTGGATGCGAACCTGGAAAATGGGATAGAGAATGTTGAGGGAAGGGGGGGAAGGAGGGAGGTCTGGAAACTGGAAAGAACGAGAAGAAGCCGAGGCCATTCCAGCGCGACACACAGCTTTATGTTAATGAGAGGGAATGTGTTGTTTAGGCAAGACTGGGACTGGAATTGTCTTCACGGGCTCATGGTTGTGTAAAGGCAAACTTATTTGATGAGGTGGAATTGAGAAGCTTTTTTTTTTTCTCTTTCTTTTCGTCTCCGGAATTCTGGAATGCCTACACCATGTGCATGAGGTTCTTCACTTGCCGTTTTTCTTTTCCAAAATTAATTTTATAATCTGGAACAAAGAAAAAAAAGGTTTTTCACTTTAACATTTAACAAAATGTCAAAGTCTATTCGCTATTTCATTCTCATTCCTCCTTCGCGCCTGTTTAACTTTATGAAAGCAACTACAAGTCGTTTTCAAAGTGCACATTAAAATAAATTAACATTTTATGCATAATAATGACACCATTTCCAAACAAATGAAAAAAAGTCAGCAGCAATATTTACATAAATATTATAACGAGCCGTTTCGCTCGGATTCCAACATAACCCAACAGACAACATGAAAATTCACCATCACGGAGACAATTTTCAACGGCTGTATTGGTGTTGAAGTTAGTGGCGTTTCGGACGAGGCCGGGGCTGCCTAATGTGCCGTCTCCCGGGACCAATAGAAAACGAGGGTGAGACCACTGTTACCAGAACCTTTCCTTCGAGCATCCTTTCGCCCGGCGATAACGGTGTTGGTAATACAATGGCCAAAGTGTGCGTGGAACTGAGAAAAAAAAAAGCGCCAGCTGAATCTTAACGAAAACCTGATTTCCAATCAAACCTTTAGACATTCTAATTCCTCAGATTCGACGGCTCCACTGACCCTGATTGACGAAGACGACCGCCGACTGTTTGGTCATACTGGAAGAGAGTCGTAGGTTTCTGGGGTGGCAGATACCTCCACCTCTAACTAATGCTCGGCACTCCATGTTCGCCATAAGCTTTTTATAAGCCACTAAACGGATCCCCGGTCTGAGAGTCTGGCTGCTTCCACAAAAATTATAGAAAGACAAGAGGGGAAAAGAGAGGGCGCGAGAAAGGCCCTGCCACAGAGAGAAAGAGAGAGAATCTCTCTTTCTCCCTCTCGCTCTCGCTCTTGAACACAAGAACAAGAAACACTGAGTAACGAGTGGATTATAAATGAAAAGTGAAGACACGTACGGGGAGGCAGGAGGGTGATGGCACAGTATTGAACAGTCGTGGAGGAGGCGGAAGGAGGAGGATGCACAGGGAGAGAAAGAGACAGACACACAGACGAACAGAGAGAGAGAGAGAGAGAGAGAGAGGAGAGGTACTGGGGTGAGGGAATAGGAGGAGGAGGAGGAGGAGGAGGAGGAGGAGGAGGAAGACGACTGAATGTGTCGTCTAAGACGTTCTGGTGTTGGTGCTAGGCCAGTGTTGAATCCCCTTTAATTTATAGATTTTTTCCTCCTTGCCTAAGGTATAGGCCGAATTAGCTTCCCTCTGGTTACCTATTTGTCTTAATAACTTTTGCTTCTGAGGACGCTCTCTCTCTCTCTCTCTCTCTCTCTCTCTCTCTCTCTCTCTCTCTCTCTCTCTCTCTCTCTCTCTCTCTCTCTGTTATTTGCACCTTCCTCTTTTGAGTTCTGAAGCCACCACCGACGGATACTCATGGGTTGATATTCATGGGGTGAGGATCGATATGATCTTCAGCGGGTTGAGGGCGAAGGAACTTTACCAATGATGTTGAGATGAATCTCTGGTAAAGGAAAGAGATTAGTTTCACTTACTTCTTTAGGGGAAGGAGGAAAATCGGAGGAAATATGACCAGTGACGACTGGAAAGAGATCTTTGGTGTTGGGAAGAGATGTTCCCAATTGGAAGCGGATTGTTTTTTCTTAAATTTGTTTAATTTTGTTTCAGAAATTTCATTTATTCCTTGAGAAAATAAACTGAGGGGAAAGTCGGCGCTCAACTACTCCAGGTCTCTGTAACAAACTAAATTCATTCGTAACAACCCATACAACCACACAAACACGGACGCGCGCGCACACGCCCTCACACATAGACACAAACACTACACACACACACACACACACACACACACACATATATATATATATATATATATATATATATATATATATATATATATATATATAAATATGCGTGTGTGTGTTTTACTTTTTTATTTTTCAACATTAAATCGCGTCCCACATCAATGTGAAACTTCAAAAATGAACTATCTGTGCAGAAAAACGTCCACAGCAATATGCGCTTCACACATCTACAGTACCAGTACAACGAAGGTTTACCAGCGGCACGTCGAACCTTCCCCCACACCCCAACACACACATACACTGTGCCACTCACCTGTCTAGCAAGCATACCCTCGCTTCGCCAATGCTGAGCTCCCTCCTGGTGTTCTGTAGTTAAATACAGGTATGGGGCTGCAACCCCAGTACTCCCTGCTATTCGGTGACTTTCAAGTAATGCAAGTCGGCAAAAATAGTGTTATCTCGGCCTTCTGCAGGAATGGTAGTGCGATTTCCACCGTCTTCGAATCTTTGGAAAGAAGAAGAACAGGCACAATGATTTTCTTGTCTATCTAAGTGTATATATATATATATATATATATATATATATATATATATACATATATATATATATATATATATATATATATATATATATATATATATATATATATATATATACATATATATATATATAAAAGTTCGGAGCCTACTTTGTATAATTTTCACTTACTTTGAACACGAGAACTATACAGAATTTTCCTGTTTGCTTTTATGCTATAGAAAAGTTTGAACATTTGGAATCAGTGTATTCTGAGCGTTATTAAATGTATTATAATGTAATCTACATTTGCTACCCCTTAATCTGGCTCTTATACTACGATCACGGTAGGCAAAGTGGCAATAGAAGACAGAGAGAGAGAGAGAGAGAGAGAGAGAGAGAGAGAGAGAGAGAGAGAGAGAGAGAGAGAGAGAGAGAGAGAAACAAACCATCGTAGTACTTGCATATTCAAAAACCAAAGTACTTTTGAGCGATAATTCATTCTTGCGACTGTGCATTATAAATTCTTGAATCTATTTGAGCCCAGCGACAAAAACACCCATGTCCGTCAAGCAATTCTAGCAGAGGTGAAAAATGTGGATCCATTTCCCTGAACTTTGTGTTAGTAACTACTACTACTACTACTACTACTACTACTACTACTACTACTACTACTACTACTACGATTCGTACAACTGAAGTTTTAGTGGCTAATACAAATACTACTCATTCTGAAACTTACTACTGCTGGGACTGTTCCTACTGATGACGATCGTGCTATGAACTACTACCGCTGCTAATGTTATTACTACTACTGTAACTTAACAGCATCTTCGCTTGCAATAAATAATACACCACAGTTAGCAAACTTCCAATCGTAAAATCAACGCTTACTGACAAATATCGTCATCCGCGTTCTACCTCCAACTATAAAGAGTAACAAAGCGTTAACTTTCTATTTTGTCTATGACATACTCTGGAATAAAGCGAAAATTTATTTATAAAAATTTAGCCTCCGAAATTCAAGTCAATCTATCAATGGTAAGGCCAAAGGGCCGGCCTCTTAACATCCTTAACGCCCGACCTATTGGGAAAAAACTGAGCAAATCCTTGGACACACTAATTTCATTCAGTTATAACATCTGATTTCATAATCTACATCGACTTCTTCCAACATGTGGAATCTTCACACCATTAGATGGTCTTTAGTTGAAACGATTCAGTGGCAATGCTGCTATTCGATTTCAGTAGTTTTAACCACAGATAGGAATCCAATAAAGTTTTTTGAGTAGACAAAAATTCTAGTCATTTGCTGAAATGCTTAAGTTGCGATAGCAATAAATAACGTTGTTAGAATGATTACATTTACGATTAAGCTCTCCATCGGCTACTGTCAGTCCGATTAAAAACTTTTAAATTTTACGTAATCATTATTATCATTGCCAACGACGCCGTTGCTGTCAGTCTGATCAACTGATCACTTATACTCATATAAATTACCTTCGTAACAACTGAGGTCAGTGACCGGTTGCTGTCCACATCCGTATCACTGCAGCGGTTACAATACGCACCTCAGGTCATATTATAGAGCTCAACAAGGTGGTGGTTGTTGGCGGGGTGGGGAGGGGTGTAGGGGAATGAGTCTCATATTAGGAGATATTAATGGAAAGTGTCTGCAGGTCCCCCGATATGCAGAGTAGCACCCTCCAGCACCACCTCCTCCTGGAAAGCCTTTTCCAGGCCATCAGAGCAGCAAGCCAGCCGAAACGACTTCCAAGACGTTGCTGCTCTTCCCGTTAATTAATTAACATTTATCGATCCGCAATAGATGGCGGTCATCAACGCAAACGATCGCCAGAATCTCATTTCTAGCCGGAGACGATCTCGCCGGCCTATCTCCTCACCAGCCGAGACACTCTAGCCATCGCTGAGAGATTTCTCTTCCGAAAATAAAAGACGCAGTCTACCTTTTCTACTTAAAATCCATCTCTGAATCCAGTACCTAAATAGGTCTACTTAGGCCTTACGAGTGTTTTCACTCTGTCCTTAAAGGGGTATTCTTGAAGATCGGAGACAACTCGCTCCTCGGAGGGTTATTTCAAAACTAACGTCGCTGGAGATTCGCGCCATTGATCATTCCCAATAGGGAATCATTATTCAAGGAGGGGCTAAAGTGGAATACCACTCTAACTCGGGCCATCCATAACGCTTTAATATTACTCACCCAATCCTCATTGAATATGAGCATTAAGACGTCAAGCTTTGGAACTGGGGCGACCCTAAACCTCACTCACACCAAAATCGAACCGCTGCTGGGGTTGAGGACGGCCGCCGGGTTGCATCTCAGGCAGCAGGATGAATGAATCTTATTCAAATACAATAAATTTATACAAATACAGAAAAACTACTCTAAAATAAACCAAAAAAATATCTCAAAATAAAAATCAAGCAATAGCCCCATAATAAAAAGTATAAATTAAATGTAAATTAAAATAATTTAAGCAATAAAATTTAACTAAAAATAAAACAAGATTAATAAAAAAATTTTTGCTCTAAACTGCATGAAACTATTACATTTCAAAAGAAACTACAGCCATCTAAAAAATAGTAAATCACTAAAATATAAATTACATATAAACTAAGCAACAGAAATTAACTAGAAATAAATCAAGCTTAACAACAACAAAAAATAAGGTTGAGTTGATGGTATCTTCGTCTTCTACGTCAGTCCAACCATGAAAACTTCGAAAGAGTTTTTAATGCGAAAAAAAAGTTCGAGTATACCTTAGTTTAACCAGACCACTGAGCTGATTAACGGCTGGCCCGAAGGATTAGGCTTATTTTACGTGGCTCAGAACCAATTGGTTACCTAGCAAAGGGACCTACAGCTTATTGTGGAATCCGAACCACATTATACCGAGAAATGAATTTCTATCGCCAGAAATAAATTCCTCTAATTCTTCATTGGCCGGCCGGAGAATCGAACGCAGGCGAAAATGAATTAACTCCTTGGAAGCATCGGTTCTTGTTCACGAAGTAAACCTTCAAATATTAATAGAGATGGAATTCGGCATTTATATGAAGCGTGAAAATCTTCTTCACTGTCGACGATCATTCCAGGAATGTTGTTACATAGCAAACGAATTTCAAAAATGAAAGATGAAATTGTTGTTGTAACCATGAATCAAATTAATGTCCCATTACTTTCATGTGAGATAATGAAATATATTTCCATCAACGCTCTCCGTATTTTTAGCGAGACAGAGATAAGTAGAAGACGAGAATGGTACCGGTTCCGTCAAAATATAAGCCATCACAGCATAATTAAAAATGGGGGGGGGGGCTTGACGAGGTAATCCCGTCCCCTCCAGGTGAACCATTCATTAGATTATCATCAGATATCGTCTACGGCAATGCTGACTGGTGCAATCTGGAAATGCAATCGGCGTCAGTTTCCTTGCCAAGTAATTGTTACGTATCTATTCCTCTGTATGAATTTACTATCCGCTGGCTAGGAATAGTGAGAATTGCTTAATTACTATTTCGAATGAACTTCGGTATAAACCGAACCTTCAGAAGCCAAAAATAAAGGTGGAAACTGCATTTGTATCTATTCTTCGGATGAACTGACACTCAGATAGCCGTCTCCCACCCGCCCCCCGTTGTCAAAAATAAAAAATAAAGTGAAAAGGCTTTAAAAATTAGCAACATCTACAACTTCCAACAAAAATGCAAATTCGACAAACATAAAATACAGAAGTTTGTAAAAAAAAACACATATTTACTTCTTTGTTAAATGGCGTGCAATAAAGAATGAAATGCTCTCTATACCTTATCTGGGCTGTCACTCACTCACTCTCTATTCCAGCGCCGGCTTTATTTTGGAGTTGCAAAGTTTTAAAATATGAGGCTCCTACTTTGCATATTTCATTCCTCGGAATTCTTTGGCCACCTCTCTCAAGCTTCATGCCGTTACCGCTTCCCCCGCCCCCTCTCTCTCTCCCTCTCTCTCTCTCTCTCTCTCACATGTATATCATATTCTGGTGTTACAATAGCTAGGGTCATTGACATCTCTTCTGTCTCTTTATCCTCCTCATTAAAATTAACCCATTCATTTTATATATATATATATATATATATATATATATATATATATATATATATATATATATGAATGGGCTCATTTTAATATAATGAGGAGAAGGAAGAGAGAGAGACTAAGGGCCAATGACCTTAGCCACGGGAACAATAGAATATGATATACACAAGAGAGAGAGAGAGAGAGAGAGAGAGAGAGAGAGAGAGAGAGAGAGAGAGAGAGAGAGAGCAATTTACACACGTGGTGTGATCGGTAGCATCCTCGCCTACCAAGAACTGAAACCGAAACCCAAATCTGACTCCTGACTAATGACATGCGGATGGGAAACGTTAAGTAAAAACTCACTGTGCCTCTTCTGACCTAAGCCGTGAATTGGGTACGTGGTATTTAGACGGCTGTGGAGGACGCAACCAGTGATAGAAAGGGCATGGGGCTAACCACCTCATTCCAAGACTTGCTCAGAACTAGTAGGGTAATACCCTCTGACGCCATAAGGGAAAATACCAGTACGCTTCCTCCACCCCCCTTTTGAGGAACTGGCTAGCATTTTGGGATGGGGTTGCTGACCCCATGACTATCTCTGTCCTAGGTGACTAAAGCATGTGTCCAATGAACTATTTGGGTTAGGAACGGTACAAAGAATTTATGCTAGTACACATATAACACACCATTTTGTACACATACAAACAGCACACATAAATATACACACAGATTATATATACATATGTATATTATATATATATATATATATATATATATATATATATATATATATATATATATATATATAATCATTATAAGTGGGTGCATTAATAGAATATAATGCAACTGCACGTATATTAATTATTTGTCACTTTACACATTAACGGTATCGTTTCACGTATTTATCACGCATGCTATCTGACTAATTCCAGCGCTTATTTCCTACTTGTGGTTTGCCATCGAGTTCACTCATGAAAATCCTCATTGATCGTTGTTTTGGAATGGTAATAACCGCTTTATTCAAGCAAGTATACAGACACATTAATATATGGGTATATGGAATGGAAAATATGTGTTACTTGACTCATTAACGGTAGATGCACGCATGCTATCTGAAATTCCAGACTTTTTCCATAAAGGTTTGCCTTCGAAACGACTTATCCGGTGTTTTGGAATAAAAACTACTGAACTTAAAAGTAAGGAATGGAAAATATGTGTTACTTGAAACTGAAACTAGAATTCTCCAACTAAAACTCACTCTTAAAAAAGTAAGCGCAAACTGAAACTAGAATTCTCACTTTCAACTTATTTCAATTCAATTTCAACATTTTTCCTACTCTTCAACAACTCATCTGACTAGAACGTTGAAATAAGCTGTAGAAATTAAGAAACCCTTCGTCTTTTACACCGATTTTTCTGTACAAAATTATTCATTAGTCTAGAATTCTCAGTGAGCGGTATCAATGTCCATCCACCACTACTTAGATTTCATGAATTGTATAAAGATCCGGGTTAAAATTTCATGACAACTGTGAGTATGCGACTGGAAATCTGTCAACATTTTATCAGCCTACAAGAATACTTTCAAAATGGGCAAATCCACACATAATTAGTTGCTATTCCTTTTGATTGTCATTTTTGGAATAAAAATCTAAAGGGGTACTAACAATCACTGCAAAGGGAGAAGAAAAGTTCTTGATTTCCTGAGAAATAAAGGAAAAAGCCATAACGGCCGGAAAAAAAACCGTACGAAAAACGTCTAAAAATGGTCAAACGCAGAATATTTTAATGGTCTGCAAATGATCACAAAAAATCAATCACTACGGAACCCTTAAAGCATCGGATGGTACATGTATGCTGCTTCCACTGAACTAACAAGTTATACTTTCAGGGAGACATTTTTTACCAGCCAAGGCCAGTGAGAGGGAGATAAAAGAAAGGAAAAGATGATAGGGGTGGAACAAAACTAATGGGGAAGTGGTAAACTCCCATCTTAAAGGAAGAAAGGTTATGAGTTTGGAAAAACAGAAACAGGAACAGAATTCAAAAACTTGGTCGAAAAAGGAAGTCAGTGAACCATGTAACCCAAGGCGTGCAGAATTCCACTGGATAAATGTGGGAAGACGAGGCCTGAAGGGTGTAAAAATAAGGCCCCCTGAAGGGAGGAGGGTTTCTCAACTCGAGCTCAGACAAACAATGACTGAAATAGTACCTGTAGAAAAGAGACGCTGCCTTGCAGCGAAGAGGATGATGATCGACAGAATGTGAAAGTAGGATTGTTGACCAAACGCATATCCTTAGATTCAGTCCTATCGAGGAGGACGACATACGTGAAATGTATTGTTATGAAAGAGTTGTTCATGGACATGAAATTCAGAAAAAAGGGACTCTAGCGCTGAGGCAAAACATTATATATCATCGGATATTATTTGAATCCGTTTTAATACCTTCATTATAATTCTTTACAACAATAAGCTCCATACATACCACTGATGCAGATGTTTTCAGTTGCTGGGGTTACTGTAATTTAAAACAGTTTCTTGTTTTGTAGCAAACGAAATATAACTCTTTATAAAACGAAAATAAAGTCAACAGTAACAAAAAAAAAACGCAATATTTTTTTTCAATTAAATCATCTGAACTTACCCTACATGACCTGAAATAATATAATCACCTAAAATATGATAATAAAGAAACATCATTAATTGTTTATTGAATAAATAAGATAAAAGAACTGAATGCGAAAGACAATTTCCCATAAGACGAAAAGTTTGTAACGCGAAATAACAAACTTTCTTTCACGCACCTGACACACATGAACCTACACATGAGTGCCTCTTCCTGTCTGTCCGTATCGTCATATCTCATCTACACATGTGAATCTGTCTACCTACCTGTCATCCACCTATAATTCTTAAGTCAGATTTTCCTTGGCTGAACCGGCATTTTTACACCTGTTTCCTTATCACGAACCAGTTTCAGAGTCAGTTTACAAATTAGGTATAAAAACAATACATGTCAGAAAAGTATGTGCTTAATCAGAAGGTATTAATTCAATTAATTAATTTTTTTTAAGAAGTGGCCTCTTCTTCTGTATTTCCCTTAAAAGCTTGAATTTCAAATCAGTGGCCCCTGTGGGTTTGTTCTCTATGAATACGGTTCACCTTCTAAATAATAATAATAATAATAATAATAATAATAATAATAATAATAATAATAATAATAATAATAATAATAATAATCTTACTCTTGAAAAGCAAAGAATATTCACTAATGAACTACAAAAGTATATGATTGTCTCCAGCAAAAGCCGACGTTCTTGTGTTTAGTGGTTCACTTTGGTAAAATCTGAAATATAGGCCACTGCCACATTCATCCCCTGACAGATAAATCAAGAATAAAACCTCAACTTAAAATCAAATGTATATGAAACAGCAATACTTTGAGAAGTCATGCCAAAGGGTATAAACCTTCTGGTCCACATCTGGTCTTGTGGGGATGAGGTTGCAAGCCCCAATCAATTCTCTATGATGTCTGCAAGTACATAACTCACTATTCAGGTCGACGGGGACCCAAGAAATTTCCCAGGAAATGATCCCAAAGGAGCTTCGCCGTGGAGTCGACCTTTTATCCCTTGATGGCGAGACAAGGTCCTTTACCACCCACCTACGGGCTGGATCCTGAAAGTTGTTCATTTCCACAGAGTAAATGTTAGAAATGGTGTCTCTGCGTCTTTTACGGGGTCGTACGATCGCACTGGGGTGGGGTTTTGGCGGCAGGGGGTGGGGGGAGAAAGACTCTTTTAGCTTCTGAACAGCATAGTAGCTGATATTGTATAGACTTACACACACAATATATATATACATATATATATACATATATATATATATATATATATATATATATATATATATATATATATATATATATATATATATATATATATATATATATATATATATATATATATATATATATATATATTAAGCCACGAATGTCGTTTAAAATCGAATTCATAGCCCTAAGAATAAGCTACACCCAAGGGAAATTATAGTTGATAAGTTTATCTGCCCTAGTCAGGATTCGAACCTGGTCTTTGGTTTATATAATATAGCAATAAATATCAGCTGCTTTATATTTATACACCAGAACTCCCAACCCCTACACATCCTGCGCCTTTCATCATGCACACGCTCTTTCGATTACTGGATATTAAAACCCATATCCTCCAAGACCTGTTTTACGCCATCTGTTCAGCACTTTCTGGGTCTTCCTCTTCTTCCTTTACTCTGCACCTCCGAATTATACTATTAAGCGCTGTTCCTCAATACATAACCGAACTTTTTAACCATTTCTATGTGTCACCTCTAACTCACACTTTCAATCTTTCTTACGTCACAAACTGAGCAAACTATTCATTTCAACAACTTCAGGCCTTTTCATTTCATTCGCATTCAACAGCCAAACATCAATTCCGCAGAGGAGAGTTGGCTCATCAAAATCTTCGGACATTCCAACGTTAGTTTCCACAGACATTCTCTCCCATATCTTACAAACACCCTGCTGCCTTCTTTTCTCAACCTATTCAGTGATTTATCTCCTCTAATCCTGTCGTCATCCATCGCAACTGCTTCTAGCACCTATGCAAATCAATCACTTCCATTCTTCAGCCATCCTTATCAACACCCAAAGCTCCATCAATCCTTATAGCCTTAGTCATGCTCATATTTAATTTTAACTATCTTTTTACAAACTCTTTCAAACTTAGCAGTTTCTCTTCATTTCCCCCAATCTGTACTTATTATTTACAAACATCAGTCATTCTATACTCCATTCAAGCCTCGTTTCCTTATCCCACAACTTTGCAAATATAGCAATTGACATTTCTGTGACTTCTCGCATTAATACATCCATAAAGCCATTAAACAGCCGATGAGACCAAACACCCTTGTCTCAGGCCCATTTTCACACCAAACCAGTCGCTCTCTCTCTCTGTCTATCTTTTGTAATGCTGGCTTTGCTTTCATCATAAAAACTCTTAATCGCTCTTGAAAAAATTATCTTATGATGTACTGAAACTGAAAAAATGGACAAAAATTAGAAGATTTATTGTTTTATAGGAACGAGACCCAAGTTCCGTTTCCGTGTACTAGATTACATTTACCCAATGTCCTTTTAAAACTACTTCCAGAATTGTAAAATCCTGTCTATCCTGTCTACAGAAAGTGTCCATGTTTCACGTTGAAACAAGCAAAGCGCAAGCAAAAGAAAGCAAAATTCACGGTATAATTAAGAGATAACCCATCGCCAAGACATTAAGTCTTCTATCAAGACTAATCCTGAAGAGTAGAAAAAAAAAAACTGGTGCAATTCAAAACTCGCGTTTTTCAGAATCCAAACTCGAGTTTTTCTAAGAAATATCTCAGCGAGCCAAATTTTCAGAGAGGTGATCGGGAACCGAATGAAAATTTAAGATAACGATTGTAAAAATGGAGATAAATTTTAATCCCAGAGATTCCAGTCTTGCAACTTCCTGAATCAGAAGTAAACATTGGGAACCATGAAGCTCTCTCTCTCTCTCTCTCTCTCTCTCTCTCTCTCTCTCACACACACACACACACACAGAATCTTAAAATCAAATCTAATTTCGATATGCATTGCTAAAACCCCTCCATTTAAACTGCGTGGATTTTGAAGCTGCAGAGAGAGAGAGAGAGAGAGAGAGAGAGAGAGAGAGAGAGAGAGAGAGAGAAAGTCCTGAAAACAAATTCAATCCCAATCCCAATCAAGTATCGCTAAAAGCTTTTCTTTTTTCATCTCCTTCCGCGGGGCCGGAGAGGAAGGGAAGAAAATCCGGCGTGGCGAAGGAGCAAAGCGGTGTTGGTGTTCTCCGAAGTTCCCTCCGCTTGGCCTCTCCGCTGTCTTCTCCGGGACCTCACAAGAAGAAGAAGAAAGAGGGAGACAAGAGAGAAGGAGAGTAAGGAGGCGCGGGGGGGGGAAGGAAAGGCGGAGCTCTGTCCCCCAACCCCCAGCCCATGACCGTGAATAGAGCTCCGCCCCCCCTACGTTTGTTCGAATTTCCCGCCCGCCTGGCCCCTCCCACATAAACTTGGGTTTAAATTTCCCCGGACCACGGGCGAACACGCCTCTCCTCCTCTTCCTCTTCCTCTTTCCAGGTTCCCTTCGCGACTCGCGAGTTCGGAGTTTCACTCCACGATCTGCCACACGATCATGACGAAGCTGGCGCGCCTCTCGGTCTGAAATTCCTTCTTTACTGGGAGATCCTTTTCGTACACAAGGACTTCTTGCCTCCTGATACTAACTCGACATTTGGGGTTTCATGTTGGCTCTCTCTCTCTCTCTCTCTCTCTCTCTCTCTCTCTCTCTCTGATAGCCGCAAAGGTAAAACAGTTTTGATGGAACGTAAAATAGTTTTCATTTCAGTTACTCAAGACATGCATTCTTGAACGGATCGACGCTGTTAGTGGGGTGTTCAGAGTCCAGAGGTCTACACAAAGCCTCTTAACCCATTAAACAGCTTACAATACTTAGGCCAGTGCTGGCACAAAGCCGTCTTAATCTGAACGAACCAACCTTGAGTGGAAATCTGCAAACAAGTACAATAAGTATGGTACATTAAGTATGTTAGCATGAGGCACGCAGTGAGAACGCACACGTTTGACTTCAACAACTGCTAATAAAGGATACATTACTTTATGTCAGTAACCCATCAGAATTTTAAATGCCTTGAATTTTATATTCAATTTGAACAAGACGTTAACATAAATCACTTTCTTCTTTTCATCATTCTCATTTATCTTAAATGGTCAAATCTTGAATGCCAACCATCTGCTCAGTCGCAATTATATTTTCTTAATTATTTATTCTTCAGGAAGTTGGTGAATGGCATCCAGGTGGAACATCTTTTGAATTGCTGACTCTACTAGTTCAAGAGTTGTGGAATTTCCCAAATATTCCTCGATTATTATAAGCATCCAATCGCTGGCAGACCTCATTTCATCCCTAAAATCCCTCAGTGTTTTCTTTCTTTTCATCTGTCTGAGTTTAGTTACGGTATTTGGTCGAGGCCCCACACGTACAAATAAATGTAAATGCAACTGCACCCATCCACCCATTCTCCCACACACACACACACACACATATATATATATATATATATATATATATATATATATATATATATATATATATATATATATATATATATATATATAACATATACATATATATATATATATATATATAATATATATATATATATATATATATATATATATATATATATATATATCTATAATATATATATATATATATATATATATATATATATATATATATATATATATATATATATATATATATATATATATATATATATACTGCACACCAACAAACTATGAAAAGAATGCGTTTCAATGCCAACTGAAACAATTTACATAGCTTTTACACATCCAAGTCTAGAGTCGGAAACAATTTCCATCATTGGTGTTCCCAACTGCTATAGCTAAACATCTACAGTTGGAATCTTGTTATTCTACAATAACTGTAAATAACCGTTAACCGTTACGTCCGGAAAAATTAACCTGACTTCGTAATCATTCATGAAGAAGCAAACTGTTCAAAGTTTTCTCTTGTTTGGCTCCTCCGACATCTTCGTATCATCAGCTTTCGCAGTTCTTAAGCGTTCCCCGTATGCTGAATAAACGACTTTTTAAATACTTCTAGAAGCCTTTATAAACCTGTGGACCAAAGGCAACTTCCCTCATGAGTCTGAGGCGCGTGTCCAAGGACATTCCTATTAGGCGATCTTGGATCATCTCGAAGATTATTTACATTTGTCGTCATTCTGCTTCCTTCCTTTAACTTGCCTTAATAGGATTTTTTAAAAACGAAATAACACTCGTCTTTGTGGCATCCGATATCATCCGGGTCATGGTTACCTGGACAGAGATTAAATAAATAAGTAAACTGTCAGTCAGTGAGCAAGGCCTTGAACTAATGGGTCTTCAAACTTTACTTGATAATGCACTATTATTTGAGCGACTACAGACAGATGAACATAAAATCATGAAAATATGGAGCCTTCATTGCCCTGTACTGTAAATGGCAATTGCCCATAACTTTTGCATGCAATGGTCACTTTTCTTTACTCGTAAATTACTTCCGCAACAACGTGTCCTCATGACAGGTCATTTAGTTGTTTGTACTGCAATTGTTTGACAGACATTGTCGTTAGATACTAATCGCCTATTTAAATGACTGATGAAAATTTTTCTGATAAACATCTCTGCATCTTTCTACAATGTCCAAAAGCAGAAAGTTAAAAAGTTGATATAAATTAAAATAATAGAATACTACACTAAAGTGCCCAAGCATGTTACAAATAAGATATATGCATGAGATTTCAACTAAGATTTTCTAGCCATGATGCAAATAATATCTGTACGACTGCCCTTCAACTTACATCCAGTCCCCCTCACATGCCATAATCAAACGGAATTATAAAGAATAATGCATCGGTGGAACTGTTTTACATTCCTAAGCTTCAATATTTCAAAATAAACTTTTTAAGATGTGAAAAATATCCTTAAAAGTAACAACAAACAATTTTCTTTAATGTAATTGTCTTTGTAAACTCAATTAAATCTTCAATTGAAGGACATAAACAACGACCAGAAGTTAAAATCAGAACCCAAAAAAACAAAAAAGTTTCACCATGCAATCACGATTTCGCTTCCTTTCATCAGTTGCAACAGCAACAATGGCAGAGGCAGAAACTCCCCTCACACGCAGGTTTCCCCTCGTTCAACCCTCACACACACACATACACACCCCTCTCGTAATATTTAGTAGCGTATGTAGGGGTCATGATAGCTATTTCACTACAACCGTTTCCGCCCCTCTGACCATTGCCAACGCTCTCTTCATGCTCCGACTTTCTACGCTCCTGCTGCAATTGGGCGTTGGTTAAAAGTCTCATGCTTGCGTTGAATTACGTAAAGGTATATAGAACAGATTATGTACAACAGAATTACGCGCAGATATAGAAAAATAACGTAACTGCCAACTATCAACTCATAAGTTGAAACCATGGCTCCTTCGGCAAGGCATACCATCTGGTAGAAAACACCTCTAATAACTGCAAAGGAAATGGCGATGATTCTGTTTTACTCTCATGTGTTTAAGGCATCCTTCCCGCGCTGAGTTTACTGGGCTATAGAATGGTCCAAATAAATATAACCGTATTGCTGAAGCTGCTATGTCGGGGATTATTTCTATGGTACGGAAATGGCTGAGCCGACGAAAATTACGATTGGTTCAGCGTGTGTTTAGCGTTCATGAAGAATATTTGCACATTATGGAATACATAAAGAGTGTGTGTGTTATGGATGTTTTACAAATATACGCATTCTCACAATACATCTACATATTTAACACCATTAAAGTAACTTTAGCCTAAAAGAACGGTCTTGTTACAAATTGATTTTGCAGCAAAACGACAGTTCTGAATGTTACTTGAATGTATGAAACTTTTTTAAAGTAAATAAACCATACAAATAAAGTACCCTTATGTTTATTTTAGCCTCTACTATTTGCAGTCAGATTTTAACATTTACCCATTTTGTGTTTGTTATTTATTTATTCCAGACTAATAAACATATGTCCCTACACATAAAAAATAAATGATTGACAGCTAAAAATTAATAATTTGTACAAATTTTGACCCTGCATGTATAATGGCAAATGAGCAAATGGGTGTTAATGATCAATGTACATTTCATTCGGAAAGTTCCACGCATTCAAACAGCAACATCACGGGTTGGCCTTAAATGTTATGCTACTGGTTCTTTTGGTTTGAGCTGAACAAGTAGCTCTCCGATGCTATCCACATTTTAGTAATTCTTTAAAGTGTTCAACAAAGTAACGTATTCTGAAGACACGGTTACAGAGGCTGATAACCTGGTCATTCTCCACGTTACCTTTGCCAATAGTAATCGCCAATATGAGTCTGATTTGCTGACACAGCATTCAAGGTTTGATACCCAAATACCAAGAACGCAAGGAAAGGTATCAGGAAGTAATGAAAAATCTGTGACATATAAAATAATCTTGAGTATCTCTGAACTCGACCAAATGACCTCAAGCGAACGAAAAAATGTGCATGACTATTGACTGAAGCAACACAGAACAGTGTAATACCATGAATATAATAAATAATTAATAATTATCATGAGAAGCAAAAAAAAAAAAAAAAAACCTGGGCGGACGTATGGAAACAAACGGACAGGGCGACTGTTTGAAAGAATCCGCAAAATGTGTGGGGCTTCGATAACATTATGATATCTAACACTATATTTATAGTACCAGATTCTCCATAATGCTCTTCTGGAAACTCGATGAGACCTACGGTAACGTTATACAATTCAGATAATGTACTTTTACGAAAATATCTCTTGAGGAGTGACATCATTATTATTTACAAGTCAAGGTCCAGGAGAAGCTTCTAAAAATTTAATGCTTTACACTTTACGTACAAAGGCAAGTCGTTCTAGACAAGACTTCAAAATCACATCACCCGTGAGAGAGAGAGAAAATATATGTGACAAGGAACTTGTTTTCTTGGCGTTTCAAACATACAAACACAATGGTTCTTTTAAAAGTCGGCAGTCAAACTTTTGCTAATGGATGCATTAAAAGGTTTTTGAAGGTTTAAAGCCTGATAATTCATCAAGTAAAAATAAATTCTGAACAAGTATAACAGCTCGAAGGAAATAATGGACAGTCAGTCTGGGATACGAAGGTACCTCAGGTTTATGTGAGAGTGGAGGCAACTTGTTTCTCTTTAATAATAATAATAATAATAATAATAATAATAATAATAATAATAATAATAATAATAATAATAATAATAATAATAATAATTCAAAATACTGAAAGTAATTTAAGAAAATATAACATCTCTGTTTAAAATTCTGCCTGGGTTCATAGAAAGAAAACGGGGAAATTTAGAATATTGCTGAAAAATAAGGAAACATTTTTGATAACGAACTACCTTTATTATTATTTTAATAACGGGGTGGATGAATCCGATTCATGTCTTTTGTCTCCTTACTCAAAAAGACTGAATCTAAGTGGAATTCGTCTCTTCAATGACCCCATTCTCACTACATTTCGCATGGCCAGATTGATCAATGAGGCTTCTCTTGTCTCACAGGCGGCCCCCTAACACCTGTTAAGCAACCTGTTCCCACACTTACTGTATGGAAATCGGTAATCCACAGATTAGTATACTGCCAAGCTTTGGAATTCTCTTCCTGTTTTTGTTTTACCTTATAATCTCTTTTCCTTTAAAAGGTGGGTTTATCGCTTTCTTCGTAGTTAAGCCCCACCCATCTTTGTCTTTTTTTTTTTATTCATGCCTGAGATAGATGCCCATTTCAATGACTTTTTCTCTTAAAATTAGGGCATATATGAACTTACAGAAATAATGAGAAAAATACAATACTATACTTTGATTTTCTAAGTGTGAAAACAAAAGAGAAATGCTGCTATCATAATTGTTACCGCTTAAAGTGCTGAATTGTGGTTAACTAGACATGTAAGACTAAATTAACTTACAATAAATTAAGAATTAAAGTGAAATTGATAAGAGGACCTAGAAGACTACCTACAAATAAATAGTGTTAGGGGATTCGAGGAAGAGGATGAGCATATATACTTTTTATTTCATATTTTTGCTTATCAACAAAATAAAATATGCCCATCCTGCTTACTAGAATCTCCTAATCCCAGTTACTTGTGAGCAGTCTCTTGGGCCAGAATCACTGACTTCCAAGAAACTTAAATGTTAATGAATGACATTATTATCTACAAGGAACAAGATCATGAACAACCTCAGATTAAGACAAAGCCAACAGAAAGATATATTATTCAAGGGGAAAAGTTACTCGTTGATGAAGCATTAGAATGTTATTGGGGAATTTAACCGCTTCGATTTCATTCTTGTTGCCATGTTACCATGTCCTTTTCATTCATTAAGAATTTTTAGCATTATCCAAGAGGGAGAATAGTTCCAAATACAAAATTTAAAACTAAAATATTAGAGTAGCCTCGATGCAAATATTACTCCTTCAAAGGTGATCTCTAGAAGAGCAGCCTCGATGCCAATATTACTCTTTCAAAGGTGATCTGTACAAGTATTGTTCTAATAATGATTCTACTAAACAATGCTCTGTGATGAGCCTTCTATAAGTTAAGTTACGTATACCTTAGTCTAACTAGACCACTGAGCTGATTAACAGCTCTCCAGACTTATTTTACGTGGCTAAGAACCAATCGGTTACCTAGCAACGTGACCAACAGCTTATTGTGGAATCCGAACCACATTATACCGAGAAATGAATTTCTATCACCAGAAATAAATTCCTCTAATTCTTCATTGGCCGGCTGGAGACTCGAACTCGGACCTAGCAGACTGCTAGCCGAGAACTCTACCGACTCGTCCAACGAGGGCCTTCTATGGTAGCATATGATTCATTGAAACATATACATCACAGAAATTTTTTAATGGAACGTAAGTTACCATAGAAGGCTCAACGTCAGAGCGTTGTTTGGTAGAATCACTGATAGAACATTGCATTTAAAGACCACCTTCAAAAGATTAACATTTGCACCAAAACTATTCTATTATTTGCAATATTATATGTTATAAATACAATTATTCTCCCCTGCTTGGATATTGGTACGGAATTCATAATGCTTGATAAGAACTTGGTAATATGGTTACTAGTAAGAAATTGGAAAATTAGATTTCAACTTTTAAACACCATTTTAATGCCTTGCCATAAAGATAACTATATCTGAGTTTTCATAAAAATATTCTTACATATGAATATATATATATATATATATATATATATATATATATATATATATATATATATATATATATATATATATATATGAATTCACTATATCATCGGAATAACTTACACCTAATGGGAAGCATAAATGAATAGAAACAACGACAGGCCATGGCTATGACCACCCGGCTATCTAGAGAGATATTACTAGCTGAGATCGACCCTGATGTGAATATGCCTGTTGAGTTCAGGTTCTGTATTTAGAATCCATGTCAATCAATTTCCACCATTATAGAAGGATGATAAGTTCTCATTTATATATATATATATATATATATATATATATATATATATATATATATATATATATATATATATATATATATATGTAATAATTACTTCAGTGCTGTTCAACATCACAACTTCAGTGACTGCATTCAAGTACCATTCCATTTTACAACGTAACATTTTTGACACTATTCCATATCACTTTCTATTTAAACTATCCAATGAGATTCCACATCACAACTTTTCTAATACTAGTTTTCAACACAATATACCATTATTTTGGTAATACTTATTCAATACGATTCCACAGCATAAATTCAATTCCGAAATATTTAGAACGATTTCCACACCAAAACTGATTTCAAAAATTCTACTCAATACGACCCCACGCTACTCCTTCAATTATAATATTCAGCATAAATCCATGCCACACCATCAACACTACAATACAATTACATCATCTCCTCAATTGGACCGGAACGCAACTGCAATTACATTATTAAGATTCAACGCCTCCATGACACTGACAATTTGTGCAAGAGTCCTGTAAAAGGCGACATACTACCATCTCCGGAAAACCCTCAACGACATTAAACATTTTAAGCAAAACTGCCGTGTTCCCTAATTTCGAACTGCAATCTTCGTCGCGTGTGCGAGACAATGAGAGCGAGGACCGATGCTTTAAAGGAATCAGCAACGTTTGATAATCGAACAACGGTTAATTTCTGTAATTGAAACTGTTCACGGAAACTTTCGAAGAGTAGTGAGCTTCAACTTGTGGTTTCTCCGAATTCTGACCATTTAAAACTTACTGTCAATTCCTCTCTCAACCAACTGAAAACCTCCTGCTCATTCCCGACACCCGGTAACAGGAACAATATTATTCTGTACCAATGAAGCCTTGAGACTTCTTATACCATTCAAACAAACATATTTTATGTCTAATTTTAAACTTGACAGAAACTTGGCTACAGTTTGAAGGCAACAACTTGATCAGCAGATCACCTCTCAGAGGTAGAAAATCATCCTCTCTCTCTCTAGTGAAGTGACAGCACCCTCGCCTTACATCCAAGAACCCTGGCATTAGTTTACGGTCAGAAAGAAGCCATCTGATCGTGTCCACTTAATTCTACTTAGTTTCTTACGTTCAAAGTAGGGAATTATGCACTTGGTGGCCAACCGATTGCTGTGGGTTGCAACTAGGGATACAGAGAGAAAGAGAAAGAGAGAGAGAGAGAGGTCTAAAAAATGTGGTATATTTTCATTTAACCTAGGAGCCATTTCCCCCATAAGGCATAGCTGGAGATAAAAACTAAACGACAATCATTATCAAACGATACTTTTAACTAAATTATGGATGAACTATTGTGCAAAAAAACTTCCAAAATAACTGGTAAACTTCATATACCTAAGCACATGGTTCTTACTCGGTATGCCAACCATATCACTATGAACACTGCCCTATTGACCTCTATCTTGCCCTTACGTGCTACCTCAATGAAAAAACCTTCTGTTCCTAAACTTCATTCTTCAATCTAGCCAACACCTCAGGTATTTGCTCCTCTTCCGCCTAAAGATTTCCTTCTCCTAAATAATGGGATCTAGAAAGAAAAACATTATCACACTTATGCTCTAACTGCTGATTCATGGATGAACTCCTATGTAGAAAAATTCAACTTCCACAACATTAGAAGCCTTACACACCTCAACAGAAATCTTATCAGTGGTACATCAAAGTTCAAATCCACTCACGCACTGTGCCAAACATCTTTATGTAGCATGTACTGTACTTCCGCACTGAAAATGGAAGCCCTCCTTTCCAGTACCATTTTAAAAGCACTATGAAAGCTTTCTAGGTCTTCCTCCTCTTCTCCCTCCTAACCTTTCCAAATCATATACTTTCACCACCCTATCATGTTCCCTTCTTTACATGTGCCCAAGCCATCAAACCATTCTAATCCATCCTTTCACATATACTAACCTTTTTACCTTTCTCTACCCATTTCTCAACTATGCCATGTGTGCCACACAAACAGTTTATCTCATCAGCTTCAACCATTTTTCTCTCATTCAGTTTCAATCTCCATGCTTCACTCTCATCAAAGAGCCGACTCGACTATCCCTTTACGCATTCCCAACTCTGGCTTCCGTAGGCACTACAAGTCTCTTCCCAGTCTTAAAGCTCACGCCCTGCTACTCATTACTTCAGCTATTCTGTGAATCGCCTATCCTTAAATACTAACATGATTGATTTGTTGCATTACCTCCAAAGCACCTCTGGGAATTTAATGTTTCCATCCTTCTACACACACGCACACACACACACCAACACATATACAGTATATACAGTATATATATATATATATATATATATATATATATATATATATATATATACACACACATATATATATATAATATATATATATATATAAAATCTGAATGACAACCAATAATCTCTCTCTCTCTCTCTCTCTCTCTCTCTCTCTCTCTCTCTCTCTCTCTCTCTCCTCAGTTACAGTTACATGGCCCAGCATTTTTGACATTTTATATTTCACCCCTTCTCACCCCTCATTTCCATTGTGGCTGAACTTGGACTTAAAGGGCATCGGTAGTGTTACTATTCACCTCAGCAGCCTCGAAAACTATTGATTAACTACTAATATCTGTTGTTTTTGACATTTTATTTTTCACCCCTTCTCACCCCTCTTTTCTATCGAGGCTTAACTTGGGCTTAAAAGGGCATCAGGAGTGTCACTATTCATTTCAATGACCTTGAAAATTATGGATTAGACTCTAATCTCTGTTATTTTCGACATTTTATTTTTCACCCCTTCTAAACTACCCACCCCATTCCTATCGGGGCTGAGCTTGGAATTGACAGCATGGGGAGCGTCACTGTTCCACTCAGCGACCTCGAAAACTATGGATTAGACACTAATGTCTGTCGTTTTTTATTATTTTTACATGTCACCCCATTCCCACACTCCTCACTTTGGTGCCAGTGATGTCTTACCCCCACAGTGTTCTTTCCAAGATGGAAAGTCATATGTATACCAAGTTTGGTTGAAATTGCTCAATGCGTTTCAAAGTGTATGTGTAACATACAAACACATACATCCATTATGTATATATATATAATTTATATATATGTATGTATATATATACTATAATGACTCCTTATATATTGCACTGAATATATTTGCCTTTCTCTTCTTTATTTTCTATCTTTCTTCATCTTCAGAGAAGCTTTTGACGTTGTCACACGAAAGCATATCGCTGCCGTTTTTAGGACCTTTCCGCGAGACTTTGCTTCAATTAGCCGATAAGATTGGCAAAACCCAAGTCGCACAAGTTGGCAAAGACGGTGTCGCACAAGCAATAACACGCGCGACTTCAATTTTGTCACAGAATTCGGCGACTGAGCGCAAAGTCCGCCGGAAAGATTCAGAAAGATGCCTGAAAACGTGCTCTTGTGACAACGCCTTTAGTTTCGCGCCACACCTTACACGACTCCGCTCTGTCCTTCCTTTTCCTTTATCTTTTATTTTCTTTTTTCTTTTCACTTCCCTTCCTTTACGTTTGCCTGAAGTAGGTCAGGTGTCTGCCCTCTTCTTATTCTTGTTTTTGCTCTTCTTCCTCTGCTTGTTTTTCCTTTCCTCTGCCCGCCCGTTTACCCTCGGTCCCCAAAGATCTTACCTTTTTTTTTTTTTTAATGTTCCCTTAACTCTGTCTCCGGTGACCTTACTTCCTTTCCAGCTGTTGCGTGTCTCTCTCTCTCTCTCTCTCTCTCTCTCTCTCTCTCTCTCTCTCTCTCTCTCTCTCCATTCGTCTTCGGTATCCATTCCTCTCCATTCGTCTCTGATAACTGAAGCTACCTTCTTCTTCTTTTCTGCTTTTCTTTTTTTTTATCTCTCTCCTCCATTCCCTTCCGTCCGTCTCCGGTGGCTGAAGTGTCACGGGACACAATGTTGGGTGGACAACAAGAGGGTGAATTATGCGTCTTCCCAGTGTTACCACAACCGCACACACTTACCCTTCAACTCCGAGAGGAAATGTATTACTCTCTCTCTCTCTCTCTCTCTCTCTCTCTCTCTCTCTCTCTCTCTCTCTCTCTCTCTCAAATTCCTTGGCCCTCTTCAGATATCCTCATGCCACAGTTCCAGCTTTTCTGAGCCTTCTCTAGATTTTTCGATTCCGTTCGTTTTGTCGTTGTTTTAATTTTTCAACTTATCTCTTGATATATGTATTTTACCTTTTAGAATTTATAGTCTATCTACTTAAAGAAGCCTTTTGGTAATGGAGGTTGTTTTGCACACTCTAATATCTCTCTAATAACTTTCTATTTTTATTTTCATTAGTTGGGTGTATTTCCTAATTTATTTTTATCCCATTTAGCAATTGCATTTTCCCTTTCGAGAATATTTCTCGTAAATTTCGTCGCGGTCTGCTCCAAATCCCGCACCGCCCATGAAAGCACCGCTGTTGCTATTTCGCCCCATCTCCTGTCTTCTTATTTAGCAATCGTCATCACGTTTTCTTTCAAGTCGTCACGCCAATATTTCCTCTCTCCCATCCTGACGCAAACTTCTCTCAAAGTTCATATTTCCTGGATTTCGTTGTTGCCTTCGACGGACACTGCGCCCTCCTTCGTCCCCTGAGGAGGGTGGCCGCGGTCTTACGGACGCTGTTCGAGAGAGAGAGAGAGAGAGAGAGAGAGATATTCATCTGGGTCTTCTGTTGCGATGTGGGTGTTGCTGTCTGGCCCGGCGACTCCGCATCCATCAGCGTATCTATCTGAATCGCCCAATCTTTCTGTCTATTTGGTCTCTTTATTAGGGCGCCGACTTGTGGTGTTTATTCCTGTAGTTCTTGTTTTCTTTGCAATGGGATAATGTCTTTGTTTTTATCTTTTCATTGGGACTGGTTACAGAGCAATGTTCATTTAAGCATTTGCTGTGCTACCTGTGCAGTTCATTTACAGAGACATGTCACGTGTGTGTGTGTGTGTGTGTGTGTGTGTGTGTGTGTATATAATCGTATGCATAGCACTTTGTGTGTGTTCAAATTTCCCCCAACAATTCCGAAGTGTATACCTTTTTCATCAACGTATCGTCCTCCATTCTTTCCACATGAACGAACCATTACAAATCACACTGATCTATCCTTTCACCTGAGATAACCTTTACATCTTTTTACACATATTATTTGCCACACCCTTGCAGTTGTTTGTGCGCCGCATATTCTAAGCAAACCATTCATCTCAACTTTTAACATTTTTCATTCATTATAATTCCCCATGTACATTAGACTTTCATAAAACTGTTAGCTCAGCAATTCCTTCACACATTTCCATCGATTACGTCTTTTGCGCACGCAACGGCACCTTTCTTGCTTCGTTTATTATGCAATTTGCCACATCTCTTATCTTATCATTATCGTGAAATGCATTTCTAAATACCTTTACAAATCAATCGGTTCCTTCTGTTTCTCGTAGTAAAATTCAGCGCTCCATTTCCCTTGATCCTTTAACGGTTAAAATTTTACTCTTGATCATACAAGGTTACGAAGTCTTGCTCTTGCAAACGCTTTCACAAGATTCGGCAGTTTGTCTTCATAACCTCTAATCAATACTGCATCACCTACAGTCATCAGCCACTGCAAACTCCAGTCACAATCTAATTTGTTATCCCACTATGGTGCACTAACATCTGCCGTCCTCTCTCTTGCTTTTCGCGTCACGCTTTCCGTGAAAATATCAAACACCTGTGGAGATACAATACTCTCTTGCATTTTTGGCCGCAAGCCAGTCAATATCTCGCCTCAACATAACTCGAAAAATTTCCTTCTATACCACACGCCATCAGCATCATCGACATTGCAGCTCTTTCAATTGCGTCATAAGATTTTGTCTGGGCCCATCTATGCCACATACAGCTTTTAGTTTTCTGTAAAAACTATTTTGCCGGCTTTGTCGGTCAGTCCGCACTTTTTTCTGTCCGAACTTTTCCTGTCCGCCCTCAGATCTTAAAAACTACTGAGGCTAAAGGTATGCAAATTGTTAATTGATCATGCACCCTCCAATCATCAAACATCCCAAATTGCAGCCCTCTAGCCTCAGTAGTTTTTATTCTATTTAAGGTTAAAGTCAACCATAATCGTGCTTCTGGCCACGATATAGGATAGGCCACCACCGGGCCGCGGCTCATACAGCATTATACCGAGACCACCGAAAGATAGATCTATTTCCGGTGGCCTGGATTACACGCTGTAGCGGCTGCACAGAAAACTCGATTGCGCCGAAGAAGCTTCGGCACATTTTTTACTTGTTTCCTTTTACCCTCAAAATTTTCACGTAAACGTTTTATAACAACGCTTGATGCACATGGCCCTTCTCCGTCTAAGCCCACACTGTTCCTACCAATATTTCCTTCAGCCATCTGATTTACTTCCCCAAATAGAACTCTTTCAGACACCTATCCCGGTATACTAAGTAACTTCATGACCCAGTACTTCATATGTTCCACTGTCACTTTTACCCTAATACATGGGAACAATATTTCTTCTCGTCTTTCCTTAGAAGCCTGGCGAACATTCTGTCACGCTTTCACTTTCAAAGCAGTATCTCACTTGTAATCCCAACAACTCAAGGTTTCTTTTCAGTGACACCAAGGCTTATGTCTTCACTAAGACTTAAATCCTAAAACCAGCTGCTATTTCTTATCCAAACCAATCTCAGAAGAATAGCATGCACATTATATAAAATGGAAATATTTTTAGCTTTACAACTATACCTATTATAGAGAGATCGAAATGGGAAAAAGAGAGAAAAAATACTGAAACTTACAGCATCGTAGAAAGAGGAAAATTACTACTCAATCATAAAGAAAACCCGACGGAGCATTTCAGGATGAATCTATCACCCGAAACACCAAATCTTCCAGATGAACCACTCGCAACTCGACTCCAAATCCCGCCACGATAACAGACCAGCGAGAACGACAAATATAAATATATCTTGGGAACTTGTCCTTTGCTTCAGGTCTTGAAGGTTATCTTCCAGGGCTCGTAATCGCCTGCATTATAAATAAATGATATTATCAAGACCACACACGCAAATGCTCAACTACTGCGATGGGAAACTTAACTAAAAATAATTAGAATAATGCATATGTGCACTGGCCATGGAACTCCACGCTGGGTGGGGAGTTAAAGTGTTGATAAAGCTTCATAATGAGCGTGGAGTTACAAAGATAAATATGACCAATAATAATAATAATAATGTCATGAATCCGTTTACGATGAGCGAGTGCCTACAATCAAAACATGAAAACATCATCACATTCATTTCCTAAATGAATCGAAGTATGTTTTCAAAGGCTCGCTGCTGCTTCGTTGGAATTGAAGCTAAGATGAGAACAGAAGTAAATTATAATAAAAGTGGATGAATTGGAGATCGTAGAAGGAGTAGGAACTGAATTGCATGTAGGGAATGCTGAGTCAAGTTTTCTATTGAGATGAATTGTCTCAGAAAATAGGTGTGAAGTAAGAAGGAGGGAACCTAAAGATACGACAATAACGTACAAAGCCTGAATTTAGAAATAATAATAGAAAGAAAGCGCCAGTGACCGTTCTTTTAAAATGATAAAGCGAAATACTTTAAGGAAATGGGTTTATTAGTAATAATATCAATATCATTAATAATAAGTATTAGTAATGTACTTATATTGAGCACAGTGAAGCGGTTTCTGAAAGTCAACAACAGAAAAAATCTCGCACCATTAAAACCTCAAGAGAAAAAGTCAGACATAACAAAACAAGATGATCGATCAAATGATCAAAGGAACAGCAATTTCCAGTGTTATTCTATGATTTGTGATACTGATGATTATCTGTCTCTTGAAGATTCATTCGCTAAGAAAGAAAGAAAGAATATAAAGAGGTTTACAAGGTGTAACAGGAGGAAAACCTCGCAGCTGCACTATTAAGAAGAGGGTGGAAAGTAAGATGGAAGAAAGAATAAGAACGGAGGCACAGTAAAACGAATGAAAGGGGTTGCAGCTAGGGGCCGAAGGGACGCTGCAAAGAACCTTAAGTAATGCCTACAGTGCACCGCGTGAGGTGCACTGACGGCACTAACCCCTACGGGATCAGTCGTTAAGCATCGGTACTCAATCTTTGTGATGACATCTCAATGATAACAACTACGACAGTCAAGGTCAAGAGTATACAAGAGTATCCGCGACCTAAAATAAGACCTTTTCCGCACAGCTCAGGTCGTGACGTCAGATCTTCCTGAGGCTTAGGACTCACTCAAGTCCCTTCGATCTCGACCTGAGGCAGCAAGAGTAAACTTACAGACCATTTGTCTACACACACGCGCAGTGTCGAGATCAGCAAGAAATACTTTCACGTTATTTTTCTTTTTTACGTAGCTGTCATTATAATTTATAGTTCAGATTTCTGTAGTGACTGTGAAAATGCCGAGAGTCTGTAGCCTACTTTATACTAATGTTTTTCAAGTGTCGACAAAGGGAAATTGAAAGTGGTGGAAAAAACTTTTCAAATCTTAACATGGCATAAACTCTTCAAAACCAGGCAAAGGGGCTATGGAAATATTAACAGCGAACATTGCAAAGCTGGTTTCGCTTCCTACTGATATAATTTCATATTTTTTTCGTTGTAGAACATATTTTACGATGCGAAATCTGAATAGGACCATCACTCCTCCTACAAAATTATACAGTAAGTTGAAAAAACTGTGAAGAGATAGAGGTCATCTTGAGTATGTCCGCTGAAGTCAGATATTCCAACTATTTACTGATTTTTTTACCAATAAATTAATGCAGTGTGTTCGTAGAAAAAGAAAGACGTAGGGGATTTTCATTTTGCATATACTATAATCTAAAAGGTGTGTAATAAAGAGTTTCATTTCTCCTTATTGTTTATAGAACTTCCCGGTAAATTAATGTAGTGCGTTTGTATAAAAAACGTAGATGAATATATTTTTGTAATGAAAATTAATCTTGAAGGTATGCAGTAAGTTTTTCAATTACGCTTTTTATTGTTTACGTAATTTTTTTTGTTGGCCGACATACAATTCCCTCCTTTGACATTAAAAATGAGTGAATGATTCGTAGCTTTTTTGTCGTTGGCTGACAATTAATCTATTCCTTTGACATCATTTTAATCAGTAAATAAAATTACTCATTGCTTCACAATATTTGATAGTAAAATAGAAATAAATCCCAAATATTAATGAATCGCTAAGAGTGGAGAGGCAGACTTGACTTCGCGCACTATACACACGCCAACAACAAAGCTCTGCTATAGTACTTGCGCATGTTAGACCAAGGTCTAGCAAATACTCTCTAGACCTTGGATTAGACCTTGTATTCTCTAGAGACTGACGACGATAACATCAATAGTGACGGCTGTAAGTGTCTACATAACTTGTTACAAATTAAAATTTCTTTAGTACAACAGCATCGCTGACGATGTCAAGATTCGCAAAATAGTGAGTCTAGCTGTATGTATCACTAATGAAGACACGAACAGTAGAGCATGTATGTCTCCTGACATACCACAGCATCGCAGATAGCTCGTGAGATAAACAAGGAAGGAGAAAAGTTTCCTCGCCCAACGTGGGGCTCGAACCCACGACCCCGAGATTAAGAGTCTCGTGCTCTACCGACTGAGCTAGCCGGGCTCCATGACGTGTCACCCGCCATATATTATGAGCAGGTCTTCACTGGCCTGTCTGCCTTTGTCACAAGAGGATGATAGATAGATAGAGTACAGAATTTAGGCCAAAGGCCAAACGCTGGGACATATGAGGTCATTCAGAGCTGAACGATAAATTGACAATAAGGTCTGAAAGGTGTAACAGGAGGAAAACCTCGCAGTTGGACTATGAAACACTTGTTAGAGCGGTGGAAAATCAGATCGAGAGGATGGTGAACAAAGTAGGGAATTACTGTTGATGGATTAATTAAGGGGGCAATGCGACGGGAGGGGTGGGGATTAGGAGGCAGCAAGGGAGGCAGTTGTAGTAGAAGAATAAGTATGGGTTGGACCATTAGGCACATAACAAATTATTATTTATGGATTGTCTGTGATGACATCCTTAAAAAGCTGTTTTGGGATTCAAGAATCGGCTCAGACTGTAATCTAATCTGTCATATTTAGTGAATACAAATATATATTTGTACTAATATATATATAAAAATTTATATATATATATATATATATATATAGATATATATATATATATATATATATATATATATATATACACTGTATATATAGATATATACTGCATATATAGATGTGTGTGTGTGTAATTGTAATAGTCACAATGTCCTCTTAACTTCCTCGAATTCTTCGCGCTTCTTGCGCTTGGATCTTAAGGCTTGGTAGTGACAAACGTACCCAAAAAAGCGCGAAGAATTCGAGGAAGTTAAGAGGGCACTGTGGCTATTACAATTACATATGTATCTGGTAAAAAGTGAACAGCAGATTCTACATATGTAATATATATATATATATATATGCACCAAGGAAGAGTTGATAGCGAGATCAGATTTCTTGTTAGAAATAAGCCTCAAGACAGCATCCAAGCCCGGCTAGCTCAGTCGGTAGAGCACGAGACTCTTAATCTCGGGGTCGTGGGTTCGAGCCCCACGTTGGGCGAAGGCATTTTGTCCCAGCCACCGCAGCTAGCTCTCTCTCTCTCTCTCTCTCTCTCTCTGAAATACTAAAACATGAACAACCTGCACGGATAAGGTATATTCAAATTACTGAATAATGGATGAAATGGTAGGCACAAGGAACAATGACATCACACCAGCTCAAATGATAGAAAATCTCTATAATATAATCACGCGTGAATAGGAACGCAATCTCCCATTTACCAAAATGCTCTAGAGCAAAAGATTATATAGAGAATAAGCTAAGTCCGTGGCCTGTACTAATGTACTTTTAAAAATGCAGTAGTTAGGTCAACAACAGATCAGATAACCCCGATCAAGCAATTGATGGAAAACTTTCTCAACAATATACCAGAAATCCACGATCAAGCACGTAATGGAAAACGTTATCAACAATATATCAGATATCGACGATAAAGCAAATAATGGAAAACGTTTTAAATAATATATTTGATATCCACGATCAAGCAAGTAATGGAAAATTTTCTCAACAATATACCAGAAATCCATGATCAAGCAAGTAATGGAAAACGTTATCAACAATATATCAGATATCGACGATCAGCAAATAATGGAAAACGTTTTAAATAATATATTTGATATCCACGATCAAGCAAGTAATGGAAAACTTTCTCAACAATATACCAGAAATCCACGATCACGCAAATGATGGAAAATGTTTTCAACAATATATCAGATATCGACGATCAAGCAAATAATGGAAAACGTTTTAAATAATATATTTGATATCCACGATCAAACAAGTAATGGAAAACGTTTTCAACAATATATCAGAGATATCGACGATCAGGCAAATAATGGAAAACGTTTTGAACAATATATCAGATATCCACGATCAAGCAAGAAATAGAAAACGTTTTCAACAATATATTTAATACGCATGATTAAGCAAATAACGGAAAACGGAATGGGAGGCTTCTGATTCAGAGAGTAAGTTATATGACAAGGAGTGATGGAATGGAATGGAATATAGAATTTAGGCCACAGACCAAGCGATGGGACCTATGAGGTCATTCAGGGCTGAAACGGAAGATGAGCGTAGAAAAGTCTGAAAGGTGTAAAAGGAGGAAAACCATAGTTTCACTATGAAATGTTAGGAGAGGATGGGTAGCAAGATGGAAGAAAATAGAATATGAATGGAGGTACAGTAAAAGGAACGAAAGGGGCTGCAGCTAGGGGCCGAAGGGACACTGCAAAGAACCTTAAGTAACGCCTACAGTGCACCCCGTGAGGTGCACTGACTGCACTACCCTCCTACGGGGGGGGGGGACAAGGAGTGATGGGAAAGCTTATGTAGGCCTATGCAACGAAGGCACTGTGTGGATCAAGTGTTTGATATGAATCAGCTATGTGAGAGTTTTGACAGTAAAGGCGAAAAAGAGTATGTTAAAACTGATAGATGCCGAGGGAGGAGTGTTAAGAATATAACGTGTGGAAAGTAATTTATTGAGCGTCATAAAACGGCTACGATGAAAGGGTGGCGTGCGTCACAATCTGAATGAAATGACAGGAGAGAGATCGTTCTGTGTAAAACTGGGTCTGACCACATGAATGCGCTCTGCCTCCATGACTATTTAATCATTTTTATAGACAGTATACTACGAGAAGTCAGAGAAAGTAAAGTAGATAAAGATACTTAGTAGAATGACAAGAAAATGGGTCTTCAATACTATATCAAAGACTGATGTTCTAAGGCGACGCAGTCTCGAATGGGAAGAGTGAAGAAAAACTGCAAAGACTAGTTACAGTCTAAAAGTGTTTACATAAAGAGAAAGCTGGATATGGAAATAAATGTGAGCAAAACTCAGGTTACGAAGATTAATGTAAACAAGTACGATATAGACAAATTAACAAAAAGTTAGAGGAAGAATGAAACCAAATAATTCGTATGGGTTTTGTGAATTAAAAGAAATTTATGATTTCAGAATGAAAGGTGAGAGGATTCACTACACAGGTAAAGCAAGGCAGGTAACTGAGCATTAGAAAATGAACTGGAAAAGGAGAGAAGCTAAAGCTGGAATGTTTAAAGAGACGGTTGTGCCAGTTTTCCTTTATGGAAGTATAGCGTGGATGACGTGTGGGAATAAATAGGAAATGTTGAAGCTGATGAGATGGACTGTTTATGGGGTATTTGAGGAGTAAGCACTGAAAAGACGGGTGTAAATCAGTCGTAAAAATGTTAGCTTATGTGAAAAGATGGATCGGAGTGCTGTGATTTATTTTGGACATGAATGGAGTGTTTCAAATTACCAAACGGAGCGTTCAATTCAGAGGAGTTTTTTGGGGGAAGGCGAAGAAGAAGACTGAAAGTGCTGGGTGGAAGCAAATGCGAGAAATACTGCATGGACCGGTGTGAATATCCAGGAAGAGTGTCTGAGCGCAAGTTGGAGGTGAGTGGTTCTGGTGTACACGGGGTTTTGATCACTGCTGATGAATTTTCTAAGTAGGTATGCAACTCAGCTCATGTGGTGGAAGTTTTCAGCACGGGGAAATCATCCCTGATTCAGCAATAAATGATGAATATAACAATGACAGTAACTTTTTTTCCTCTGGAAATAGCTAAACAAATAACGTAACAACGACAGTTGCTCGAAAATTAAGAAGGCAAAAAGGCGAATTGTATAGCATTAGAAAAACCTGTGGGATAAAACCTACAGGTTAACTCCCAACAACCTGCTACACAACTGATTCTGTTGGTATCTCAAGCCTTCTGTGACCACCTCCTACTCACACTAATCTCCTAAGGCCTTTTGCAAGCTCCTGAGCATTGATTTGTGAGACAAGGTTGTCAAGCCCCATCTACATCCATACTCCACAAATGGCGATGGGAGGTTATGTACTAACAGTACCTGGCTTTCATTGTAGTCACAAACGTAGAGGCCATATCCAATGCAGCTTTACCTCACTGACTGAGAGACCTAGCAAATATTTAACTCACTGTCATTCACTGGCGGTGATCCAAGAACTGACCAAACCCAATGTGGCTTAACGGATCACACGACCCATGGTAAAATGGACATACTACTTTACAACGCTTTGATAAAATTAATACATATTACTTCCAGACGATCCTAAACTATTCTTCCATGTTCGGTGGAAGGTAAGCTGCAAGGAATTACAAAACATTTAAAAGTATATGCCATGGCACTCAAACAAACATACTCTGAACACTGACACCAATACAGTTAATGATTATCCAAAATAATGCTCTGAGAAACAGCCCTTTAGTTTAAGAAGGACCTATGGAACAACTACAATATCCATAACATGTCTGAGTAAAATGTTTCTGTTATAAACTTTTAGTATAAATTATAGATATTCAGTTTTTAGATCGGGTCAGTCACGATATCAGATTTATGAATTCGCAATTAGACAAGGCAGTGTGAAGCCTCAGGTCAGAAGCCAAGGCGCCGTGTGGGAAAACACTAGAACTACTGTTCAACCACACCAACTGGGTGGCAGTGGTCATAAAATAATGATCTGGCATATTTAATCTTCAATAAATAATAAGCATGCTTTTGAAGGCAAGAGAAAGATAAAAGAAATCAAAGATAGAACGCCGGGGCCGTCTGCATGCAGGTATGGGTACACTCAGCAGACCACAGTCCGAATTATATCTGCAACAGAGAGAAACACTGTACCTTTAAGAGCTAAGTATTCTACATTGTTGCTATATGCTATGGGAATCCTACTATATCAACTTGATAAAGTAGAGTTGTTCATGCTCTTTTTGGTATAATGTAGTGCGCATTGCTGCAAAAGTATTATCATTAGTCTAACAGTTGAAACAGTAGAATACTACAAGCCCAAGGGATCCAATGGAGAAACCAGTACGATACAGAAAAAGAAACGGGAAAGAATAAACTATACGACAGAAATAGAGAAACCACACGAGATAAGTAATTTATGAATGAGACTCATGAAAGCGCGCCCAGCAAAAATACAATTGCACATAGTTTTTTCTGTAAAACATGTCATTAACACGTGTCAGGAACCTCGTGAGCACACATTACAAACAAGCCGAAAACAAATCAATGACTTACTGGTAGTCCTAACCAGTGCTTCATATGACTATCCAGCAATGACCCAAGATGTGTTATTCCTCACTCACGGTCGTTGACTTGTTTTCAAAAAGTCAGTGTTTTACGCTACGTGGGCGCACCATACAGTTCAATTATTATTATTATTATTATTATTATTATTATTATTATTATTCAGAAGATGAACCCTATTCATATGGAACAAGTGCACAGAGGCCATTGACTTGAAATTCAAATTTCTAAAAGCCCTTCGTTGGCTGAGTCGGTTGAGCTTCAGACTGTCACTCGATGGGCCGGAGTTCAATTCCCTCGGCCGGCTGATGAAGAGTTAGAGGAAATTATTTCTGGTGATAGAAATTCATTTCTCGCTATAATGTGGTTCGGATTCCACAATAAGCTGTAGGTCCCGTTGCTAAGTAACCAATTGGTTCTTAGCCACGTAAAATAAGTCTAATCCTTCGGGCCAGCCCTAGGAGAGCTGTTAATCAGCTCAGTGGTCTGGTAAAACTAAGGTGTATTTAACTTGAATGCGACGTTCTTAAGCAAGAAACAATAGGAGGTGGAGGGAAAAACAGAAAGAAGAGAACACACTTATTTAAAAAAGAAAAAACTAAATTAATAATAATATGATTTTTTGTTTGTGAGAAAATGGGTAAAAATGGCTTATGACTTTGAGACAGAATAGTCTCCACGTACGTATTAATGTTTTAATGCAACTGACTCCTCCTATCTCCGGCCCAATGAATTGATAACTATTTTAACTACCTGCCTGCGAATTAGTACCTGAGAGAAATTCCTGGCTGTCCAAGCGAAGACTAGGATATAGTATCATTGTGATCTTTGAGTGTGAAGTATATTATTCAATCATTCAGCCAAATTACGATTATTCTCATCCGTGACTTTAATAGTATTCATTATTTTAATGATTTAATCTGTGCACTTTACGAATGTAGTCTGCGTTTCCTGGTAACATCAGGATAAGTTCCAGTCTGATCACTTCGATACACCTGCATTGAACTCTTTAGCCAAGCGAGGGGCAGGTCAGTTTGGCTCATAATTCCTCCAGTGCTGCTCAATTATACCCACAGTCCATGAAGGGTATAGTTTCCATCCAATGCATAACAATTTATATGTTGCATTATTCCGTGGTTGAAGTTAACGAAGTTTCATCCTTTCATCTGTGTTTCTTGAAATTTTTTTGCACGTTTATCTAATTTTGAATTAGCTTCATTTAGCCTCTTTATTTTCTTTTTCGTTTGCACTTATATTTACCCGTTAAGAGCTGCTTGAAGTCCGAAATCTGTATTATGTTGCATCATTTTACTAATGTTATCAGTTATGAATTCTATAAGGATTTTGCAGAGTACCAAGTCACGAAGCGTAACTGCGAATTCTCCCTTTTATAATTTGTCGTTATTCTAAGAAAACACTCCAAATTAATCATTGGTCTCGTCCGGTCTCGGGCTTTTCATATTCATTTATTATTAAACGCACAGATAATTTTTCATTGTCAAGTCTATAAAATCTCCCGATTCAAGTAAGAATCCTCACGTATAAATACTTTCTTTTGAATTCTGGAAATCTTAAGTAAAACGATATTGTGGAATTTGAAAAAGGCCTGAAACTAAATTAATGATCGTTGCGAAACGTCTTACTGAAGGAAATTCCTTAAAGAGCAAGGAAAGCTTGAATGTCAAATTCTGAAATTCGAAGGTGTTATTGCTATAAGACTGATGATATTTTGCATATCTCAGCCTTATGATTGATAACGAGGGAACACACACTTTCCGACTTTGCCCTCAAGAAAGAACCCTTGATATTTGCTGACAGGCCGTCAAAGGAGGAATACCTCTGGCACCATTGTCAATCGTTCGCCATAATCGATGTTAAATTAAACTTTAAGATGGTCTTTAACAAGTAAGAAATGCGCCGAAGTTTCTCCGGCGCAATCGAGTTTTCTGTACAGTAGCTACAGCGTATAATCAAGGCCACCGAAAATAGATTTATCTTTCGGTGGTCTCACTATAATACTGTAGCCTATTAGCCGCGGCTCGATGAAACTTTAACCACGACCTGCTGGTGTCATATCCTATATCATTGCCAGAAGCCCGATTATGACTAACTTTAACCTTAAATAAATTAAAACTGCTGAGACTAGAGGGCTACAATTTGGTATGTTAATGATTGAAGGGTGAATGATCAACATACCAATTTGCAGCCCTCTAGTCTCAGTAGTTTTCAAGATCTGAGGGCGGACGGACAAAGCCGGCACAATAGTTTTCTTTTACAGAAAACGAAAAAGGATCACGGAAGGAACGTGTGACACTGCACAACAAGTAATCTGACACAAAAAGATGACTACAACGCATGCAACATTACACAAGAGCTAAAATCACGCCACAAACAAAATATAAACGTTGATAATTGGGAGATGAAAGCCTTAGCATATGAACTTCTCTTACACTCAACGCACGTTACGAAGATTTGCTAATGTCGCAAGCTGGGAAATTATTCAAAACGGATTGGATGAGCTCTCTTTGGTATTTAAGCCTCCAAACCCCATATAACTTTTTGTTTCACTTGCGAAAAGAAGCCCCTTCTTTCGAAACCGGCTCACGTAACTTTGAAACATTCACAAGGGGTGAGGATTTCTACATCATTTCTTAAGCTGGATCGTGCCGAATACGGTAAAAGATACTTAGGTTCGGTTTTGGTATAGAATTTTGTGGTGCAAAATGCACAAGAATCAAAAATACCCAGCAAGCACGTGATCAAAAGTCTTTTCTGCAACCAATTAAAACCAAGTGTAGGGTATTTACTAAAAAAAAAAAAACTAACTGGCTAAGTTCTTTACTAGCATACAGACAGTAACCATATCACTAAAATTGAAGACAGATTTCAGCCCTATATTAAGAAAAATATTATTAATATTAAGAATAAATAATGCCATTAATAATAAGGCTTAAATGTCCTACAGAATCGATAACATGCATATTTAGCAGGCAAATCATTAAGATGAAAATTCTTATTGATGTTTTGGAATACGGCTGATTACCATCATGTTCTTTCAAAGAATCACTTCTTTTTAAATACTTCTTATCAGTTGTTCATTGTAATTAAATACGACAAATTACGTCGACGAGTTAGTTTTTAATACAATAAATCATGAGTCAGAAACCAAACGCAACTGAATTCATTTCTTAGTTATAAAGAAAACCAAAAATACTCTCAAGATAAAGACGGTAAAGTCTATTTGGGCTTTTCCACAGTTTTGCGTTTAGCTTTATCATTGTACGAAACCATTTGGTTCTGTTCTTTAATTCTGACTGCCTGGAAAGGTTGTCTGTATATTTCTGTTGCAAATTTTATTCTTACAATCTTTTTTATAGTTATCTGCATTTCATTTAAAGAGCCTTTTTGAGAACTGGAATGTTTACACTTCTTAGAGCCAAAATACATCAACAGAAAGGGCGCATTGTTGATTTATATATATATATATATATATATATATATATATATATATATATATATATATATATATATATATATATATATATATATATATATATATACATATATATATATATATATATACATATACATATATATGTGTCTGTGTGTGTGTGTGTGAGGGAGACAGAGAGAAAGCCGAGTACGGAGTTAAATCTATACATACAAATTAGTTCAGTGGCCATTGGGAGAAGAAATAAATGAAACGCGCAGGCATAAATAAAATCGCAGAGCCATAAAGAGTCTGCAACAGAGGAAAGGTAAACTTCAAAAGGAAACCTGAGACGAAGAGAGGGCTGGGAGGATCTGATAGCTCCTCTCCTACACCGTGCAGGAATTCTGTCCCGACGAACTTCAGGATCCGATACCATCACTGATCCGCCTCCTACAGCTCTGTCCACGGGCTTGCTCGGCCTTAGACACGCACAGACACAGTACACACAAACACACACAAACCACTGTCTCTCTCTCTCTCTCTCTCTCTCTCCTTGCTGAATGACAGACCTGCATTTGTCGCCTTGAGACACTTGGTTTCGGTGACCGGGAAATTTTTTCTTTTCTTAGTAATTTCGTGATCATCAAGTCACCAATGTTGTTCCAACAGACCCACAAACCAGTGTATCTCCCTCCCTCTCTCTCTCTCTCTCTCTCTCTCTCTCTCGCCTTGCCGAATGACAGACTTGCATTTGTCGCTTTGAGAGACTTGGTTTCGGTCATTTCGTGATCATCAAGTCACCAATGTTGTTCCAAAAGACCCACAAACCAGTGTATCTCTCTCTCTCTCTCTCTCTCTCTCTCTCTCTCTCTCTCTCTCTCTCTCTCTCTCTCTCTCTTTTGAATGACCGACCTGCATTGTCACTTTGAGACGTGGTTTCCGTGATTGGAAAATATTTTGTCTTTTCTTGATCATTTCGTGATCATCAAGTGACCAATGTTGTTCCAGTCGACTGAGTTGAGCTATAATGACTTTGTAAATGAGATTGAATAAGCTTAACAACAACTATGGTCACCAATTTACATCGATGGAATTTCTTCAGTTTTAATGATTCGCTGGAAAATACTTAGAAATGGTAGATTTTAACATTAAGCTTCAGTAGATGAACGTATTATCAAATACCCGACGTTCCTCTTGATATTTAAAGCAAGTGTTTGTTTTAAATGACTCATTACTCGCAGACTAACTGATGAACAAATTCGAAGTCTGATTCACAGGCTTTTTTAGAGTCTGGTAGGCAAACATAGATTAGGGTAACAGGTATTATATACTTACGAATATTTGTTAAGGCTTATCACCCAAGCAGGAACATTCGTGATATCAATTTTGCCACCGTAATTGGCTGGGTGGAGTAAAACTGGCACATTGATGCTAAAAGATGTCGGAACACTCGTTCTAGCGACACCGCTCTTACGTGAAATTTAATTTTGCCTTCCTCAGCCAAGTTGCGACAAACTTGACAACACACCTGTACCAGTACACAATAAGCTTCCAGCAGTAAAGCAAGGCACCATTCCCATCAGTGCTATAAAGACCACCTACGCCACAAAAGTAAATACTTGCCTATCAACACCAGTTTACAAAACTGAGGAACTGATGTTTTAACGATAATGCCGTGGAATCAAGGTCGCATGTAAATCATACTGACGTTTAAAGAAACATTATTATCATGTTCTTACTTTCAATGGATTTCATTAACGGTAAGGCTTGATTATGATAACACACACCTGGTAAAAATTTATTTTGCTTAGTAGCGTCACTGAGGCAACAGCGAATTTTATGAGAGAAACAATGTATTATCTAGTTTAATTTTTTTTTAAATGGAACAGGCATACGAAGCTGGACAGCCTAATAACACTATCCAGCTTAGAGTCAAAAGTAATGAAAGGAAAAAGATTAAAGAATGTAACTGAATAGGGCTTATCGAAAACGAGGGGATGGTTCGATTCTTGAAGGAAAGAAAACAATAAGATTTGTGGAGCCTTGCAGGTCCTAAATTAGGCTGAGTAAAGTGTTCAAGCTGGTCACATTTATCAAAATCATTTGCCTACAAAATCTGCAAAGGAACTATAATGACTTCTTTGCAAAACCCTGACCAATGTGCCCTTGTAAATGGAGCTGAGATGAAAAGAAGTTTATTATTATTATTATTATTATTATTATTATTATTATCTATAATAGTTTTATCACGGCATGACAAGCAACTGCGATGAAAAACTCAGATCACGGAGAGACCTTTATTGGCAAATGTTTGTCCGGACTGCTAAGTATATTATTATTATTATTATTATTATTATTATTATTATTATTATTATTATTATTATTATTATCTATAATAGTTTTATCACGGTATGACAAGCAACTGCGATGAAAAACTCAGATCACGGATAGACCTTTATTGGCAAATGTTTGTCCGGACTGATAAGTATTATTATTATTATTATTATTATTATTATTATTATTATTATTATTATTATTATTATTATTATCTATAATAGTTTTATCACGGCATGACAAGCAACTGCGATGAAAACTCAGATCACGGATAGACCTTTATTGGCAAATATTTGTCCGGACTGATAAGTATATTATTATTATTATTATTATTATTATTATTATAACAGTTTTATCACGGTATGACAAGCAACTGCGATGAAAAACTCAGATCACGGAGAGACCTTTATTGGCAAATGTTTGTCCGGACTGATAAGTATAGTATTATTATTATTATTATTATTATTATTATTATTATTATTATTATTATTATTATTATTATTATCTATAATAGTTTTATCACGGCATGACAAGCAACTGCGATGAAAAACTCAGATCACGGAGAGACCTTTATTGGCAAATGTTTGTCGGACTGCTAAGTATATTATTATTATTATTATTATTATTATTATTATTATTATTATTATTATTATTATTATCTATAATAGTTTTATCACGGTATGACAAGCAACTGCGATGAAAAACTCAGATCACGGATAGACCTTTATTGGCAAATGTTTGTCGGACTGATAAGTATATTATTATTATTATTATTATTATTATTATTATTATTATTATTATTATTATTATTATTATTATTATTATTATTATCTATAATAGTTTTATCACGGCATGACAAGCAACTGCGATGAAAAACTCAGATCACGGATAGACCTTTATTGGCAAATGTTTGTCCGGACTGATAAGTATATTATTATTATTATTATTATTATTATTATTATTATTATTATTATTATTATTATTATTATTATTGTTATTATTATCTATAATGGTTTTATCACAACACACAAGCAACTGCGATGAAAAATTCAGATCACAGATAGATCTTTATTGGCAAATGTTTGTCGGACTGATAAGAATATTATTATTATTATTATTATTATTATTATTATTATTATTATTATTATTATCTATAATGGTTTTATCACGGCATGACAAGCAATTGCGATGAAAAACTCAGATCACAGATAGACTTTACTGGCAAATGTTGGTTCGGATTGATAAGTATATTTAAAAATTACGGTATATTCCGTGGTCAATAATAATAATAATAATAATAACAGAAGTAGAAGTTATCATTATCAACACCTCGTGCCACTACATTTCGTCCAACACTAATTCGAGAACTATGTTATTCTAAAAGGAACTCTCTATAATAAAATTCTTCTAAACCAAGGAAAGGAAATATTATAAGCCTCTCAATGATCATTGCTTTTCTAGGAAATCTTAATATTGCTAATTATATGAAAATTTATCAGCACCCAATGAATCTTGACTGTAACTCGGTTGGTGGGAAGGACAGACTACGGGTAAATTGAGGACATAATCATTTTCGTTTGTGTACTTTAACTCAAAATAATCCCTTGTTATCGACCTCATATTCTCGATCATGAACCTTTTTTACATATTCCGATATTTAACTTCAAAAGTTGCCCTTGCTCGAACATGCTTAGCATACGACAGTTGCTACCAAAATCCAATTCATTCCCGATGTGTGACCACTCAATGGTTTTCATAATCCTTTTCACAAATCACCAAATGTTACTCGATTTGGAATTCAACAGGTGTGTGTACTCCAGAGCTGAAATAAAGCTTTATCTTTCTCGGCAGTGCAGTGGGTCAGTGGTAAATTGCACCGCAAGTGGGTTCGAATATATACATTTTCCGGACAACTCAAGGCTTTCTATGAAAAGGATATGCGATAATAATTATCAAGAAATGAAAGTAAGAAGGTCATTCTGGCTCCTGAAAAGCACGCTTTTGGTTTTGATATAAAATATATATATATATATATATATATATATATATATATATATATATATATATATATATATATATATATATATTGTAAAATTTATAAATATTGATTGAGTGGTTCATGTTATGGGCCCTGTTCAGTTTTGCTATTCTTATACTAACGTAATTCAGTTTTGTTTTAGTGTTGGATGATTAATGTAATTAATTTTTCTTTGCTTTTGGTTTTGATATCAGAAGTTAACGTAACTTTGTAAATTTTGTTTTTACTTTTGTTCACTTTTGGTTTCCACTTTGTTATTTAATCACCTCGTTTAGGAGGTGGTTCGCTGGTAACCATCTTTGGACTCTCCCATCCGTTTGTATGTTTTTCTTCTGTTTTCATATTTGCGAGCGTGTGTGGGGATGTTCAGCGTTACTGGTGGGCAGTGTGAGTTTTCTTCGATGACGGGACATCCGAAGGACTTTTAATCTTTGTGCGGCCTCCCGACAGAAGGGTTCTTGGATGTCGTAGGCATTATTAGCAGTATCTGCAGCTTCTTTGACTCCCGGAAGAAGGGAGATAAGGAGACTTCGTGTCTTGAGTGAGACGTACCGCTCAGGTGTCTCGGCTCGTCAGTGGTCGTAAGGGACGATCATTTTCTTTTGTGTATGCCGTTGCACTGCTTTTGCCTCGCAGATCCAATGTATCCTTGAGGTCGTCACTCGGCGCTTCAGCGGCGAAGAAGTGTAAGCCACTTTTAATATTGTTATTATCCTCGTGGTAAATATTGTTGGTGGACTTTCGCTGACGAACGTCAGTCCAGGAGAGTTTGACCCTACGTGTGTGACCCGTAGGGTTATAGGATTATTTCATCGCTGGTCTGCATTAATATATTGATTTATTGGATCGCCAGTCAACATTATTTACATCATAGTGATCTGCAGTTATTATGATGAAAGTGTGTATTTTTGGTTTGTTGTTAGGTGTAGGGAATTATTGTATTTAGTTAGGTTTAAGGATTCTTTCTCTCAGTACCCTTTCCTGTCGTGCGTTTGTGATAATTTTTCGACATAGTATGTTTGTGTCTTCCCACCTTCTCCTATAACTTTCTCTCCTCCTGTTGGTACGATTGTTAGCTAGGAGATTGTGTTTATTACTTGTAAGGCGTGTGGTCCTTTCCTTTTCAGGTGATTATGTAATTAAGGTGGTACCCATTTGTGTATAAATATATTTGTTATTAACGGTTTTATACAAAGCTTTTATTTTGCCCTTCCTGTTCATGGTTTGAGTTTCATTTTTGCTGTTCCAGGGCCTATCACTCTACTTAATAGGGTTGATAGTTTTAAGGTGGATCTTTAGAAAGAACCAGTAACGGATTTCGTTACAAATTTTGGCGACCGTGACAGGATCCACCTTTGTGGTGCAGTAAAGTGGCTCAGGTAATTAACAGGAAGGTGACAGGGTGTATAAAGGTACTGCTTAGTTAATATTTTGGCTTCGTAATTATTTTTCTATTCCCTGAAAAATGTCTGAAGAAATTTGTTTAGGAGAACTTTTGGAGAGCCCAGATTGGGAGGATCAGATCTTTGAGCTAAGAAGGGACCAGTTGTGGCAGGTTGCAGTGTTGCTTGACTTAAGGTTACCCTCCGAAATTAGGAAAGGTCCCTTGCTAAAACAGGTATTGGCTGCTGTGAAAGAGTACCAGAAAGAAGCCTTAGCCAGGAAAAATGTATCGGATGATAGGCAGGACCAGAGTGGAATGAATAATAATAATGAAGAGTTGGCAGAGGTAAAGCTCCTGGTGTTGAGGGAGCAAGTTAGAATTAGGGAGCTCGAGTATCAGGCTCTCCAATTTCAGGCTGATGAAAGGCAGAGAGAAAGGGCACACGAAATTGAGCAAAGGGCCCATGAGGTAAAGGTTTTGCAACTGAAGTTGGAGTTAAAATCAAAGGAAGGTAGTGATGTTGATTCTCATGAAAGCTCCATGAGAAAGGTAAATTTAACTTGATGGGGGTATTAAAATTAGTTCCCAATTTTGACGAGACGAGTGTGTCTGAGTTTTTCAGTTCATTTGAACGGGTCGCTCGGAAACTAGAATGGCCCGTGGATATGTGGACCACTTTGGTCCAGTGCAGATTTAAGGGTAAGGCCCAAGAGTTTATAACGGGCTTAATGAAGAGTTATCTGCAGATTATGACACTGTGAAGGCCATCATATTAAAGGCATATGATTTAGTTCCTGAGGCGTATCGCCAAAAGTTCAGAAATTTCAGAAAAACCCATGAATGCACACGTATGTAGAATTTGCCCGGAAGAAGGAGCAGTATTTTGATGACTGGCTAAAGTCCCGAGAGGTTTCGAATTCGACAAATTGAGGGAGCTCATATTGGTTGAAGAATTTAAAATCTCTGTGTCTCGGGACCTTCGAACTCATTTGGAGGAACTTAAATTAGATGTGTTACAGGAGGTGGCGATTGCCGCAGATGAGTATGTACTGACTCATCGTCAGGAGGGTAAATTTATGCCCTCGAATAAATTAAGTGATTGTGGTGACAGTTGGCTACGTTCCAACCCAGGTAACAGAAAGGTTCAGGGAGTAATGATAATGTTAGTCAGGAATATAGTTGTAGTAGTAGCGGTAGTATGAGTAGTCCCCGGGTCAGTAGCAATTTTAGTGGTAAGAAAAATAATTATGTTTATAGGGACCAGGTTGTCCGAAATAATAACAATCGCCCAGTTAATGATAATATCAGAGAGAGTCGGGGTAGAAACGTAGTTTGCTTCTGGTGCAACAGAAGGGGTCATGTCAAGGCGAACTGCAACGCTATGAAAAGCTACCTGGATCGAGGAAATAAACGTCCAGTGATGATAGTTAACAAAACTGTTAGCAAAAGGGTGGAGTCCCTGGAAGATACCCCTAATAATAATAACAATAACAATGGTAACCAATGACTGATGTTTTCCAAATATACATTTAGTGGCAATCTGTTTTCAGGACCTCCAAGTGGTAAAGGTAAGAAAATTAAGATCTTGAGAGATACCGGGGCAGCTCAGTCGTTAATTGTCCGTAGTGCCGTGCCCTCGGATCATGTATATTTAAATACTGAATTTGTCGTGTTAGGAGGTTTCCCGAATACCGTGAATTCCTATCCAATCGAGACATTCTTTTTGAAGACAAGAAGGTTTAAGGGACAGGTTAGGTTGGCTGTGGTAGACAGTTTGCCTGTCCATGGTATTGATTGCCTATATGCTAATGATCTTGCTTCGAGGAAGGAAATATGTCCTTTCCCGATATTAACCTTAACCTCTCTTTCAGGTACTTATAATATAAAACCAACGGGTGTAACGACGCGTTCGCGCGCCAGGGAGGTAGAAAATTTTGATATTAATTTAGATGAGATAGGCAATCAACCTGTACTGGAGCCGGAAAGTATGGAGCATTTGAATTTAGACTATGTAGATTGGGATTCTGAGACCTTCCGACAGGCTCAGAATCGAGAATTTCACCCTGATGTTGACGTACTCGATTTTGAAGATATTACTAAACCTTTCTTTTACAGGATCAATAATTTACTATATCGAGTCAGTCGAGGCCAAGGAGGTTCCTGCCGATAAGGTAGAAGTTAAAAGGCAGTTATTGGTTCCCGAAAGGTATAGGGAAAGTTATTGAGTTTGGCTCATGAGAGCAGTTTAGCAGGACACTTTGGGGTACATAAGTGCTTTCAGAAGTTAGCCGAGTTATATTTCTGGCCAGGTATGCGCCGGGATGTGAAGAGGTTTGTGTTGTCATGCCGGTGTGCCAACTGGTAGGCAAACCTAACCAGAAGATACCTAAGGCGCCGCTGATTCCCATTCCTTCGGTGGGAGAACCTTTCAGGAAGTTATCATAGATGTAGTCAGGCCCCTTCCACGGACGCGTGGAGGATGTGAGTATTTATTAACGATAGTAGATAGAATGTCCAGGTACCTGAAGCTATCCCACTGAGGAGTGTGAAGGCGGAAAAAGTAGTTGAGGCCTTAGTAAACTTTTTCACAAAATTCGGTATTCCTAAGGTCCTACAGAGTGATTGTGGTACGAATTTCACAAGTAGGATTTTCAGAAAGAAAATGTCTGAGCTCGGGGTTAAACATATTACGTCTTCGCCTTACCACCCCGAGAGTCAAGGTCAGGTAGAACGTCTTCACCAAACGTTAAAATCGGTGTTAAAAAAATTCTGTCATGAGTATGGTACTGAATGGGACAAAGAGGTCCCTTATGCTCTTTTGCTATTAGATCCATGCCCAATGACTCTCTAGGTTTTTCCCCATTTCAGTTAGTGTTTGGGCATAATGTACGTGGACCCCTCGATGTAGTGAGGGAACATTTAGAAGTTAATGATAATAATGAAATTAATGTTATTGACTATTTATCCAATTTACAGGAGAAATTACGAAGTGCCTGGGAGTTCGCTCAGAATAATTTAGTAGCCAGTCAATCTCGAATGAAATTTCAATACGACTTAGATACCAAGTCGCGTTCGTTCGAGGTTGGTGATAAGGTTTTGGTCCTTCTCCCCCTCCCGGGGAATATGTTAAAGGCCCAATTTTCAGGCCCCTGGAAGGTGGCGAAAAAGCTGAGCGAAGTTAATTATGTTATAGAAACTCCTCAGAGGAGGAGAAAACTCAAATTTGTCATGTGAATATGCTAAAACCGTTTGTAGATAGAGAGAGTGCAGTAGAGCCTGTAGCTGTAGAGCCTGTAGCGGTAGTGGACGTCCCGGTAGATTTAGATGTAGTGAGAGATAAGTTTGATTCTGACAGTTTGAAAAATCCAGTAGAATTAAGTAGCCTCTCGGAGAATTCGACAGTACTTGATAATTTACAGGAAAAGTTACGTCATTTAGAAAAGGCACAGGTTAAGTCACTGGTAAATTTGATTAATGAAAATAAAATCTTGTTTCAGGATGCCCCTGGTAGAACTAGCCTTTTACAGCATGACGTTGATATTGGTCAGGCTAGTCCTATTAAGCAATGTCCTACAGACTGAATCCGTTCAAGAGGAACATCGTTCAATCGGAGGTAAATTACATGCTTGATCGACCTCATAAAACCAAGCAGTAGTCCGTGGAGTTCGCCCGTTGTCCTCGTTAAAAAGGGTGACCAGCACCGGTTATGTTTTGATTATAGAAAGGTTAATGAGGTTACCAAAACCGATTCTTATCCTTTACCGAGAGTGGAGGATTGCATAGATAAAATCGGTTCTGCCAAGTATATTAGTAAATTTGACTTATTAAAAGGGTATTGGCAGGTAGGTTTAACTCCACGAGCTCGAGAGGTATCAGCATTTGTAACTGGGGACGGTTTGTATGAGTGTCAGGTAATGCCATTCGGCATGAAAAACGCAGCCGCTACGTTCCAGCGGCTAATGAACTTGGTCACCAGTAAGGTTGAAGGTTGTGTCGTTTATATTGACGACGTGGTTATTTACAGCGACGACTGGGATACCCATTTGAGGCGTATTAGAGCTCTCTTTAAAGAGTTGAAGAAAGCAGGTTTAGTTATAAACTTAAAGAAGAGTGAGTTTGCCCGAGCAAAAGTAGTGTATCTCGGACATGAAGTAGGTTTGGGTAAGGTGTCAGTAAAACAGGCGAATGTAGAAGCCATTACAGAGTTCCCAGTTCCTCAAAATAAAAGAGGCGTTCGAAAATTTCTAGGTATGGTAGGCTATTATAGGCGTTTTGTTAAAAATTTTTTCAGATTTAGCCGCTCCACTAACAAATTTATTGAAAAAGGATGTACTATTTGCCTGGGACAGTGTTTGTCAAGGAGCATATGAGAAACTCAAAACTCTACTGATAAGTTATCCTGTGTTGAGATCTCAGATTTTAATAAGTCTTTTCCTTAGCCACGGATGCCAGTGACATTGGCATTGGTGCGGTTTTATTACAGGAGGGTGAGGATGGGATCCTCCACCCTGTAGCTTATTTTTCGAAGAAGTTGATTGCTGCACAGAGAAGTATTCAACCATTGAAAAGGAGGCCTTGTGTTTGGTCAAAGCGGTCGAACACTTTGACGTATACTTGAATCCGACCATGTACCCAATTGACGTTTACACTGACCACAACCCACTGGTATTTTTGAACAGGTGTAAAGACAAGAATCAGCGGATATTACGCTGGAGTTTGTTCCTACAGGAATATTACCTGAATATTAGACATATCTCTGGAAAGGATAATGTGATTCCGGACGCCCTCTCCAGGTCATTTCTTAATTGAGTTTGACATAATCTACGGTTGCTCTAATTGACATTCTTTTCAGGTATCTTGCTCCCTCAACACCAAAAATCAGGGCTATTTTAGATTTTATTGGTATTAGATGGAGGACTCATTTAAAATGTTTTTCTTCATACCTTTAGATTAAATTTTTCCTTTGCAAACTTATGCTGTTTCAGATAATACGGTAGTTTTTGTATATTTGGTATTCTGGTTAACCTTCCTTTGGGTGAATGTATTTACCCATTCTCCTTTTATAGGGTTTGTATGAAAAATATATTCCGTTTTGAGGTCATATATGTATTTACATACGTTGAAGGGTCTTAATGTGTATTAATTTTATTACTGTTTTTGACATATTGATTTGTCCTTTTCAGTATTTTGGTCTGAGTTGATTTAAGTTATATGACAAGTTATTAAGTATTTGTCTTCCCTTGTAAAAAAAAAAAAAAAAATTTTTTTTTTCTTTAAGATGGGGAGCTGTAAAATTTATAAATATTGATTGAGTGGTTCATGTTATGGGCCCTGTTCAGTTTTGCTATTCTTATACTAACGTAATTCAGTTTTGTTTTAGTGTTGGATGATTAATGTAATTAATTTTCTTTGCTTTTGGTTTTGATATCAGAAGTTAACGTAACTTTGTAAATTTTGTTTTACTTTTGTTCACTTTTGGTTTCCACTTTGTTATTTAATCACCTCGTTTAGGAGGTGGTTCGCTGGTAACCATCTTTGGACTCTCCCATCCGTTTGTATGTTTTTCTTCTGTTTTCATATTTGCGAGCGTGTGTGGGGATGTTCAGCGTTACTGGTGGGCAGTGTGAGTTTTCTTCGATGACGGGACATCCGAAGGACTTTTAATCTTTGTGCGGCCTCCCGACAGAAGGGTTCTTGGATGTCGTAGGCATTATTAGCAGTATCTGCAGCTTCTTTGACTCCCGGAAGAAGGGAGATAAGGAGACTTCGTGTCTTGAGTGAGACGTACCGCTCAGGTGTCTCGGCTCGTCAGTGGTCGTAAGGGACGATCATTTTCTTTTGTGTATGCCGTTGCACTGCTTTTGCCTCGCAGATCCAATGTATCCTTGAGGTCGTCACTCGGCGCTTCAGCGGCGAAGAAGTGTAAGCCACTTTTAATATTGTTATTATCCTCGTGGTAAATATTGTTGGTGGACTTTCGCTGACGAACGTCAGTCCAGGAGAGTTTGACCCTACGTGTGTGACCCGTAGGGTTATAGGATTATTTCATCGCTGGTCTGCATTAATATATTGATTTATTGGATCGCCAGTCAACATTATTTACATCATAGTGATCTGCAGTTATTATGATGAAAGTGTGTATTTTTGGTTTGTTGTTAGGTGTAGGGAATTATTGTATTTAGTTAGGTTTAAGGATTCTTTCTCTCAGTACCCTTTCCTGTCGTGCGTTTGTGATAATTTTTCGACATAGTATGTTTGTGTCTTCCCACCTTCTCCTATAACTTTCTCTCCTCCTGTTGGTACGATTGTTAGCTAGGAGATTGTGTTTATTACTTGTAAGGCGTGTGGTCCTTTCCTTTTCAGGTGATTATGTAATTAAGGTGGTACCCATTTGTGTATAAATATATTTGTTATTAACGGTTTTATACAAAGCTTTTATTTTGCCCTTCCTGTTCATGGTTTGAGTTTCATTTTTGCTGTTCCAGGGCCTATCACTCTACTTAATAGGAGTTGATAGTTTTAAGGTGGATCTTTAGAAAGAACCAGTAACGGATTTCGTTACAATATATATATATATATGTGTGTGTGTGTGTGTGTGTGTGTGTATAATACATACACACACACATATATATATATATATATATATATATATATATATATATATATATATATATATATATATATATATATATATATATATATATATATATATATTATATATATATATCTATATCACACATTACCACAGGTCCTGACCGGTTTATATGTATATACAGTATATATATATATACACACACACACACTAGCTAGTCCATCCAGAGTTAAACTCGCGCAAACTTGATTTATCGAGACAATATTCGCAAGGATTGTAACAACAGGAAGGAGAGAAGATTTTTCGGGTCACAAGTTGACAGCTCGTTGGGGCAGGAATCTCGCAAGGAGTTTTATGAGTGACATTTACAATGATTTAACATGTGTGCAGATTTCTGCGTTCCTCAGTTTACTGCGTTACGTGTCTGGGATTAAGTCTTTAGTCTTGGGTCAAGAATGGTTTTTAGGATTGCAATGCTACTGCCTTTAACTAAGCCTTTCTGTAAAGAAGATCAGATGCGAGTTTTTCTTAGATTATTTGAATGGTAAAGGGAATATCGCGATTGGAATGAAGTTTTCTTGCTTTTAAGGTAATAAAACAATATATAACAGTTAACAGCATGTTTGTTGGTCCGTTGTTCTTGATGCTGTCAATGCATTAATTCAAAGTAATCACAATGCCTTCAGTTTTGATCACCTATCATCAAACTTCGACGATCTCTTTTCTAAAAGGTTATCAGTCACGGAGTACCTCCGCTTTTATCGTCAATTTATTATGAATCTCCTGCATTTGTTGATTCATATTTTTCACGGTTATCATCCTGGCTACTTCCGCATCCTTTCTGGCAAAAACAGCAAGAAAAAAAAACTTTATAGAATGGCGGACTGATGTACTAGTGGTTAGCTTAAAACACCTGGTTGATCTGTAAGTGGTTAGCCTGAAATGCCTCGGGCTGGTATCTCGTTATTCAACGCCCTCAGGAGATTATGTAAATGACAGACTCATAATATAAATGGTTAGCATGAAATGCCTGAGGCTAGCATCTTTGGTCATTCAACACTTTTGATGAGATGATATTAACGACTAAATGACGAGTAGTTAGTCTTAAATCCCTCGGACTAGTATTTATATTTTTTATCATTCAACACCCACTATAAGATGATATAAATGTCTGATTTGTTAAGTACCGTGGGCTGGCATCTTTGGTTATTCAACGCTTCTGAGGAGATGAATGAATGATTGACTCTCGTTAGCGTCTTTGGTTATCTAACGTCTCTGATGACATTCTCCCCGTATTTGCAGCGTTCCTTCGGCCACTAGCTGCCACCCCTTTCATTCCTTCCACTGTACCTCCGTTCATATTCTCTTTCTTTCACTTTCCTTTCCACCGCCTCCTTACAACTGATTCTCAGGGCAACTGCGAGGTTTTCCTCCTGTTACACCTTTCAAACCTTTTACTGTCAATTTCCGTTTCAGAGCTGAATGACCTCATAGGTCCCAGTGCCTTGGCCTTTGGCCTAAATTCTATATTCAATTCAAGCCAGTTCAATTGATGACATGATGGAAACGACTGATTTCGCAGCCTAAAATGTCTCGGGTTGGCAATTTGCTTATTCGGCGTCCCTAGTGAGACAATATGAACTTAATGCCTCGGGATGGCATCTTTGGTTACAGGGAGCCCTTGAAGAGTCATTTAAATTACTTACTCATAAATAAATAGCGCACAATTACTTTTGCTAGTATTTTTGATGATTCAGCACCCTTGACGAGACGGCGTAAACGGTCAGTTTACGAGCAGTTGGCTTACAACACCTGTAAGTAACTGATTTGGGGGTAAGCAGCTCATTAGTTTTTCTTTTTACAATTCTCTGATTATTCCGCGCATCTCGAAAGATGGCATGAATGACTGACTTAGCAATAGTTAGCCCAAATCTCCTTGTGTTGGTATCTTAAGGTTATTCAGAGCATTTAAAGTGATCGAGGCACGACGGAAGATCACGGCACTCAGTCAAAATTTAGATTCCAAGGTACCCTTGCCCATCCAGGTTTCTAAATTTCTGAAAAAAAATGGAACGGTAATCACAATAATACCAGTAATAGCCTTAAGTTTAATTTACGGACATGGGTTATACAAGTCCAGAATGCTTACGTAATGGCGAAAAATAAAAGTAGTAGTAGTAGTAATAATAATAATAATAACAATCAATATTACGAGTAACAGGCTTAAGTTCAACTTAAGGACATGTTTAGACAGTCCCAAATACATACCCAATGGCAACAAAGTAAATACTTAATAATAATAATAATAATAATAATAATAATAATAATAATAATAATAATAATAATAATAATAATAATAATAATAATAAGACACCGGTAAATGGACGAAATGATCCAAAAGAAAGCAGGTAACGAGTTCAGTCACGATGAAAGTGAAAACCTGTTCAGAGAAGATAATAAAACAGCAAACTGCCAGTCAAGATGCAGACCTCACCAGATACACATTTTTAAATTTTATTTATTCCAAATTATTAACTTCTGTTCTACTGCAGAGGGAGGACTGAAATACTGATAAAAATGCCTAATTATTATTCAAGATTTTTAGCTTCCTTTGATAATACCATCTCATGAAAATAATAATAACAGCCTCATGAATGTATTTTCATTTAATCTAAGATCCATATAAAAGTTCACTTTGGAGATACAACATAAACAAGCTATAAAGCAACTTTCCGGTTTACCAAAAACCTAAACCTTCTCATCGTTAAACTCTGATTTCATTTCTAGTAGCTATCCAAATTTATGAGTCCCTAGGAGCAGCAGGTAAGTCTAAATTCCATGTCGAACTAAACGAAGAACTAAGTCATTAAGATTTGGCAGACTTTGATACGAGGTGAATTGTAGTTATTATCAAGAAATTTGGCCAAATTTAACACAAACAGATAAGTGGCTGTCACATGGAAATCTGGCAAACTTTTGAGACGATAAGATACGCTGTTATTATCAGGAAATTTACCAGTTTATAAAACATGCAGGTGCGTGAATAGTGTCAGGAATTTTTACAAACTCAGACACCGTACAGATAACTGGTGCATATCACAAAACTGGAAAGAATTGGATACACTCAGAATCATAACTATTCTAACGAAACTTGACAAACTCTCAAGTCAACAGACGCTCAGAATAAGATTCAGAAATTTTTCAGATTCTTATCTAAACTCACTAAGAATTTTGGGAGACTGACAAAAAGGATCACGGATAATATCATGAAACTTGGCCAAATTTAATGAAAATACATTCATGAGGCATTTAGTAAATTTTTGGCAAATTAAAACAGAATGATCCATGCTTTTCTCACGAATCCATATTATTAAGAAATCTGTCAAACTTGAACAGAATCAGATAAATAGAAGAATTATATCATCTCATTGAATATATAGTGAAATTTCATGCTGTATCGTGCATGCTTATATCTGAGAAATGGGGCCTTGCCTTAAAATCTGATTGCTTTGATACATACATACATATATATATATATATATATATATATATATATATATATGTGTATATATATATATTATATATATATGTGTGTGTGTGTGTGTAAAACAACAGCCACCGGTACATTCACCAGCTGATTGCTGAATCATGGATGAACCCGTTGTGCTGGAAACTTCCAAATCATTAGCTCATCTTCTGAGCGTTCATTGACAACCTCTGACACACACACACACACACACACACACACTTCGACCCTCACTTCCGTTTTGCTCGTACGTTCACGTTTCAAGGATCACAGTGCCCTTTCTTTTTAGTACCAGTTCCAGATTATATATTATATATATATATATATATATATATATATATATATATATATATATATATATTATACATATATATTATATATATAAATATATACACATATATATATACATATATATATATATATATATATATATATATATATATATATATATATATATATATATATATATATATATATATATATATATATATATATTAGATATAGATACATATATATGTGTGTGTGTTCGCGTGTGTGTTCGTATGTGGGTGCTTTAGAGCATAAAACTAAGAGTACTTTATCCTAACATTATTTTTTTCAACCTGCTATCCATACAAATTGCGAGGACTGACAGACGAACATCAAAAGAATATACACACGTATAAATGGAAAGTGCGCAGCATCATAAACTAATGCAACATTCTCTAACTCTTTTTGAATAATTTCTTCAGAGCTCGCAAACAAAAAACAGCTTCAGTTCCGGCCACCATTAGTCTTTTTTACGACCATAACCCTGGCCACAGAAGTAATATTTTAGCAAATACCAAAACAAAATCCTCTCGCCGGCTGAGCAGACAACTAAATACGTCGGCATTAAGCGAAGCCCTGAAAGCGCTATTGCGCAATCTCCAATGGTTTCTCAACACACGTGAAACCGTAAATATAAGAGATAAACATTAATCTGACGTTAGTAGTTGATCCCTCTCTATTCGACCCGCCTCATAATGGCGTCTTTGGAACCGAAAGTATCAACAAACACCGCTTTTTATTCCCCGGCCTTAAATCTAGTTCCATTTTCACTGTCGCTTTTTACGAGGACCAACAAGGCGATTAAGACCTATGGTTCTGAAATCCTCAGGCCGGAGCGGGCACGCCGGCCAAATTAAATCGGACAATGGCATTATGCTTGTTAGGGGAGCCTCTAACGCGATCAGCCACTCAATAAAGCTGTCTCGAAACACGGCCGATCCTCCCAGTTACGGCACCTCCTGCCACCAATACTTTACTCGTAAAAAATGAGTTATGGCATCGCCAGACAGTTTCAGGAGTAGCTGTGAATCCAGATAACCTGTTGTCGGCTACATACTCCAGCCTCACAAATGAGGTGAAAGGAAGGAGACAATTCCGTGCACACGCCATATACGGCCTCCTCCCTCCTCCTCCTCCTCCTCCTCTTCCTGCCTGCTTGCTGCCTTAACCTTCCTCTGGAAACTGGACAAGAAAAACCCGTCTCTCCCTTCTCTTGTCATAAACGTCCTTTAATCATTCTGGCCGAGTCGCCATGGCAACATCCTACTCTCAAGGAGTTTCGAGTCTGAATTCACATCTCATTCTCTAGGTATTTAGGAAGAATGAAAATTAAAACGCCCTGCCAATTACATTTTTATACAGAATAATTTTCTCATTACGTAAGAACTGAAGGCACAAGCTTAATTTTTCTTATTTGTCTTCCGAATCATTCACAATTAGATGCGAGTGTCCCTTAAAAATGAAAAGCTTACTTATTGATGAAGAAAATTATCTCGGAAAATTTCATATATTTTAGTGTATGCTTAATATGTACTAATCAAGATTTTTTTTCATATTTCACTTTATCTATCTCGATTATACAAAACTTTCAAATTCAGGAATTCAACTAACAGTAAATAGTACTGTCTTCAAACAGAAACATAGCAGACTAATTTTACCTCATACAAAAAAAAACAGACTAATTTTACTTCAAACGTAATTTAACAGACTAATTTTACCTCATACAAAAAACACAGACTAATTTTACTTCAAACGTAATTTAACAGACTAATTTTACCTCATACAAAAAACACAGACTAATTTTACTTCAAACGTAATTTAACAGACTAATTTTACCTCATACAAAAAACACAGACTAATTTTACTTCAAACGTAATTTAACAGGCTAATTTTACCTCACAAAAACACAGACTAATTTTACTAAACGTAATTTAACAGACTAATTTTACTCATAAAAAACACAGACTAATTTTACTTCAAACGTAAAAAGACTAATTTTACCTCAACAAAAACACAGACTAATTTTACTTCAAACGTAATTTAACAGACTAATTTTACCTCATACAAAAACATAACAGACTAATTTTATTCAAACGTATTTTAACATACTAATTCTACTTAAAACGAGAAAATAACAAACGAATTTAACTCTGAATGTGAAGGGCAATCTTTATCGTTCGCCACATGTTTCACATAGTTGCTTTTTAACAAGGAGAAAAAATACGAGAGAAAAATGACAACGGCTAAAGATTTCAGGTTCAGAATATCAGGAATGAAAATACAATTGTACTGAAAGATAATAAGGATTCCCTGTTCACGAAATTCTTACTCAAAATAAGAAGTATATGAGAATTCCAGAGAAAATAAACACTCCCAGAGTGATATGGATCTCAGAAGGTATCACAGACTTGGAGCAGTACAACTTGCCTTAGATTTATTAGCCAGTGACAAAAAGACCATATCTCACATCAGAATCATAACTGAGGTTTCTCTGGAAAAAACTTCAAGTCACGTCACTGGCAAAGTTGAGACTAAAAGCATCAGTGAGGCTTTGACAAGATGAATAACTTTTTTCAGGAGGAATGTAGAGATTTTCATAATAGTAGCATTTCCAGTACACAGCATCATAATCACTTTGGAAATGTTGTCTTAAATCCTGTTCGAAATATCGCGCAGAATTTAACAAAACCGACAGCCGTTTAGGGCATTGTTGTAATTTTGACAAAACCAGCACATTACCTGTGTGCCAACCCGGTATGAGGGTAGAACCGTCACTGCACCTTACACAGCGCGCTGTAAGCATTACTTGAGGTTCTTTGAAGCGTCCCTTCGGCTCCTAACTACAACCGCTTTCGTTCCTCTTACTATACCTCCGTTCATTTTCTCTCTTCCATCTTAATTACCACCTTTTCATAATAATTGTTTTAACTTTATTTTCAGCGTTGAATGGCCGCATAAATCCCAGTGCTTGGTCTTTGGCCTACACTTTATATTCCATTCCAACTGTGTGTTAATAATTTAAGCAATGAAAAGTTCAATGAAAACTCGATTGTAGCAAATACGTCAAGCAGATGACTATCGTCAAGCAGATGACTATCATCAAGCAGATGACTATCGTCAAGCAGATGACTATCATCAAGCAGATGACTATCGTCAAGCAGATGACTATCATCAAGCAGATGACTATCGTCAAGCAGATGACTATCATCAAGCAGATGACTATCGTCAAGCAGATGACTATCGTCAAGCAGATGACTATCGTCAAGCAGATGACTATCATCAAGCAGATGACTATCGTCAAGCAGATGACTATATCATCAAGCAGATGACTATCGTCAAGCAGATGACTATCATCAAGCAGATGACTATCGTCAAGCAGATGACTATCATCAAGCAGATGACTATCGTCAAGCAGATGACTATCATCAAGCAGGTGACTATCGTCAAGCAGATGACTATCGTCAAGCAGATGACTATCGTCATGCAAATGACTAAGCAACATCAAGCATGTGGTCATCACCAACCGTCAAACACTGAAACATAAATGTGACTAAAATCCCCGTTGTAATCCAACTCATTCTCTGCTTTCATTGTGTTTTGTTGCGATGACGTGCTCCTGAGTCAGGGTGAAACGACAACGGCCAAGTGTTACTTTATTTTCTAGTGTGTATATTAATGCAGGAAACTCCCAACTGAGTCTGTAGGCCTAACCTCTCTAAAGGAGACCTAACGAGAGAATATTGTGCAATCAAAGTTGATCTTTGCTCAGGAAAAAGGGGAATTGTTAGAATAAAAGGAAAAGTTCTCTGTACAGTTAAGAGCGATGATTTTTTACAAATAGAAGTAACCACTTAGACAAATCAAATGGCGATAAATAATGATAATTAATACCCCCTATGTCCTAATCAAATGCACATTAAAATATTAGAAAGATTGTTTCCAGATAAAGGAAAAAAGGAGTACTTTCTTCACCTTAAAATTAATGATTCAAGGATTAGAGAACCTCAGAAAGCGCAGAATAATACCCATATCTGTCTGATGACGAAATGAAAAATCACTGACACTGTTCAAGTTACCAGCTCCTCGCTGGGTAAGCGGGTTCCGTTCTCAGCTACCACTCTGTTGGTCGCGAGTTCGAATCTCCGACCGGCCAGTGAAGAACAAGAGGAATTTGTTTCTGGTGATAGAAATTCATTTCTCACTATAATGTGGTTCGGATTCCACAAAAAGCTGTAGGTCCCGTTGCTAGGTAACCAATTGGTTCTTAGCCACGTGAAAATAAATCTAATCCTTCGGGCCAGCCCTAGGAGAGCTGTTAATCATCTCAGTGGTCTGGTTAAACTAAGATATACTTTTTGTTCAAGTTACCATAACGAATTAACAAAAGCACAGATCACGACATATAGGACCCAACAAATCTAGACAAGTAAAATAAACGATTATTACAAAGGTTAGACAGCAAAGAACAGTACACACTTCAGTAATTAATGATGAAAGGTTTCATTTCATTTCCGCGTTACATACAAGTACAGATGCTCCAGAGAAACCGAAAAACAAAAACCTATACAGCTGTTAAAACCGTAACATAATCCAGATGCCCTTGAAATCGCTTTAACTGCAAGGACATTCACTAAACCAAATCGCCACCGATGAAAACGTCGGAGTTGTTTGTTGGGAAACCCAGGTCAACAGAGGTCACAAGGGTTACACGTGGTTAGTGTCAGGCACGAGCGTGCGTCTCGTCAGGCCGTCCCGTGGGAATCAGTCTCTCGTTGCCCAATGCTCCTACTTACACAAGTGACGTATTCGCGGCACTCCATCGGATGAGCTGCCAAGGTCTACTAATGGTGAAAACGCTATCAATCTATCTTTCTATTTTACGGTAAATCTACATGGCCATGGCCCATATTATTTGTTACTTCTAGGTGCATTCAAATCACTAATGGATGTATACCTATGTACATACAAGAAGTGATAATATGATTTATAAAATACCGTAAGTTTCCCTAAGATTAATGTTTATTCCATTACTCAAGTTAGTACTTAATTTGAGCGTGCGTACAATGCAAGCTGACTATGCTAGGCATAAATATAATTATATATTTTTGGTCCCCGTAACCCTTTCACACCAAATTATAATTCCTTACCTTCTTTTATATATATATATATATATATATATATAAATATATATATAAATGATATACACACTCACACACACACACACACACACACACACACATATATATATATATATATATATATATATATATATATATATATATATATATATATATCCCTTGACGTCATCTTACAACAGATGGAAGGGGAAAGTTAAAGAGGCTGGACAGCAAGACAAAGAGGTCCACAGAATCAAGGAGGTGAAGTAAAAGAACGATCTAATAGTGCATCTGGGAGGAAACCCCACAGCTGCACTAGAAAGTAAATAGTGCACCACCTGAGGTGCATATAGACAGCACTACTACTACCCTACGAAGGCTCATCTATTTTCTTATTTTTTCTGCTATTCTAACCCGGTATATTGATATAAAACTTAAGATTATACCAAGAAATCATTTATGTTTTGCCTTCACTGTGCACGAGTATTATATATATATATATATATATATATATATATATATATATATATATATATATATATATATATATATATATATATATATATATATATATATATATATATATATATATATATATATATATATATGACATCTCTTGTACCAAACTACAATACGGGATATGAAATGAGGAAAATAAGTCTGATGATTGGGAATTAGAAGCCATAGCTAAGGTACAAAAGAAAATTTGACCTGGCTGAATTTGACAGCTATAGAGGCATTGCAATTAACCTCAGTTTTAAATATAATATTCAGTAAGCTTGTTCTCTATCGGCTAGATAAAGTTAATAAAAAAAACTTAAGAATGAACAAGCTGGAGTCGTACAGTTGACATATTTGTATTAGGATATACTGAGCAGCATTTCAAGTATTTTACAAATTTCCATCACATGGCTTTTTGTTTATTACTAGAAGGCATTTGAAGGCATTGCTCCAAGGACCAATATTATGGAAGTCTAGCGTCACAGTTGAAATTACCTATGACTGCACATACAATGCCAATGTTGATGGGGTCTAGTCTAATAAATTGCAGTAAATGGAAAAGTGCTACATGGGAATATTATAATGAAAAGCAAAGCCTTAGGAGATGAAAGAGGTTTAGACTGGTGTAACGATAAAGAACTTGACGAATTACAGCATACAGTTGAAAATTATATTTTATATATATATATATATATATATATATATATATATATATATATATATATATATATATATATGTATATATAAAACTGTGTGT
>NC_089758.1:9091733-9096733 GCF_040412425.1 Macrobrachium rosenbergii
AAGCGTATCTGACTACAGAGAGAGAGAGAGAGAGAGAGAGAGAGAGAGAGAGAGAGAGAGAGAGAGAGAGAGAGAGAGAGATTCCTTCAATTTTGAATGTCAAAATTGGTTGAAATTACATTCTTCTACTGGGAACTAACAGTGATTTTTTTGGTCAAGCGTATCTGTCTACAGAGAGAGAGAGAGAGAGAGATTCCTTCAATTTTGAAAGTCAAAATTGGTTTGAAATTACATTCTTCTGGGAACTTACAGTGATTTTTTGGTCAAGCGTATCTGACTACAGAGAGAGAGAGAGAGAGAGAGAGAGAGAGAGAGAGAGAGAGAGAGAGAGAGAGAGAGAGAGAGAGAGAGAGATTCCTTCAATTTTGAAAGTCAAAATTTGTTAAAATTACATTCTTCTACTGGGAACTGACAGTGATTTTTTGGTCAAGCGTATCTGACTACAGAGAGAGAGAGAGAGAGAGAGAGAGAGAGAGAGAGAGAGAGAGAGAGAGAGAGATATTCCTTCAATTTTGAAAGTCAAAATTGGTTGAAATTACATCCTTCTAATGGGAACTGACAGTGATTTTGTGGTCAAGCGTATCTGACTACAGAGAGAGAGAGAGAGAGAGAGAGAGAGAGAGAGAGAGAGAGAGAGAGAGAGAGAGAGAGAGAGAGAGAGAGATTCCTTCCATTTTGAATGTCAAAACTGGTTGAAATTACATTCTTCTACTGGGAACTAACAGTGATTTTTTGGTCAAGCGTATCTGACTACAGAGAGAGAGAGAGAGAGAGAGAGAGAGAGAGAGAGAGAGAGAGAGAGAGAGAGAGAGAGAGAGAGAATAAATGAATTTAAAAGTTACTTATTTTTCATAACATTATGATACGTTCAATCTAATTGGTATAACTTCTTTGGTAAAATATGAAAATGGTCCCTGGTACTTAGATGTTCGAAGATTCTTTGAACTGAATGGACAAAGAAAGCCGTCCTTAGTTTTTGTGAAATCACACTGAAAACCGTTCTTGGTTTAAGAAAAGTCTACGAATATTCTAACAACAATTTGCTTAAAAGAGTTACGGGTAACTGGACCAAACTAATATGAAAGCAATTAATGAAACAAGAATTTTCCTAAAATTCCTTGAAAATATGAATACAGTTTCCATATCATCTGAAATTGTAGGACCCTTCACGCCACTATTTATTAATAAAAAAGACTGGTTCTTACGAAATACTGATAACCTGCGTCGAAAACTTGTTCATGTTAAATACAGTGTTGTTCGAATCCACTATACTTTCTAAGCTTGTTTATCAATGAAGTGGTGAACACAGCGATAATCCACAGGGGACATTATTAAAGATAAGAAAAATAACTTGTTCAAGGCTCTTTCAGTGATTGACTTACCTAAAAAATAAAGCTGTAAGAAAATAAGTAGAGTACATGAGCTAATGAACCTAGACTTAAAAATAACAACCTAAAGACCATGGGATACATAATCTGAATCTCACAAATTCTCAAACCATTAATCTAATCTGAAATCTTCAAAAATGATAATGTTACGGAAATGATACTGAAAATCTCTCTCTCTCTCTCTCTCTCTCTCTCTCTCTCTCTCTCTCTCCCCTCAAGAATTCAAATTTCTAATGTAAGATCGGAACCACACAATATCTACCCATACCATTTACCGAACAACCCAGTTGAGCAAAATTCGAATTCCTTCATCAAAATAACATAATTAGCAACAGCCAGCGCCCTTGGAGGACTCCCCATCGTAAATGCCTTCACAAACCGCTTCCCTGCTTTGCAAGATTCATAAAAGAAGAGCTCCAACGCAGAGAAAAGATAATTCTCTCACGCGAGGGAGCTTAGCAGATAAAATCAAACGTAAAACGCAGCGTCAATAATGTTGGTCCGTCTTCCTCTTCCGAGACGGGCTCACTTCTGCAAGACCGTCTGCAAGTTTATCATCATCATCATTGAGGTTAAGTGCCGGTGACCTTGCAACATGCAACTTGATAAAAATGTTTCTATGGCGCAAATCAGTTCCTGCTCCTTGATGATAAAGTTAAGGAGGAAATGGGCCATTCAGGCAGCTTTAGTGTCATTTAGTTCAAGTACGCCATGCGAGCTGACGGAATGTCGCCAGGTTTTCCTAGAAGCCGGTCAGCTGTTCCTCGCTAATGGTAATAAAGAGTAAATAAGTATACTGAACAGCCTTTTAGGCTTAGTGAAAGCTGGTAATTGGAAAAGAAGCAAACTGGTAAACATAAATATATACTAATATACCGAAAAGTGTAACATTTATAAACTATACTACAAAATTCCGCTAAGGATTACAGAAAAAGAAACTCGAACCTTACGAGCAGCTGCACGGAAAACAAATTCAATAAACTTCAGTTTACAGACAAAAATATTAAAATTGCTATTCATTACTCATTTTACGAAGAACTTTCACCACGAATTCTTTCCAAGACACTCCCCACAATCAAAATGCAGCTAAGCGTGGGAATAAGATACTTTTACAGCGGTGGGTTACATTTTTTATAGTGGGTATTAGCAGATCCGTTCGTTATGGCTTAAACTAAGCAGCTGGATTCTAAGCAATTTTGAGAACAAACAATGTCATTTGTTTGATCTCCTCCGCTGATAAATTAAGGAGAGGCGAAAAACTATAGGCCGAATCTGATTTGGTTGACCTGCTTCAACAAGCTTTTGTAATAAAAAGGAGAGGAATTTTTCCACTTTTTTGCGGATATACTTTCATGAGCAAAGCCTCCAACAGACAATTTATAGCAACCTACAAACAAAAAAGCAAAAAGTACTTTTAAATTCGATGTAAAATCTTCTCTTAAAAAAATACTTTCACCCGGAAAACCCATCATCCTGTTTGTAAGACATCGACCGAGGATGCACATCTTTTCGCCATTCTCCAGTCTCCATCAAATTTCCATTATTAAAAATTCAAATTGTATGTTGAATTTCTTCTCGCGAATATGTCTAAGCTGGCTGCATTTTCCGGCCTTTACATGTCCAGTCTGATTGGGTAGTGGGCAAGCATTAGTTTTTGGTTTGCTATCATGGAGAAAATATGCATGTATATATAATATATATATAGATATAGATATAGGTATATACGTGTGCGTGTGTGTTGTATTTATGGATGCGTTAAGGAAGACAAGAAATAAATTATGAAAATTTATTCATTTAAGAAGAAAAACAAAGTTTTAGCATATATATACATTATATATATATATATATATATATATATATATATATATATATATATATATATATATATATATATATATATATATATATATATATATATATATATATATATATATATATATATATTACTTTGAAAAGATAGATAACTGGCATCTAAGATACCAAAAAACGTGCTCGTGTTTCAGCATCTTAAGCTGGTCTTAGGGCAACGTGGCTTGTGCTCCTGTGAGCAGCTCTAATAAAAGGAGGGAAACGGATAAATCTTGAAATCCCACGGAATAAGTGATTCAGGGTCAGGCGCGTAATAGCTGAGTTTGAGATTCCATTCTCTGTTTAACACATCACTCACAACTAGGACAACAACAAGAAAGTTAGTTTAAGATATTTAAAGAGAACCTTGAAATTACCTTAAAACCTTTTCATTCCGACTGCTTATAAATCTGAACGCCAGTTCATAACAAGAGCAAGAAGAAGTAGGTAAGATTTTGTTGAATAAAAGCATCATAAACTCGATCACAAAAATAAAATCAAAACTAGCCACAAATTCATCACCTGGAACGAGAGCTGAACTAACAGCATTTTGGAAACGCCATTATGTACTTTAACCAGATTTACTGGAGGACTGGAACTAAGCCTCCAGAAATGGAGCTAATGGTAATGGTTAGAGGATCCATTACAGATGACATCCTGGACAAAGGAAGATTCCGCATGATAAGAAGATTAGCAGAGAATAAGTCTCAGAAACAGAGGCGGAGGTTCCATCGGAAGGACCGTGGCAAATAACAGGTCGTAAACCCAGACTTGAAATCAGATTACCGCCCACTGAATGGAACGCGTTAAATACCCAGAGGTAAGGTTTCCACAAGTCTTGTATTAACAGACGAATCAGTGTCCTTTTGAATTTGCAAATCATAATTCACTCCATAGTTAATTTCCTACAAATATTTATTCTTATATATACCCAATTTTACCCCCTTCACACTGCTTTAACAACTAAAAGTACCCGGGGTTGGGGAAATAATTATTACACGTCTCAGTTGGTTGGGAGAAGTCCACACAGGGCCTTTGATTCCTTTAACACCTGACCAAACTTGCTGGCATAAGGCCGGTTTAATCTAAACCGACCAATAACCTGTCATCACTCAAAGTCTTGGACTTTTTCCCACATCTGTAACTACGAATGTCCATTCAGGACTTCCTTCAAAACTTATACTGTAGTTTATTTTCTTATCCTTAGATGAAGTTTGCAAAATATACTATCCCAAATGCGCCATTCACTTCAAAACTAACATCCATAATAAACGTCTTCTATTTCCCCTTCCTCCGTCGTCCCCCTACCCACCTCAGATTCATATCTTAAAACTACTAAGACATGAATAGAATATTATCATTCCGATTCGTGCAGTTGTTTTTAGTCACCGTGATTTCAAAATCCAATTCAAAAATATTTTCTACTTTTTTCCTTATTTTCCTCGGAACAATTTCCAATACACATTTCTCAAAATAGATAAATATTTAATTTGAGCCAACGATTAACATTTTGAGAAGCGTAGTCCTTAATATCTACGGACCAGAAAGTCATCAAAAATATGCATTTACGGTAAACTTCGAAACTAAAATGACTCAAACCAGTTTTGCAACCCGTCTCATCTTAAATTCCAAATGACACCACAAGATTACAGTGGAAATGCAAGTTCACTTAATTTCAGAACTAAAATAAAAAAAAAATATTCTTTAATAAAACTTTCTCTATAAACCAAGTTCCAAAAAATATAGACACTCGGGGCTGAGACT
>NC_089758.1:9101733-9106733 GCF_040412425.1 Macrobrachium rosenbergii
CTGAGTGAGGAGAATTGTAACGACTTTGGGCGAATCGAGGGTTGCACATATGGTGCCAAGATAACTCGATTTTAGGGCGAGATATTTATGTCAAAATTGAAACTGGACTACCCAAGTTAGGACTTTGTGAGAAATCGCACTTCAGTAAAAGAAAACGACATTCAGCAAAAGATTAAAGATAAATGACTGTTGAAAGAACCTTGAATCAGTGACATTACCTTAAAACGGAGCAAAGGAAAGCCCTGTCGAATTTCACCAGGAATGGAAGGGCGAGTTTAATTTGTCACACTTGGAAGTTACTGGGGGTGGCCACAATGTGGCCACTGGGATAGCTCAAACGGAGCAACAAGGGACAGGTGTGTTAGATCTGGAGCTAGGAGGGTTTCTGAGAGCAAGGCTGGCTGCGCCCCGCATTTTATGACCTCGGCAGATTATTTTCCTGCTCTTTTCAGAGGGTGCCCGGAGTGTCAAGATCTCGTGCGGGCCTTCCAATCCTGGTGACCTCTGGCAACCTCATGTTCCTTTGTTTCTATGGGGGACACTCAACTTTTTTGGCGGGTTTCGAGAGGCTTCTGTCTCCATTCGCCTTTATCCGAAAAGAGGTTGATCAAGCAGCCACTAGGTCTAGAAAAGATAAAAGGATGTACCAAAGGGGGAGCATGAAGAGAAATAATTCTCGTAGAGGCTGAGTTTCTCACTCCCTTCCTCAGTTATCAGTATGAACATTCCTACTTTTATGTTGTAAGGCAATTTGGAGGTTGAGTTAGCTTACAAAGTGGTTTCCTACGTTACAATATATATATGTATGTATGTATGTATGTACGTATGTATGTATGTATATATGAATATGTGTATGTATGTAGATAAATATTTACTTCAAACCATAATCGTTTTCCATAGTTGAAAAATTATTTCCCTGCGTTTCACTGTGTTTTGAACGTTTCTAACATTAGTGTCGTAGCAAATTTTAAATTTTGGAGATACTGGATCCACATCCCCCCATATCCTATAACTATGGGTTTTTTTGATTGGGGGTAAACAAAAAGAATGAAATACTGGGGTGTATTCTCGTTTTAGAAACGTTAAATATGAATGGAATGGTATATAAAATCTAAGCCAAGGGCCAAGTGCTGGGACCTATTTGGTCATTCAGCGCTGAAATGGAGAGTTGAAAGTTTTTAAAGGCTAAACCGGAGGAAACCCTCGCTGTTGGACTATGAAACAATTGTCAGGAGAAGGTGGAAACTACGATTGAAGCAAGATATGAACAGAGGTGCAGTAAAAGGAATGAAAGAGGTTGCAGCTGGGGGCCGAAGGACGCTGCAAAGAACCTTAAGTAATGCCTACAGTGCGCGGTGTTTGATCCACTAACGGCGCTACCCATCTAAGGAGAAAAACGTTAAATAAATCCTACGTTTATCAGAATCAGAACTCACATAAATATTATGGGGACGTTAGAATACATCCTTGTATTTCACACGTTTTGTATTTTCCCCCTCCCAAAAACCGGGCTTCTCACCGTGATGCCCCAATATTGTCGGATATATGGGAATCCAATATATTTAAAACTAATAAGCTGTTATAGGGATGACCAGCACCAGAAGCTTCGAAAACTCACACTAAAAAAAAATCGTGAGAATTTTTGAAATACAGGTGATATAATCAAAGGACCAAAATTTGAACGTCATTACCAAGAAGCCTATACAGGACTGAAGCTTATTCATTTTAACAACGCCTGCATTCCAAAAACCTTCTTGAACTGAGAAGCTTTGAACAAAACAACCAATCATACTTCAGCATTGTCCACACACCCACAGTTCTATACGAAAATAACAAAAGACGTTGGAAATTTGCTAGCCACCCTCACACACATTGCACCGGGACAGACAAAAACCGTTTGGGAACCTCGCTTGAATGACCATCGAAATGTATACAAGGAAACGCACTTGATTTGCTCATCGGTAAATGTCTCAGTAACAGTAAATCTGCAATAGATTTCTGTATACTTTCCGTTGCAAGCATATTAAAGAGACTTAACATCCAAGCAAAAGACTCGGACATCAAGAACTGGTGCTACAGTGGAGTACCATATATATATATATATATATATATATATATATATATATATATATATATATATATATATATATATATATATATATATTATATATATACGTGTATATATATATGTATATATATTCTCCCAACCCACCAAATTCTACTACAGTGCTTTACAGTGACATTACTACGGAACACTCACCATACAGACTTCCTTCCAACCAGGCAAATTTGCTTCGATGCATCGTTGTTATTTCGTATGGCGCTACAATTAAAATTCATCTTAATTACGAATTTGTTTAAATAATGATTTGCTCAGGAAAAGCACCGCAAAACTAGTTGTGCTTGCTGTCCATCTGTTCGGAATCCTTTGATCCAAACAGGAATCGACTTTGGATGCAAACTTAAACATTATAAAAAGAAGCAGGAATCAACACCGGACGCAATGCATGTTTCAATTCCAGTCATAAACAGCGAAATCTCAATTCAAGTATGCTTGAACTACAAAGAGACAAAGACCCCAGAATTTAAACACGAACATCCTTTAATTCCATACGGACATGGAAAGTTTCTCTACATTCAAACTTTTTTTTCAAACAATGAAACCGCATTTAAGGCTCACAAACGCAACACGCACTAGTCAAGCACTACCTTCAATGGTCGTAACCCGCCGCGAGAAACAGTTAACTGATGACACCAGCAAGGAAAACTACGTATTCCTAAAAGAGCTTCCACTTCCTTTCTGCTCCGCGGAAACTTGCTAAGCAAGCCAATTGCCTCGTTGGCGGGTTACACTGGAAAGGCTGCACAAATTATGAATAATAAACTTGGAGATTTTTCAAACTGCCTAATATTATGGCAGTATGCGTAGTTAGGTCATGCAGGAACTGGATTAGGAAGCAACTCGTATTTGATATTGTAAAGTTACAAGAACGATGCACAGTAAACAAAGTGCTGTTTCATCTCTGTAAAACAACTCTTCCATCGTGCCAAATGGTCGTTAAACGTTTACAGCTTGTTTCACAGGGAAGAGACCGCTCTCGCGCTCCGCTATTTCATCCATACCAAACCACGATCTCCTAACAGAAATTTACCCCGTTTACAAGAAGGTATTTAAAAACTGTGTTCCATGGATGATGGAAAAGGATTTATTATGCAGTCATATGTAGTTACACAGTGAAACATTCGCTAAGGTGTTAAGAAGAAGAATGATTATGCATGTGAATGAAGTGACATTACATTTTCAGAAAAATAGTCTTCCCTCCAAAGTGTTTAATGAGCAACAAGTAAAAGCCACGTCTTCATACGATAAAATTCTTATATGGTACACCGTGCATACGTGTATGCCAGACATTGTTGGGTTCGTAACATACACGACGATGAAATGTAGACATAGCTTTAGATTATTGTTGCTTTCCACATAGGTCAGTGCTAGTACACCAAGTTTCTTGCGTCCAAGTAAAAGCAAACGAATCCCTCGAAATGGTTTGTCGTCAGTCACCTGAAAGGGCGCTTCACGTCCTGATGAAGACTGCTGGACGGAGGGTCTTAACATACAGGATACGCAAGACTACGTAATGGAAAAAGGTCAGTGATGCAGTGTGTGTGAAGTCAGGTGAAAGGGGGTTGGGGTTGGTGATTGGGGGGAATTGTTACGCCTGGTAATGAATCTGTGTAGATATATGAAGTAGCTCCTACTCTTAAGTTTTAGCACAGAGGCTCATTCACTCATTGTTGATTTAGTAATTGGACAATGATTGTGGCAGAGAATGATGTCTCGCTTTTCTATGAAACAACTTTCCTAAGGAGAACGCCTTGGACGTAGTTCCATAAAGGAATTATTGTTGTGGGAGTGGGGAAGCTCATCGTCAAATTAGCATTTCTAATGGTATTAAAACAAGAGTAATAATAATTTACTTATTTACGCTCAGCTCATGTACAATACATGTGCAAATACAGTATGAACAAAAAATGAAATATTACAAAATACATTAAACAGAATAAAAATCACTGAATACCTTGGAAATAAGATTTAGATTATTTACTATCATTGTCACAGGATTTAATATCGTAGACACATTTCACAGTCACAATCATTGTATTTACATTCATAATTATGGTTATTTCCTTTCCCAGTCATTGCACTTTATTTATGGTTAAATTAATACTACTACAATAATACTCTCATTAAAATAAACACAGTGTTGATTATCACCATCATGGCTAAATTATGTAATGTAATGGTCATGCTACCTATTACTTTAGTAATATAATTTAGGAAGCAACCTATAGAAGTTATATAACAACATTACCTGAAATTACATTAAACTGAAATCACTTCTGTTAGCAGAGAAGTCTTGAGGTTACACATACACGTATAAATGTATGTATATATATAATATATATTGTATATATGTATGTAAGTATATATATATATATATATATATATATATATATATATATATATATATATGTGTGTGTGTGTGTGTGTATATATATATATAATATATATTGTACATATGTAAGTATATATGTATGTATATATATATATATATATATATATATATATATATATATATATATATATATATATATATATATATATATATATATATATATTGGTACATACATGCTGTGTATATATATGTATATACATAATGTGTGTGCGTTTGTATGTATGTAATGCTATGATGTCTTAGGAATAAGACAACTAACGCAAACAAAAGCTCCTTCCCTCAGTTACTGCGGAGTTCTGCGGCGGGATCAGTGAGTGACAGACGTCTCTCTTGAACCTGTCAGCGACTAATCGGGAGTCGGCGATATGATTAGAGCGATCCGGGAATCTTTGTTTACCCTGTGATAGTAGAGGATATTTTTGGTGCTACTCAGAATCTGGTAATGGTTTGCCTGGGGTTTGCAATAATAATAATAATATTTATGAC
>NC_089758.1:9111733-9134233 GCF_040412425.1 Macrobrachium rosenbergii
CGATAACGCCTCTGTAAATAACCTCATGAACGAACCACGAAAGTCAAGATCGCCATTGCCGGGGCATCGAGGGTTGTCAGGAAATGGGGCGGGGTGTTGTTTGAGGGGAAAGTTGGTGGGGGTGTTATGGGCGTAAGGGCGATACGAAAAGGTAACAACTGAAGTGGCGATTTGGGAAGAGGCGGAGGCTGAAGTGGTTCGCCCGGGGTGGCAGTTTGTTTTGATTCCTGTGTCACCATTTTCCATCATCGCCTGAGGGCCGGTGCCACTTGAAAATCATCAGGGCGATAACGGCCATCATAATTAATAGGGTTTAAAAGGGTCTGCAGCTCTCGACTATCTATTAAGCTTTGCGATACGTCTGGTTCCTCCGACTTATTTATGCGGAGTGCCGGCAGGAGCATCCGGAGTGCCAAATTGGCTCCCCTCCCCCGCGTTCTGCTCTCGAGATAAGATAATTAAGGCAGGAGGTGAGAGACAAAGCTTTTGTCATCAATTCTTTTTTTTTTAAGTGACATTTTTGTTATTTATTTGCTCACTTTTGCATTTGTTTGATTCTGCTGTTAACAATGAGACCACTGAAATGAAAATTTTCCCTTAACTAATAAAATATAGTGACAATATTTAATTTCAGTATGAAAGTAATACTCTTACTTTTAAATACTTAAGGCAGAGTGACATTTTCATTCTAATATAAAACGCAAAATTTTTTCTGCTTTTGCTCTGAACGCTGGAAGTTTTGTCATTTTTTTATTTGCTAAATATTGTCTTTTTTTTATCTATATGAAAGTAAAAAAATTACGGAATGTAGTTAAAGACAAAAGATATGGTAGAAAAGGATTGATAGCGGTAACGACAACGAAAACAAAAATAATAATAATTATAATGTTATTTCAATAATAATAATAATAATAATAATAATAATAATAATAATAATAATAATAATAATAATAATAATAATAATGTGCAATAAAAATCCACAATTATATAGTAAATATAATACTATGTAAAATATGTTTATTTTACATATTTTACATAGTAATATATTTACTATATAATTGTGGATTTTTATTACACAGATTATTTTCCACGAAATTGTGAATCTAATAATAATAATAATAATAATAATAATAATAATAATAATAATAATAATAATAATAATAATATGTATAGCTCAACAACATGCATGTAATCGGTAGTACCGACGGATTTAGCGAATTTTGTTGGCCAGTAATGACGGCGATTTGGACATAATATTAAATATTGTATATAACTTTCCACAAAATCATCCTAAGAAAGACTGATCGATTGATTTCTACCATGCACTGGCGTCAGAATAACAGTAACATGATAAAAACAAAACTAAATAACACTAAAAAGCAAATTTAATGAAAATTTAACTTTTACTCTTTAACCTTTGTAACCCTGCATGGATAAAAACGAGATTAATAAACTGAATGATTAACACCCATGCCAAAAGTAATCATCTAACATTATTGATACAGTAGTCAAAAATTGCCATATTGATCATGAAATAGATCATTTCAGCATTTATTTCTTATTTCTACCGGTTTATTGAAATTTCGTTTAACTCACTCGGTAAGAGAAAGATCGCCAACAGTCCTTTCAAAGGGAGAAATACCACAATGAGTCAAATGAGATTAAAGAACAGAATTGAAATATAGAATTTAGGCCAAAGGCAGAGCGCTGGGACCTACGAGGTCATTCAGCGCTGAAGGGGAAATTGAATAAAAAGGTTTGAAAGGTGTAACAGGAGGAAAACCGCGCAGTTGCATTAGGAAGCAATTTGTGGACAGTCAGATGGAAGAAAGAGAAATGAACGGAGGTACAGTCAAAGAAATGATAGAGGCCCGAAGGGACGCTGCAAAGACCCTTAAATAATGCCTGCAGTGCACCACCTGAGGTGCAATGACGATACTAACCGCCCAACCCTACGGGGTATATGAGATTAAACATATCTGACAGGTCATGCATCAGAATAGATGTTGACGCGAACACACTCAAAGCAGATAATCCAGTGCAAAAATACCTTAATAAACAGCGGTGTTTCAGTGCCGAGGAACAGATGTTCAAGTGTGTTTGTTTTAGCGAGTGTTAGAATTTTTTAACCGCACCTGAATTCTGTGTCTGCATGTTCTGTAGCTGAAAATAACTGCCTGTTGCTGTTATTATTATTAATAATAATAATAGCAAACCGTATTTAGGTACGGTTTGCTGAATAAGAAGAGTGAACAGTGAAACTCAATGATAATAAAATTAGAAATAATAATAATAGCAATAACAGTAACATTTATTTACACCTGGAGAACTGGCTGATACTGCATTCAGGTACGGTTTGCTAAGTAGGAAGAGCGAACACAAAATCTCGATAATAATAATAATAATAATAATAATAATAATAATAATAATAATAATAATAATAATAATAATAATAATAATAATCTTCTTCTTCTTCTTTTAACGTGCTTTTTCCCATTTTTTGTATGGGGTAAGCACGATGCCTTCTTTTGAAGGACTTTGAATTGGCTTTGGGGTAGACTAATAATAATAATAATAATAATAATAATAATAATAATAATAATAATAATAATAATAATAACGGTAACAGGCAATTATCTCCAGCTAGAGAAGTCAAACACAGAACTCAGGTGCGGTTATAAAATTCTGTCACTTTCGCTAAAAGAAAAAACTCGAACATCTGTGCCTCGGGACTGAAACACACAGCTATTTATGAATGTATTTTTTATATTGGATCTCCTACAATGGGAGTGTTTGCGTCAACAGCCCATTTTGATTCATGACCTGTCAGAGATGTTTAATCTCATGTGCCCCGTAGGGGGTTAGTGCCGTCAGTGCACCTCACGTGATGCACTGTAGGCATTACTTAAGGATCTTTGCAGCGTCCCTTCGGCCCCTAGTTGCAACCTCTCTCATTTCCTTTACTGTACCTCCGTTCATATTCTCTTTCTTCCAGATGACTTTCCACCCTCTCTAAAAATTGCTTCCTAATGCAACTGCGAGGTTTTCCTCCTGTTACGCCTTTCAGACCTTCTTGCCCTCAATTTCTCTTTCAGCGCTGAATGACCTCTTAGGTCCCAGCGCCTAAAGTCTATATTTCAATTCTATTCTTTAATCTCATCTGATTCTTTGTGGTATTTCTCCCTTTGAAAGGACTGTTGGTGGTCTTTCCCTTTTCGACTGAGTTAAACGAAACTGAAATAAAATGGTAGAAATAAGAAATAAATATAGAACTGATGTATTTTATTGTCAATATGGTAATTTTTGATTGCTGTGATAATAAATGCCGGATGATTATTTTTGTCATGCTTATTAAGTATGCAGTTTAGTATTCATCTCATTTTTATTCATGTAGGGTCACAAAGGTCAAGCGGGTATAAGTGAAAATACTGTTTTTATCATATTAACTATTGCATAGTGAACCACCCGTTTTGTTGAGGAACAGGTCACGGAAATATTCTTTTATATTTTGCTTTGGCATAACGGGGTTATCTATATTCCATCATACTTAACAAATAATAATAATAATAACAATAATAATAATAATAAAACCAGTACTACTAGTACTAGTAGGCTTCATTTCTGGGCCAGGCATTTAAAGGAGCTATGGTAGCATGCGCATTCTACTTTATTTTTTTATATTTAGAATTAATATCTTCATATGGTATTTTTAAGACTTAATCAATGTTATACTAACTGTTAAGCTTCACCACTTTGTTAGCCAATATTTAGAAACTCTAAACCACTCTTATCCTATTTTTACTCTTCTTTCCTTCTGCGGGCAGGTAAGCGCATCGAGATGCCATCCCCGTCGGCCTTCAAAGAGGAAAGAGAGAGAGAGAGAGAGAGAGAGAGAGAGAATTAGGAAATAAAAACTTTCGTTCTTATGTTACGTCGCTGCTCGATGAACGGTGTTCACGTAAAAGACAGCACCTGCCGTATTCCATATAAGCAAGGCAGGTGTTAGTACAGATGCGAAATGAGGAATTAATCAAACAGCAGGTAACGGGAAGAGATGACTGGAAATGAAATAAACAGGGGATATATTAGAATAACGCTTTAAACGCACGAGCGAAGAAGACAGCATCTGATACCGAAGCGTCAGAGGATGCCCACCCGTTGCATGGACTCTCTCTCTCTCTCTCTCTCTCTCTCTCTCTCTCTCTCTCTCTCTCTCTCTCTCTCTCTCTCTTCTTAGTTAAACGATATGGCGCTCAACTCAACAGCAAGATGTTCTGGGTGAAAGTGTAGGTGAAATTGAAATAGAAGTTGTGGCTTCGTTGACCTCAGCATTTCTCTCTCTCTCTCTCTCTCTCTCTCTCTCTCTCTCTCTCTCTCTCTCTCTCGTGGTTTATAGTTATCACCTTTGTGCTAAACCTTCGCCTCCCGTGTGAAAGGTTATGGGTTCGAGCCCGGGTGATGAGGAGAAATGGCCCCTTTCCCGGGAAACAAATTATCCTTATATTGACTTAATTAATCATCTCTCACTCTACTCTTAACAATGTCAGCAAATCCCTAAAACCTCTCGTTTCCAAGCAAGATTTTTTTTCGATTGATTTTGCTAATTCCGCGTCTTTTTCCTCTGTGATGGTCTAACTCTCTTTATTCTGTTGGCTTTCGTGCGTCATTATGACTTACTCCAGCTTGCACCAGACTACTAAAGTTTCTTGCAAGTTTGGGGAACAACAGATGTTTATAGAGGCCAGGGATGTTAAATCTACGCTCAGCGCGGTTCCATCCGAGGCTGGGACCAGTGCCGTCGGCGTCTCGCATTCCTTGCGGGCCATCCATCCAAAATCTGACCACCCTAGCTACACCCACTTTTTTAGCCTCTTTATTTTAGCTCCGTTCCTGCTTTCCTTTCTTCAGTCTCGTTGTCTAACCTCTCTAACTGTTACTTCTTAGTGCTGACATTGTTAAGGATAGAGTGAGAGATGATTAAGCCAATACAAGGATAATTTGTTTCTCGGGAAAGGGGCCATTTCTCCCAGTTTCACCTTCAGATCCGTGTAAGTAATCTCATTCATTTTCTGGATCTTTTCATCCCGCTGTCCAACCGCTCCAACTCCCATCCTCACAGTCTTAAGCGCCGAGTGGCCGAAAGTACCCCTTCAGTGCTTGACTTGACAGCCTATGTGTTATAAAATCAAACCAAATCAAATTCTGACCAGAAACCTTCGTTGGGTAAATAAATAAATAAATTAAGTAAAAAAATAAAAGTTAGAAACCTGTTATCATCAACACATTCACAAGAATTTTATCGCATGAACTTCCGATGATGTTCGCTAGAGTTTAGGGTTTAAAACTTCTGCAAATCAAAATACTTTGAAGCATTCAAATCACTATTTACACCCATTTTCTATACTGCTCTGGAAAATAGGAACAGTTATTAATGCGCGATAAGGCTATGTACAGGTGTCCTACATCCAGGAACTTATCAGGGTGGAGATAAAATCTGAATCTGAATGAATGGGAAGTCTGCCTGGGGGAGGGCGATGATTTAGCTTTCCTGATTAGCTATTTGGTGGTAATATTACTTTGGTTATTAGTTATTTGGTGGGAATATTACTTTGTTATTAGTTATTTTGGTGGGAATATTGCTTTGGTTATTAGTTATTTTGGTGGGAATATTACTTTGGTTATTAGTTGTTTGGTGGGAATATTATTTTGGTTATTAGTTATTTGGTGGGAATATTACTTTGGTTTTTAGTTACTTGGTGGGAATATTACTCTGGTTATTAGTTATTTGGTGGGAATATTACTTTGGTCGTTAGTTATTTGGTGGGCATATTAATTTGGTTATTAGTCATTTGGTGGGAATATTACTTTGGTCGTTAGTTATTTGGTGGGAATATTACTTTGGTCGTTAGTTATTTTGTGGGAATATTACTTGGCCATTAGTTATTTGGTGTGCATATTACTTTGGTTATTAGTTATTTGGTGGGCATATTACTTTGGTTATTACTTATTTGGTGGGAATATTACTTTGGTTATTAGTTATTTGGTGGGAATATTACTTTGGTTATTAGTTATTTGGTGGGAATACTACTTTGGTTATTACTTATTTGGTGGGAATATCATTTTGTCCTACCTCCTCAAACGTGTGTGTTAGCAGTCTTTTCCTTGTACAACTTTTATTTTGCGTATGTCACTTCCTGATAGATATTTACATTTACATTATATATGGACATATATATATATATATATATATATATATATATATATATATATATATATATATTGTGTGTGTGTATGTATGCGATAATGCACCTAAAGCATTTAGCCGCTTGCTATTGATTGGCTCAATGTAACCTGTACGAATAGCATCGTTATATTTCATATTATTACTTTATGATCTGAATGGAAGCTTATTTAATAACCCAAAGCTCTACCTCATATGAAGTTGTCCCTGAAATGTTCGTTACGTCGATTAATAACGATACCGAGCTGAGAGGTTATGAAGAAAAAATATTCTTGTCCAAAAGTAAATAATGTGATAGCAGAAGTCAACATCTTGAAATGGGCTTCGGATACAAACTCTATGCAGAACGTTCCCGTAATTGAAATAAATATGAGTTAGAAAAAAAGAAAAACTTATAAATAACATCACAAAATAACATAGAATTGCATAATGTACTCTAAGAAGGAAATTTTACTTAGATGACTTGGATGGGAATAAACAGCTTTGAGTTTGTGCAACACGATAGGCCTATTTTACCGTGCTTTTGTCATGTCTACAGAGAAGTTAAGTATACCTTAGTTTAACCAGACCACTGAGCTGATTAACAGCTGTCCTAGGGCTGCCCCGAAGGATTAGACTTATTTTACGTGGCTAAGAACCAACTGGTTACTTAGCAACGGGACCTACAGCTTATTGTGGATTCCGAACCACATTATACCGAGAAATGAATTTCTATCACCAGAAATAAATTCCACTAATTCTTCATCGGCCGGCCGGAGACTCGAGCACGGGCCTAGTAGAGTGCTAGCCGAGAACTCTGCCGACTCGTCCAACGAGGAACTGCGTGAACTAACCACTACACCTTAAGAGAGATATCTCACCTATCAGAAAATGATAAAGGGAGGATAATGGGAAAACAAAATAAAAATAAGGAGGGGTAGTGCTGTCAGTGCACCTCATGCGGTGCGCTGTAGACATTACGTAAGGTTCTTTGCAGCGTTCCTTCGGCTCCTAGCTGCAACCACTTTCATTCCTTTTATTGTCTCTCCATTCATATTCCCTTTCTTCCATCTTGCTATCATAGTGCAACTGTGAGGTTTTCCTCCTGTTACACCTCTTAAGCCTTCCTACTCTCAGTTTCCCTTTTAGCGCTGAATGCCCTCATGGGTCCCAGCGCTGGGCATTTGGCCTAAATTCTATATGCAGTTCAATATCCAAAAAGCTCAGGAATGCGTGGAAGTTGAGGTGAGTGGTGCAATGTGAGCATGGGCGGTTCAACATGCTAGTCATGAACCTTCTCCGTAAGTGTAAGACGCAACTAATGTTAAGGAAGTTTCATCCATTAATCATCAGTTACAGTGCTCTGGTGGTTGTGACTGTTGTGATTTTCCTAGTTATGAAGACGGTTATAAAACAGAGAATATATACACATATATATGCATAAATATAAATATATATATATATATATATATATATATATATATATATATATATATATATATATATATATATACTGTATAAAACTAGGGGTCATGTATAATAAGTGAAGTGTGGAATAGCTGATGTTTTCAGAGGCTACAGCACTAACTGAGGACAGTGAAGAGAAACTGCATGAACTGGTGAAACGTTGAAGGTGTTGAGAATAAATGGCTGATTCGTATGAGTCGCAAAGGAGAAACTGAAGGGACGAGGCATGTAAAGATATGCAGAAGTGGTAGAAAATTAGTGTAGACGAAAGAAGGAGGAAAAGTAGATCTAGAAAGAAAGTTGGTGCGGAAGGAAGTATAGGAAAGTAATGACCCTTATATCTAGGAAGACTCGCATGCCACGGTGAATGCAGTGGTGTTTGATGTACTGCTGGTGAGCCTACTGCATGAAGCGGCTTATGCAGTGAAAGCTTTCATTGCATGCGAGGTTCATCCACAATTCAGCAACTTGACTGTAAATGCTGAAGCAAGCATTCTCTTATCTCTTCTCTATATGGAAGTCAATATATATATATATATATATATATATATATATATATATATATATATATATATATATATTCTAAAAAGAACTCAAAATTTACCCAAGTTTAGTAAAAGCGATTACTGTAGGATAGTAACAGGCAAATGTTCATTACCAAGCCCTTTAACAAGAATTTACGCAGTTGAATTCATGAATCGTTGGGCACAATATAATATATAATGTTTATATATATTATACATATGCACACATATATATTATACATATATATACATATATATATATATAAATTATATATATATGTATACGTATATATATATATATATATATATATATATATATATATATATATATATATATAAATTATATATATATATATATATATATATATATATATATATATATATATATATATATATATATATATATATATATATATTATGTGTGTGTCTATGGTAAGCAGCTTATTTTCTTTACGGACAGACGGACCAGTCATAAATGTTATGGCATTATGCCAATTTGTCTCTTTTATGTTTTGTCTGACGTAAGACCTTTAGCACAGGTTTCAAATTCTCTGTTTCGAAAAGAAAAAAAAATGTTTGTTAGGCCCGATTTGGTGTTATTTGTCATTCCAGACCTGCAATCTTCGCACTGACCTTACCAAATCTGTATGGCGTTGCTTTCAGAATTTGCTGCCCTGTTCATCATAATAAGCACTCTTTTCCCACTTAGGGTTGCTTTTTTTACTAGTTGTGCATTGGACCCTACTCTTTTGATCCCAGGCATTTTCTCTCATCTTCACAAGTTCCTCGTTGGACGAGTCGGTAGAGTTCTCAGCTAGCACTCTGCTAAGCCTGAGTTCGAGTCTCCGGCCGGCCAGTGAAGAATTAGAGGAATTTATTTCTGGTGATAGAAATTCATTTCTCGCTATAATGTGGTTCGGGTTCAACAATAAACTGTAGGTCCCGTTGCTAGGTAACCAACTGGTTCTTAGCCACGTAAAATAAGTCTAATCCTTCGGGCCAGCCCTAGGAGAGCTGTTAATCAGCTCAGTGGTCTGGTTAAACTAAGGTATACTTAACTTTTAACTTCTCATCTTCACAACCAGACACGTAACATCAACCAAGTTGCCTTGACAGGAATCCTTTGTTCCAGGATTTTTCTTTGTTATACAGCTAAGGAATCTTTTCTTTGATTCTGTAAGGCATTTTCAATGCGCAGGTCAAGTGATTTTTCCTGGGTTTGGCCAAGGTCTGGTTTTTCTTGTCTCCTGTGTCCTTACTCACCTCAGCTGAGTCAATATGCGACTTTGATGATCATGTCTGTGGCATCTTAATTCATGACTTTAGATTGATATTTTAGATTAATATTTTTTTCCACCGGGATGTCCGTCCAAAAGTCCTGTACTTAATACTAAGAGCAAAAACATGCAAAGGAACCGCAGAAAACCCAAATAAATGAGACTTTTCGGCCGAGAGGGTTAATTGAGCCATACGCGTGTAAATTACTAGTAATCGCCAATTTGCTTTCCATAAACGTGGATCACTGGTTGTATGCTTTATCAGTAGGTCACAGGTGTCTCCAGACATTACCATGTCGCCCTATCCATTAGAAGCAGGTGTTAATGTACAACAAACATGGCAGTATATTTCTGTGACATCATGTAGACAGTTGGATCATTATGATCAATGGGGAAAAGTCGCGGCTCTTGCGCCAGGGTGTCCGAATGTTGAACTCATAGCTATTGTTATACACACAATCCTCTGTTCTTTCTCTGGATAACACTTGCGAGAATAAACATCGACTGATGACCACTTTCTAGCCTGTTTTTTTTTTTTTTTTTATTCTTTTTTCTCACTTTTGTTTTCATTCGTCTGCCTTCTCCTATTCCTCTCCTTCTCTTCAATCGGAATTTTTCTTCTGGTATTATTATTATTATTATTATTATTATTATTATTATTATTATTAATTATTATTATTATTATTATTATTATTATTATTCAGTAGATGAACCCTATTCATATGGGGCCATTGACTTGAAATTCAAGCTTCAAAAGAATATGTTGTTTATTAGGAAGAATAAGAGGTAGTAAAGTGAAATACAGATAGAAGAGAATCAGAATGTTTTGAGATGGTTCAGTCACGGAGAGAGAACGGAGGATGATAGGACAGTGAAAAGGATAGTGAGTTTTCCGACCAAGAAATTCATCCTTGATTCGGCTATTATTATTATTATTATTATTATTATTATTATTATTATTATTATATATTATTATTATTATTATTATTATTATTATTACTGGTGAAAAAGTGCAAATCTGCATATGGATCACTCCGACCAGGTTATAAAATTTCACAGGAAACTTCGGAAAGAAGACCTCAACGTAAAAAAGCGAAAACGGAAGTGAGAATACCAAATAAATAACAAACAAGCAAGAATAATGATCAAACAGATGAAAATTCACGTACACAAACAACAGTATGTCCTAGAACCGTGTATTTTTTTTCCAAAGGGTGCTGCTATTTCAAAGAAATATTCTTTGTGCTGAACATATTTTCACATTTCTTTCTATTATTATTATTATTATTATTATTATTATTATTATTATTATTATTATTATTATTATTATTATTATTATTATTATTATTCAGGAGATGAACCCTATTCAAATGGAACAAACCAACAGGGGCCACTGACTTGAAATTCAAGCTTCCAGAGAATATGATATTCATTCCAAAGAAGTAACGGTAGGTAATAGGAAATACAGAAAGAGAAGATCAGTTGTAAGTTAATCATCAAGGCACATTTTACTAATTATTATTATCGTTGTTATTATTGCATACTCACGTAGGATTAGCCCAATGAAAATCGAGTTCCGTGAGTCAGAGATGTTGGACAGCCACGAGAGAACGTAGAAATAGCAATGCAAATGAGAGAGCAGTATGTCGATGTGAAGTGTAATGGAGAATAGTTTGCCCATGCTTAAAAAAAAAAAAATGGTAATTTAAGTTACGGCCGAGACGGCACGTCCCTTCCCCATGGGCGTTAAGTACTGTCCTGAAGTTTGGACGAAGGCACCTTCACCTGCATATTTATATATTCAAATGGCTGTCCCGGGTTGGACGACGGTAAGCGTGAAAGGCGGAGTTCATTACCCTTTGATTATCGTTGTTACACTGTTAACTTTCGTAGCCTGATTGCGGCCCATTGCTTTTCCGACAGGTCACCAAACTCTATTTGATGTGAAGTTAGCTTATAGTCACGGAAAAATGAGCCAGTGGCGTTAGACTTCCATGGGTGGTCACCCAGCCAAGCATTGTCCAGACGCAGCGCTGCTGAACTCGAGTGTTTGAGAGACTACGCTCTAACATATTGCCTTGCGATAGCTGATGGTCACATAATCTTCCTAAGTGCTGTGACATTTTATTTGAATATTCATGAACTTGTTTAATTAACATTTTATCTATACATAACCGCTACACTTGGCTTCTCTCTCTCTCTCTCTCTCTCTCTCTCTCTCTCTTCACTTTGCAACTTGGCAGTACTAAGTATACCATCTTACCCAAAGATTTATTTCATCTCATTACATGCCGTTTCATAAGGTTGTCATGGAAATATTAAAAAATGAAAAATCAGAGACGTCTATTGAAAAGTCTCGGTGTCAGATATGTATATTATGCAGTTTGGAATTCAGTGGCCTTCTCAATAATCACCTTTTACGAATCAGTGGCTTCGTTAAAAAGAAATTACGACCATGCTATCTCGATTCGACATGATTATGCACTTAAATGTCACGTAAAAGTTTTATAGTGTTGCCGTGCCTTACAGTGTAAAGAATTTTCCCAATTTCGAAATGAAATTGTCAGAAACAGCTGATCTGATCATTTTTTTAAAACATCTTTTAATTTTAACTAATATAAGCCAAATGCTAAGACATAAAAGCTCTCGTAGTTCTGCATACATACATACATACATACATACATACATACATACATACATACATACATACATACATACATACATGCAAGCAACAGAAAACTGTCATATCACTTTTTGTTAAAACTTTCAGTTTAAAATTTCAGTAGACCTCATGAAAACAACACTTGCAATTGTACCTACCAACAATAAGGGCAATATACATACATACATACATACATACATACATACATACATATGTATATATATATATATATATATATATATATATATATATATATATATATATATATATATATATATATATATATATATATATATGTAAAATGCTTTCTTGTGATTGTGAATATACATATCATTTTAAGTCTCCACTGAATAGAAAAAATGACCAGGTTACGTTGTCATTTTAAATTCTATTGAGAAATAAATAAAAAATTTTTTAATAAGGCCAGGTAATTCACAAATATCTTCGACTTTCTGTTACCTTCCTGCCTGGTGTAGGGAAAGGCATTTTCTAGAAGAAAAAGGCTTAGAGAGGGGCTTGGTAGTTGTAATACATCCCACTAACTAACGTGGAGCCCGAAATACACCGGCAATGCTTAATACTTTCTCATACTGACAAGCTCCGTAGGGGTTTAGTGGCGTCAGTGCACCCCACGCGGTGCGCTGTAGGCATTAATTAAGGTTTTCCGGCCCCTAGCTGCAGCCCCTTTCATTCCTTTTACTGTACCTCCGTTCATATCCTCTTTCTTCCATGGTACTTTCCACCCTCTCCTAACAATTGTTTCACAGTGCAACTGCGAGGTCCTCCCGTTACGCCTTTAAAACCTTTTGCTCTATGTCTCTTTGAGCGCTGAATGGCCTCATAAGCCCCAGCACTTGGCCTTTGCCCTAAATTTTATATTCCATTCCATTCCAAATTGCCAGGCCATGAATCGAAACAGACCCCGCTTAGGAATAAGCACTTATAACCACAATGCCGCCACGCCGGACGATCAGCCCAAGTCTCGCTCGCTCACAGGATGAAATGCCAGAGGTCTCGTCAGTCGTGGCTCTCAAAAGCATTCGCTTACCATATAAAACGGAGCCGATATATGCTGTATACTGTAATTATGTCGTAACCAACGCGTGTAATGGACATCTGCTGAGCTGGACTGGCCAGTTACGTAAACCTTCCACGACTTCGTACTTCATAATAATAATAATAATAATAATAATAATAATAATAATAATAATAATAATTATTATTATTATTATTATTATTATTATTATTATTATTATTATTATTGGCAGTACCCAAGTAGGTTTAACACGCAGCCTGTCAATAAATAATAATAATAATAATAATAATAATAATAATAATAATAATAATGATATAATAATAATAATAATAATAATAGTAGTTATTATTATTATTATTATTATTATTATTATTATTATTATTATTGGCAGTACCCAAGTAGGTTTAACACGCAGCCTGTCAATAACGTCAACATTAAGCAACATTAAGCTAAACATTTGATTCGTTCCGTCGCGACGAATGATCATCTTTGAGTTCTCTCTCTCTCTCTCTCTCTCTCTCTCTCTCTCTCTCTCTCTCTCTCTCTCTATATATATATATATATATATATATATATATATATATATATATATATATATATATATATATATATATATATATATATATATATATATATATATATATATATATATATTCCTTAGACGCTGTGGCACTACAAGGTGTTAATCTTCCAGCTTAGGTTCAAGTTGCTCGCCCCCATGTGTTCCCTCTACGCCCACGACAGTCGACCAGCCACTTGGTACATAATTCACCGCTCCGTCAAAAGGACAAAATGAATTTTTCAGAAATTAGCGTAAGCCGTTCCCAACTTTTGCTCGAATTACCCCTGACCTCTAGCTGGTGGGACGATGTTGATAACCACTGAACCACTAGCCACTATGCGCACACACATACAGTAAATGTATGTATGTATATATACATACATAAATGTGTGTATATATATGTATGTATGTATAATATATACATATAATATATATTTGTTATAAATGTTTGTATTCTGTCAAGGGCATGATACAGTAAATGTATGTATGTATTTATGTATACTCGTATATATATACATACGTAAATGTGTGTATATATACATATGTATGTATGTATAATATATACATACAATATATATTTGTTGTAAATGTTTGTATTCTGTCAAGGGCATGATATATGCGAACGTCTATCCGCAAAAAGGCTATTGCTATTATTGGTAATAAATGTATGCATGTGTTTTTCTTTACGTTCTAATGAACCGTTATATGAAGAACCAGAAAAAGTCTGCTACTACAGGAATATCTCACCTTCCATTTGGCAGAGATAAGTTAGAGCAGCCTTGACTATGTATGCCATCCAGAATTGATTTACATCAAGAAAGAGGTAAACAGTAAGAAAAAAAGCTTAACTGCTCTGAAAATATATAAAAAAGAAGTAAGTTCTGATCCAATATTTTACAACCGTACAACGCGAATTTATATAAGCATGAAGACTACAATTCCGTATAAAAGAAGTGGGTTGAAGATAAGGATCTCACCCACAGATGATATAAAAAAAAAAATAGGAAAAGTATGGCGCAGATTCTGCGACACATGTCAAAGACCTTGCCAGCTCGGCAATGAGTCACAAAGAGGCACGAGAGTCAAAGAGAGCACGGCAACAAGTGGCACGAATGCTGGTTAGTGGCACCACCGCTTTGATAACAAGCTGTCATCCCTTGTATTATATATGAGTTATCACGCAGTGCATACTCACTCTCCGAATACGTGATATTAACTCCCATTACGACATAAAAAACGCATTCTCGCAGGTGAGCGCTGATGTGGCTCTGTTAAGATACGAAAGCATAGAGGAGAAATGAAAAAATATTTTATTGCGGCATTTCATTTATGCAGTCATGTGTGTGTGTGTGTGTGGAGAGAGAGAGAGAGAGAGAGAGAGAGAGAGAGATTCGGCATGTTTGATACTGGGGTGTTATGATGATTGACCAACGGTATGTCAGTATGAGAGTTGCACATATATGTATATACATATATATATATATATATATATATATATATATATATATATATATATATATATATATATATATATATATATATATATATATATATATATATATATATATATATATATATATATATATATATATATATATATATATATATATATATATATATATATATATTTATATATGTATATGTGTGTTGTACTCACTAACATACACACACACACACACACACACACATATATATATATATATATATATATATATATATATATATATATATATATATATATGTGTGTGTGTGTGTGTGTGTGTGTTCATGCGTACAATATTCTAGCTCTAGATATGAAAATGAAATGACTGAATTTCTATGTAAATATTTTATATTCATCTTAGCGTTTGTTCCGTAAATACCTCTTCTACAATTTGCGAAAATAATTCAGTGTCTGAGTTTTCTTCTGAATATCCGATGTATTTACTTACGTACTTTTTCTGGCTTTATTTCAGCTCCCTGCAATAATTCCCTCGCATTAATCGTCACGTACTTCAATTCTGTAAGAAAGGAGATCACACAAGTTTACTTTACTAGTTGATTTTTGGCATTTTTGTGGACCTGGAATGTCTCCACTGTTTTTTGTCGTCTTTCAGAAAAGGAAAACGTTCATCAAAACCACAGGAAAAATTCCAGTAATTTCTAAATCACCGTCTGCAGAATGCACAACGCTACTTTGAGAAACGTAAAAAAGAAAAAAAAACCGTAAATATTAGAGAATCATATCAGAATAGAGATGAAAATAGCAAATATATAATAGCAAATTTACCAGAAACGTGAATGTTTTCACGGTGTATAATCACAGAGTAAGCATAGGCAGCACCTGTTAGTGTACCGCATGGATGGTTTTCCATTATATTCTTTGTGTAGGCTGTTAGACTGCACGTCCTTACAGATTTGTTATAAAACACCTTGATTACACACTAAAGTTACCATCCAACAGCTTAATAAATACAGTCAGTACGTGGATTTGATATCGAGACTGAATGATAAACAGCATAATAGTTGAATGTTTGATGGACGTTCAACTGGGACAGTCAACCGGGAGGTTAAGGAATAGAGGGTGGAAGGCTGAGACTTAAATCTCCATCTCTATTAACAAATAGACCTTGCTTATTGGAACCATACACTCCCAAGATTATGGTGTGTTAGCTGCGTATATATATATATATATATATATATATATATATATATATATATATATATATATATGTGTGTGTGTGTGTGTGTGTATCTATATACATACATAGGCTACATGCTTACATATATATATATATATATATATATATATATATATATATATATATATATATATATATATATATATGTATATATATACATATATATATATATATATATATATATATATATATATATATATATATATATATATATATATATATATATATATATAGACACTTCCTTCAGTACATATTGGGCCCTGTCGGCTTCAGCAATAAATTAGGCACCTCTTATGTACTCGTTGGTTGCAGGTCACAGCTAGGATGGAGGAGGGAAGGTTTTAAGGCATGGGGCTACCAGCCTCACCCCCAAAATACTGGCTGCGAATCATAAGGGTAACAATTTTTTGGGAAACAACTTCTCAGAAGGCAGAGTTGATGTACTATTATTATTATTATTATTATTATTATTATTATTATTATTATTATTATTATTATTATTATTATTATTATTATTATGCGGGATAAAATTACATTATATGGAACTAGCTTAAAAGGTCAAAGGTCGTTGACTCGTAAAAGGTCAAAGGTCATCGACTCTTAGAGCAAACTTCCCGGAACAGAATGCCCATAAGGAAAAAAAAAGAATAAGAGAGAAAAAAAACAGAGGATAATTTCGTTATTTTCCTCAAAACCCAAAATAAAACTATTATCAGTAACGAAGATTACGATAAGCATTCGTCGATGAAAACACAATGCGCAATGATACATAACTAGAAGAAGGAATAATTCTTTTGAGTTTATCTTTACATAATCACAGCAATAATATCGTCGTTACCTTTTCCTCAGGCATGGGCGACATCTGTAATCGTCCGTAACACCTGTTTCATGGCAGTGGTATATCCACACAAAGGGGGCTGATTTGCTTTGTGGTTTTCTGTAAAAGAAAACTATTGAGATGGCTGTTTGTCTGTCCGCCCGCCCTCAGATCTTCAAAACTACTGAGGCTAGAGGGCTGCAAATTGGTAAGTTGATCATCCACCCTCCTATCGTCAAACATATCAAATTACAGCCCTCTAGCCTCAGTAGTTTTTATTTTATTTAAGGTTAAAGTTAGCCATGATCGTGCGTCTGACACCGCTATAGGTGCCAACAACACAGGCCACCACCAGGCCGTGGCTGAGAGTTTCATACAGCATTATACGCTGTCCATAAAACTCGATTGCTCCGAAGAAACTTCGGCGCATTTTTTACTTGTTTTCGTGAACATCCCTTGGGGTAGTGTTACCCCCTCTTGTTGAAAGTGCAACTTATGTTTACCAACTTTTCAGTAGTTTTGTTCTAGACAGTCCTAAGGTTACCTCATTTAAACTAGGCCTACTCTGAATGCAGTGGGTTCTTAAAGCATTACTGTATCGGGGTTACTTTATTGATTACCTGCTTGTTTGCCGATTTGTTATTTTCTAGTTATATTAAATTTCCTTTTATTTTGTGCTTTTTAGTTAGAATAAGATTCAGTTTCCAACCACCCGCAACGTTGGCAACAGCATGCATTACATAGAAGGCTCATCACCAGCTCATAGAACTTCCTACAAACATTGCATCACTCGCACGGTTCCTGGGTATTAAGGGGCTTGCAACCTCATTCCAAAATGCTTGCTGAGTATGGACTGGGTAAATACGCCGGAAATACATACGCATAGATAATATATACAGTATGTATACTGTACATACATAAATACATACATGTATGTATATGTGTGTGTATTTCGTTAAACACTAATTAAAATGGCCTACTAAAAACTAGTCCATCATAATGTAAACGAGTACCAGTGTTAAAAAAAAACAGGGATGAGTCTAGCAACCTCATCCTTGGAGACTTGCTTGAAATCCAGAGACTGCACCCATCTGGCATTAAATGTTTGGTGAAAATATATATTTGTTCACTAGTAAGCCATTTCGTCAAATAGAGCATCTCTAGAGAGAAAAAAAAAAAACAACACTGCCACATTTATACTTTAACAGGTCTCTGAATCGTGATGAACGCACTCTGCCGTGAAATTATATATGTGCATATATATACGCTCACACACTAATATATATGTGTGCAATAGGAAGTATCATGTAACAAATTTTCTCTTTATATCGGACACAGTGGGAAGACTCTCTATCTTGCCCAATATAACCATAACGAGGACTTGAAATCGAAAAGCTTGTTTTTATTTCAGACAGCATAAAAGACAACGAGAAATAAAAATTTATACTGTTACCATAACGTAAGAGCACAAATGGACTCGGTCATATCACATGCAACATGAACGATACCACCCACTTCGGTGCATTAGATAATTCCGCTAAGGATAATAAATATAACAGTTTTCGGCATCTCTGTTAGGGATCAAATACGCGTTATTTGACAGCTCGATGTTCCTGTCAAGAGCCCGAAATCGAGGTTCGCTCAAGATAATCCTGTTGGAAAAAACTCAGGCAATTTTTAAGACTCATGATGTCAGCCATGCAAGAAATAGCTTGGTGGCCTGGAAGTTGCTGGAGAGTGTCGGAGGCTCAGAACGTCAAATGTAGTACTATAGTTTTTGTTTACATAAATCAAATAAAACAAATTAAAATTTTTTGTTAAAATTGTTATTCCCAAAAGTGTGTAACTAAAAAACCTAAGTATCAACTAATCGAGAGCGATTTTATTTTTATGTTAAGCTGTAACTAACTTTAAAAACTCAATTAACCCTAAGTGTTCAGTACCAAAGATCTTGTGAAGACAATAACGGGGCAACGTGTAGTGGTGTTGTTTTGGTGTTGTTTAGTGGCAAAATATTACCCTTGCACCCTGTATTGACGATGGGTAGACCAGTAGTGGAAGAGAAACAATGCGACTGTACGAAAACTGCAAAAATTTCTCTTTAGAAGCAAATATAGGATGTTATTCCCTAAAACAGCATGAAAGAATGTCCAGTATAGTCCTATGTGGAGTTGCCAGCATTGTAGGTAAGAGCCATTCCTTTTTAAAACTCGTTTTTTATTTATTTGTCTTGTCTGTGAGACTAGATGACAATATATAAGGTAGGCTAGCTTGTTTTATAGTAGTACTTTGTTTATTGAAGTTTGGTTTGTCTAGTTTTGCGGCCTTCATCTTGGCTGCGAGAGGCTACAGTGTCGTGTGAACATGTGTGAAAGTTGCCAGAAGCCACATTTCTTTTAATTTGTGTGTGTTAGCAAAGTCTTGTATTTTTTATTTGTCGGTAATTCAGTGTAATGTTGTTTAGATTTCGAAAGGTACTGAAAAAAAAAAAACTGCCATGGTAGCTGCCCATATACTGTAAACTCGACATTGAATATTCACATGAAGTAAACAACTCCGCTATCGCATCAGTGTGAGGGATCAATTATGTAAGATTAGAGATCATATACAACTATGACCTATTTGTAAAGAGCCAGTCTTTAAATTATGAAAACAAATGTTAACACAATACATACACACTTGAAAGCTACACATATTATAGATACCTTTATAGGGAATCGAGGATATGGTCTAAAATTTAGTAAATGAAACGCACGCAGTTTGAAAATTGACTGCAACCATCGTGTGTTTGTTAGGGATCAAGCATATTTTGAAAAATAACCGACACTCTTCCCGGATTCTTTCTTGTTTGGATTGACCTTCCGTTTTACTCTTGATCATTTATTCAGCGAGGGTCACTTCGGATAAAAAGTTCGCTGCGAAATGGGATAACGCGAATCCGATAGAATCGTTTATTCTGTGTTTGTTCTACTAAAACAGGTTGAAAGACTTTTTAAGTTTTAGCGTCGATTGATTTACACTTCGGTAGATGGGCGTCTAATGGTGTCACAGAAAAACGTCATGAACTATGATAATGTTCAGTAAACCAAGGAAGAAAATGCATTTCGGTGGTATTAGCTTTATAAATATTTATATTTGTCATAGAGCATGTATATGCACTTTGGATAACTGCATGTTTGCGTACGTTCTGAAGTCTTCATTATATATATACAGTATATATATATATATATATATATATATATATATATATATATATATATATATATATATATATATATATATATATATATATATATATATATATATATATATATATATATATATATATATATATATACATACAGTATATATATCCTATAGAATTATATGTATATATTATATGTACACAGATTTTTGGTAACTGATAGGCTACACTCGTGACTTTTCTCTTTTATTTACAAATTTTAGGCCACAAATATCGTTTAATCTCATATTCAGTATACCTGAGGAATAACTTACCCCCAGAGGGAATTATAATTGATAAACACTTTTCGCTGGCCAGGATTTGAAATGTGACTTATTTAGAGACAGCGATAGACAGTGACAAATCATATAATATATATATATATATATATATATATATATATATATATATATATATATATATATATATATATATTGCATGCCTTTTTTTTTACAAATGGTGACTCTTGCTCACAGAAACTCTCAGGATGGGGCCGCTAGCCCACACCTTTTTCCCACCCTGGTTTCGACCCACTACAGTCGACTAGCTACCAAGTACTTGTTTACCGCTGAAGTCAGCAGAGGCGCAATATGGTATAATGGAACGTTCGTCAAAGCATTTCCAGTTTGTCTGTGATTCGAACCTAGGACCTTTCGCTGAAATATAAAGAATTTACTATTAATATTTTAATAATCTTTAAAGTACTTATCGGCAATTCTTTCTTACTCATTAATAAATACAGGTGACCAATGGATAAAAATTCATGTATTTACTTACTGAACATTTTCTGAAGAACAATCGAACATTCACTGAACATATGTAATGAATATTCTTATTCAGTGAGCGCATCGTGACAGTATTTGCAATCACAGAGGTTTTTGAATGTTCGTAATCACAGTCCTATGAAGCTGAATATATATATATATATATATATATATATATATATATATATATATATATATATATATATATATATATATATATATACTCACTGTATTGATTGGTGAAATGAATACGTACTGAATATTCTGTGATAAATTTGGAATGTATATATATATATATATATATATATATATATATATATATATATATATATATATATATATATATATATATATATATATATATATATATACATATATATATATATATATATATATATATATATATATATATATATATATATATATATATATATTTGCATTCACTGAGTATCTGATAATGAATAATTACCCAAACTGAACGTCTGGTAATTGCTATTTGTTTTCAGTATTAAAATCTGTTGATGAACATGGTTAAGTACTGAGTACTTTTTCTATAACAATAAAAGCCGAGTAGATCTTTCTTGTTTGTCCGCTCTGGGTGGGGGCGGGGTATGTAGGGGAGACATGACACATCCACCCTCCTCCTGCAGAATTGTTTGTCCGCCCTGGGTGGGGCTGGGTAGGCAGGGAATCGGGAGGGTAGTGGAGAGAAGATGAGGCAGCGCCGGGTTCCAGTGCAGCGTAGCGTGCTCCATCAAGCTCGTTTCTTAATACTTTGCGATCAGTAGTCGTAAACCACTACGTAGTTACTGAATATTCAGTGAATATTTGGCGATGAATAAACATACTCCCAAGGTCTATAGATCTTGCGTACTCCTTTAATGTTCGGTAATCAATATCCACGATCGCTGTATCTGTCTTAGTAAAATGTCCGTGTAAACTGAATATTCATTGATGAATCATATTGACTGCATATTCTTACACAGTATCTGTTGTTGAATAATTGAACTACTTAATTATTTTGTAATGGATAGTGTTAGTTGAATAAGCACTGGTGAATATTTTCCCATGAAAATTTGTTGCAGAAATATTTGTATTGAATGACTATTTACACTAAGTGAGTATTTGGTGATGAGTATTGATTTTGTAATCACTGAATATTTGTTGAATTATATATTTTTTTTTTGTACATTTGTCCCAAATTGATTCTCTTCTTTATCGACAAGGTTCCTAGGGTATAATACAAAACGTTGATTCCTCTCTGTAT
>NC_089758.1:9139233-9141733 GCF_040412425.1 Macrobrachium rosenbergii
CCAAAATACGGATGCTTTCCTGTACGTACGTTCGAATGATACGCCCCCGTTGTACATTTTGTAAATCTAGATTCGTATTCAATGGGCAGTTCATTAGCTTTATGCACTTCAGAATAAACATAAGTAATAAAGGAAGTTTCTTGTCTCTTCTGGATACGAAACGCCATTGATTTTACGAGGATTACTCTCCGCATACGTATTGCTGGCAATGAAGTGATCTCGCCGACCTAGGCTTACATAAATCCCATTGTTTACACTGAAATAAAAATCCGATTTTTCTGCGCGTGGAGAGCTGAGTTACGCTACGAAGGACATTGAGGTCTGCGGTGGAATTTTGTTTTAAACATTGTCCTTTTTTTTTTCTGCCCGAAGGATTTTTTTTTTACTATAGCATTTCATTAATTTTATTGATTTCCGTATCAACTCTCTGTTCTTGTACTCTCTCTCTCTCTCTCTCTCTCTCTCTCTCTCTCTCTCTCTCTCTCTCTCTCTCTCTCAGGATCTTTTACGAAATTCCCACACATTCAGTAGCATTCTGTTTACTGCTGATGACTCATAACATATTATGATTTCATAACTATCATACAAGTCTTATCATTATAATCTTCATAACATTATCTGAAGGAGAAGTGTTGGTGGTGAAAATTAAACTTCGTAAATAGGACTCAAGAATACTCACATCCTGCTGCGGCAATGCTTCAGAACTTTAACAAATAAAATCCTTCCAATAAATCTTTATTTCCTTTGTGCAATGTTCTTCCTATTGCCCGAGAGATTTTGTCCAAATTATCACAACATAAAGTATCTCCTGTGACACCTGTCTAGGCCTATCAGTCTTTAAATTTTAGTGAGCTTTTCTTCTAGGTGTAGGCCTACATTGTACTGGATATCGGGCCCTAACAGTCAAGATTTTTTTTCGCTAAGATTACCACAATGTGAAATTCATTTTTAGTATAGCACGCAATTAGCAGGTGTTACAGGATGAGGTTGCTAGCCTCAGGCCCTCCTTCACCATAATACCTGTTTTACTGCTTGGGTTAGATGATGCACAGGCTATAGTATATATATATATATATATATATATATATATATATATATATATATATATATATATATATATATATATATATATATATATATGTACATATACATATATACATACATACATATATATATATATATATATATATATATACATATATATATATATATGTATATATATATATATATATATATATGTATATATATATGGGCATGTGAACAACAGGAATTCACATTTAAGCCTTGAAATAAGATGATAGGAAACAGGACCTGAAACCCTTTTGTGGAGTTCTACCACCTCGCCATCAACATTGAATGAACCCCAAGGAAGATCTTGCACTTAAATCTAATTACTCACGTGATTAGGAAAGGAATGAAGGAAACTTTGGGGACTATACACATCTCTTTATATTCTGAGCTCTTTGTCTGTATTGACAGGTGATCAAGACGCTGTTGAGCTTATTCATGTATCTACGGTAATAGTCATGAATTATCTTACAGAGTATGATTTATCTCATAATCATTTTGTGTCGTAGTTTGTCATAAATTATAGTGTAACTCTTCCGGCGTCCTATTGTTGCTGTGCTGACATTGTCCTCAATTACACATATTCTAGCGGCGCTTACACACACACACACACACACACACACACACACACACACGCCTGTATGGGTAAGACAAAGTTTGGTAGGAGTGTGCATGGCCAGAATTGGGTAGGGATGAGAGTGAAAGTTTATGGGCAAGTGTAAATCTATGCTTTATAGGCTATGGACACATGAAAGGGTGGTTATGCTAGGTGTTTTATTTGTGGAGTTTGGTGATAGAGAAAGAAATGGTGTTATGATGGATTTGGAGTTTCTTAACTGAGTTAGAATGTCGAGGTGGGGCAAAATTGTTGGAAGTGTATGGTTTTCAAAGAAAAATATACGTAAATATACTTAGGAAACAGAAAATGGGGAGGAAGATACGTTGTTAGGTTATATGTTGTAGATAGTTGGTGGAAGATGTTTTTTGAGTACAAAGGTTAGTGAAGGAGTGGCTGAAGTATACCTGATCATTATTTTGTTGAACCAAAAGCTATGGTGAAGTTCAAGTTGAAAAGGACCGGAGGGGCGAGTGGGATGTAGCTGTAAGTGTAATTAACGTAAGTTATTTTGATAAGAAGGAATGAGGAGAGGAGAATGAATAAAATTCCAGTTGGTGGTCACAATGTTAGCAGGGACTGTGTGTGTGTGTGTGTGTGTGTGGTGTCAAGGAGTAGGTGTTGTTTTAGGATGATGAGAAAAGCGAATGAAGATAGTGTAAGGTGGGATTAGGATGTTTGATGAAAGAAAAATAAAGTTTTTTTTTTGAGGTGCAAGAGCAAGGGAGGAGGGATGATCGTGCACAGGAACGTAGAAGGATGGACAAGGAAGATAAGAGGAAAGTAAGATAGGAAACGAAGACGTGTCATAAAAGA
>NC_089758.1:9149233-9174233 GCF_040412425.1 Macrobrachium rosenbergii
TGTAATTGATAAGCGATTCGTCGTGAGTGAGATTCGAACTCCCGACTGGTTGGAAACCAACAACTTACAGTGACGAATTTTACCACTGAGCTATCAAGAGAAGTATGCCAATACCAACTCTGCCGTACATATGCCTGTGGAATTCAAGTTTTTGTACTTAAAATCAATATCAGACTACCTCCACAATGATGGCTGACTGGTACGCATGGAACACGGAGCTCTCTATGAATTTTTGTCACATTTCACATATAATTCACCTTCGGTGTACGGTATTCCTGACGTAGAGCGAATTGGATATTAAACGACATCTGTAGTCTAATTTTTGTGAGTAAAAAAAATATCGTGGTGTGTGTAACAAAAATTCATATATAGCCTATATATATACATATATTGTATATATTTTATATATATATATATATATATATATATATATATATATATATATATATATATATATATATATATATATATATATCTCTATATATATATTATATATATATATATATATATATATATATATATATATATGTGTGTGTGTGTGTGTGTGCGTGCATGTGTGTGCGCGTGTAGAAACAAAAGGAAAACTTCCCATATTAACCGAATCGTCTAAAGTTCGTATATCTCCGTGCAGCTCAATAATCTGAGCTTTACAGTATAAAGAATATGGCCACATCTGGGGTCATTGGTAAAGGTATCATGTAAAATTGCCGAGGGAAGGTATCCACATATTATGGAAAAACATTATTTTGTTGTAACGGAAAGTAAGCTCTTTGAAGTAACATTGACTGAAAGCTAAAAATTAACTTCACAACAAAGATCACTTGAAATGCGGGAAGCAAAATGTTGTTTGTTAAAAATAACCGGAGACTCATAGTAATAACCACTTGTGGAGTCCAGTGACACAAATGGAACTCTTTATTGAGCTGGTGTAGATAATGGTCGCCGTGGCAGGGGATGAAATTGGTATGAAAAGGAACTGAATTTCCAAGAAGGAGAAAAGGCCCTTTATCTTAATATCGAATTCATCCCGAGGAGTCAAATTAAAAGATTGTTTTCTTTCACGAGGACACCTTTCCCTCTAATGGGCAAGGGAACTTCCTGGCCATCGGCGTTAGTAACCATGATAGCTGTGATGCCAGATACCTTACAATCAGTCAGTCATTCCTGACGAAGGCTAGACGACTTCCATTCCTACAGTCATCTCTAACTACTGGGTAAAGGATGAATCTCTTGCGCAGATAATATCCACAGCATCTGTCACCAATTGTACTCCAGCAAAAAAAAAAAAAAGTATACCTTAGTTTAACCACTAAGCTGATTAACAGCTCTCCTACTGCTGGCCCGAAGGATTAGACTTATTTTACGTGGTTATGAACCAATTGGTTACCTAGCAGGTTATTGTGGAATCCAAACCACATTATAGCGAGAAATGAATTTCTATCACCAGAAATAAATTCCTCTAATTCTTCATTGGCCGGCCGGAGACTCGAACTCGGTCCTAGCGGAGTGTTAGCCGAGGACTCTACCGACTCGACCAACGAGGAACTTGTACTTCAGCAGAAGACATGCCTAAAAAAAAAAAAAAAGAAAAAAACCCTGTTGTCTCTCCTGGGAATTGTCTGACGCTTGAAATAGTATGTAAGGGATTTCAATGCCTAGGAGAGAAATAAAAGCATAACTAATCTAAAGGGATAATTTTTTTTCTATTATACGGCAGCCTTAATTATCAAATGATTATGATGCTTATTCTTACTGTTGAAAAATTTTAAGGTTTTTCCTCATAATTTTCTTTCAAAGATCACGCCACAGCAATTGTAGTTCATACAGATGGTTTGTACCAAGAAATATTGCGCACTGTATTTTTGGAATTAGTCTCTTTTCCGTATCACATCGTAGACATACATTTTGATCCGAAATCTTATGGGACGAGCTTCTAAATACCATCAACTTGGGGAATGAAAAAAAAATAAAGACTAGAAATGAGGCCACAAACCCACTTCTCAAGAATGGAAGGCCATATTATATATAAATCATGGTAAACCGAAGCAGTGAGAGAATTCTCAAGATTTTTCCCAACACTGTGTAGGTACTGGACACAAGTTGTTTATCCAAGTGACCAGTTTGATATTCGATTTTGCGTTCATTTTTATCACAAAACCTTTAGGAGTTGTTGCAGTAACTTTGAACTTTTATGTTTTTTCACATGGAAAAAATAACTGTGTGAAAGAAGAACATGGCATAATTTTATTGATCACTTTGTCCCGTGAGCACATTTGTGCTGCAAGTCCTCTTCGTGAGGTGAATAAAATTTCTCTCTCTCTCTCTCTCTCTCTCTCTCTCTCTCTCTCTCTCTCTCTCTCTCTCTCTCTGTGACACACACACACACCCATATACACTTACATACTGTTCACTTTTAGAAACTTAAATAATCAATTAACATGAGACGTTTGATCTGTAAAGATAATTAGACGAATGCTAACGTTGAGAGAGCGTGAAAGAAGAAATGAAAAAAAGTTTTTAACAGTATGCATTCCTACGTAGGTAATATTTTATTGTCTACAATCCAGACTCGTTCATCATTCACAACAACCACCATCAAAAGGTCGAAATGAAAAGCGCCTAAAAAAAAAAAAAAAAAGACGTGATTATTGATGCTGTAGTCTGTTGCTGGTTCTAACAGCCGCGCGTACAGACAGGTGCAAATGGCGACTGACAAACTGCGCGCCGAAATCGAACCGTTAAGCCGTGATTGAAAAGAATAGTGAGTTAGTGTTAAAAGAACGGAGGGCCTGCATGGCAAATATATTATTGCAGCTGCAATTGATACATTCGGTTTCAAGTCATTTTCTATGTATATTGCATACGAACAACGTGCGAGCTTTATACCATAAAATTGGATGACATCATTGCTTTGTATGTAAATGACCTGCGCAGCAGGGGAAATCACTTTGGATGCTACGCCGGGAAATAAACATCCTCTGACGTTTACTACTTGCGCTAAAACGGAATTTGGTAACAGCAGAGGGAATCTTGCAAAGGGCATTCTATATATATATATATATATATATATATATATATATATATATATATATATATATATATATATATATATATATATATATATATATATATATATATATATATATATATATATATATATATATATATATATATATATATATATATATATATATATATATATATATATATATATATATATATATATATATCACATTACCAAAGATGAAAAATAAGAGACAGGGTGTAGGTCCTGACCGATTTCGGCTATATTTCCAAGCCATTGACAAAGGAATGATACATGGTATTAGAAGTCACAAATATATATACTACAGAAACAGTGCTGTCTTGACACCGGCCTGTGGGAGGATCTGTAGTCTCAAACGTTTGTGTATGTTCGTCAGTACTGTTTCTATAGTATATACATTTGTGACTTCTAATGCTATGTATCAGTCGTTCGTCAGTGGGCTTGGAAATAAAGTCGAAACAGGCCAGGACCTACAACCCGTCTCTTATTTTTCACCTGTGGTAACGTGTGATAAACGAATCACGCACAAAAGTGATTATAATCATTATATATATATATATATATATATATATATATATATATATATATATGTGTGTGTGTGTGTGTGTGTGTGTGTGTATGTATGTATGTATGTATATATATATATATATATATATATATATATATATATATTCATATTTCAAAAGATTGCTTGTAGCTTTTATCCTTTTTCCTATTATTATAGCAAAAATACTTGGTGTTTCCCCGAGTATTATCAGGAAGAAATAGCTTTCATGTTTAGAGTTGTTACAAATAAAGTAGCCCTTTATTCGTAATGTACGTTTTTTTACAGTATTATAAAAAAATTTTTTTTAAAACTTCACCAAGAAAAGAGCAGTCATTTCACTTATCATATCACCACGAGTAACATTTTTAATATATTATTGTTCTGAAGAAGGTCTGCATATTATGATTATTAGGTGAAACGGATATATACTAGCTTTTCAGTAGTATTTGTAAAAAGATATGACAATTATCAAACCCATTCTCTTTTAGTCATAATTATCTAGTCATAATTATCCAGGTTCATGGTATAATCCAGTCTAGACATACTCAAATTTATTTATAACTTATGAAGTGTTAAATTTAAGGGTTAGAGGATATATATTTTCATACACCACAGGGAATCCTGACTGTTCATAGGAGGAGAAACCGAGAAGAAAGTCCCTAAGAGGAATGTTTCCTCATTTAAGGCTCTGTCCACACCAGCAGTTCACTTAACCACCATTCCCGCTTCCTTTCTTCAGTCTTGCTGTTCAACATCTCTAACTGTTATTTCGTGGTGCATCTGTGGATGTTTCTCCCAGTTCCACCTTTAGATCCTTGTGCTTCATCCCCCTTTATTTGCTGGATTTCTTTACTTTGCTGTCTCGCTTTTCACTGTCTTTAGGGCGAAGTCGAAAGTGGCCCAGTGCTTGGCTTGACAGCCTGAATTTCTTAAAGTGAAACCCAGGCTGGTAATCTTTTGCTGAATACAAATTTGTTGATTATTTTCTCAGTAATTCAAAGCTAATTGTAACGGATTCACAGCCTCTGTGGATGTTGAAAAGGAATAATGGCCTGTCCACACCAGCGGGCATGCCCGACGGGCACTTCCAGCTGTTTATATTTTCTCGCTTCTGAAGCAGTGTTACCAGATAATCGCATCGTTCTGGCTCCATACTCGGTCGGTCAGTATAGTGGAACGGGTTATGGGAACAGTGTTTGCCCGTCGGGCAGTGCCCGCTAGTGTGGACAGGGCTTAAGAAACAAGAATAAAGAATGTTTAGAGTAGATTAATCTATATAGCAGTTAATGGGACCTGAAGATGGGGTTTGATGGGTATTCACTGAGAGAGAGAGAGAGAGAGAGAGAGAAGGTTAGAGCTTAGGTACCTTTGAGACTGTCTGAATCGAGATTAAGAGCAGAAGCAATGCCACAATAATTATAGAGTGGTCAGAAGGACCTAGACACCTTTTACAAAGAAAGTGAGTCGAGTGTTGTAGGCCTCACTATTTTTATATCTCCTAAATATTATGATTAACTACGCAAGATTTCTCAAGGCTTCAAAACAAGAATTGCTTGATAAAGGTCAGGAAGGCATGGGGCTCCTAACCTAACCCGCCACCTATTATTATTATTATTATTATTATTATTATTATTATTATTATTATTATTATTATTATTATTATTATCCAGAAGATGAATTCTTTTCATATGGAACAAGCCCACAGGGGCCATTAACTTGAAATTCAAGCTTCCAAAGAATATGGTGTTCATTAGAAAGAAGCAACAGAAGGTAGTGAGAAATACAGAGAGAAGAGATCAGTTATGAAAAAAAATGAATCAACAAATTATTAATAAATAGATGAACATGTAATTAAATTATTAAAATACAAGGAGAATTGTTTTAGGGTAGTAATGCATTGCATCTTTGCTTGAACTTTTGAAGTTTCAGTTGCACGACATCCTCAAGGAAGACTGTTCCACATTCCAACGGTGTGAGGAATAAAAGACCTCTGGAACTGAGAAGTTGGAGTTCCACTGGAGTCAGTGAGTTCTAGAACTGGTTATATAAACTTGTTGGTCATTTAATAAAGTATTTATAAGCAAATTTATTACGGATACTGAAAATCATAGTTTTGTGCCTCTGTTGTCAACATTTCGTGTGCAAAGAACACTTTTATGTTGTTTCTTTGGCGAACTAAAAGCTGAGACTGAAATGCGGGAAACTTATTAACAAGGTTTCCATTACGGAGCTGCTCAAACCAGTAACCTAAGACTGTTGCCGTAATAGCACAGTTCTCCTTTCAGCATACAGTGTAGACTTATACTAAGGTAGAATTCAGAAGACCCTGGTTTTAAAATCTTCGGTCGTTCTACGATCACAGACTGCATAAACTGGATAGAAAAATACATCTTTACAGCTACTATACACTGACAGGAACTTGAGGATTTTGTCTGAATAGCAGCAAAGAGAGTTAAGCATGCACGCACGCACACACACATTACATTTATACATTACATTATATATATATAAAATATATATATATATATATATATAAATATATATATATATATATATATATATATATATATATATATATATATATATAGATAGATAGATAGATAGATAGGTAGATAGATAGATAGATAGATAGATAGATAGATAGATAGACAAAATCCACTAAGGAAAGAGAAACAATGCAGTACCCTATTGTTTTCCTTTCTTTCGTGGATTTTGTATTTATTTATATATTCATCACGTTCCATATTTTCGTGTTTAAGTTATACATTATATATATATATATATATATATATATATATATATATATATATATATATATATATATATATATATATATATATATATATATATATATATATATATATATATATATATATATATTTATAATGTGTTTGTGTGTACTTTTCACCCCTGGCAGTCAGTTCAGGAGACACCGCGTTAGAGAGAGAGAGAGAGAGAGAGAGAGAGAGAGAGAGAGAGAGAGACACACAAACCCCGTTTTTCATTTCTCAGCTGTCAGTCAAAATTGCCGAAGGAGAACAAGGCAGGAGGAGAGGGGGTGGCAAAAGAGAAAGAAGCGTACCCTCTGCGTTAAATCTTGTTCTGGTCTGGTTTCAAAAACACTTTTCAGGACCGTCAAAAAGGATCCAAGGTATCATCCGCAGAGCCTTAAGAGAAACAGTAGGGTCTCGGGAAGATGCCCACATCTGCTGAGTGGCCTAAAGATTTTTCCTGCTTAAATGACCGAATATGTTTACACTGTATGTGTGGCCACCAGGACATAAATTCTTCAGTATCTTTTTTTTTTTTTTAGCTTTTTATCACTAGGAAAAGGTTAGTTTGTACTGAAAGATATATATATATATATATATATATATATATATATATATATATATATATATATATATATATATATATATATATATATATATATATATATATATATATATATATATATACATATATATATATATATATATATATATACACTTACAATATGTATATATAAATTATATATACATATGCACACTTATGTATATGTATATCTGTATGTTAATATATATATATATATATATATATATATATATATATATATATATATATATATATATATATATATATATATGCACACATACATACATACATACTTGCTAACTGATAGACAAGACGACTGCTCAACTTCTGGATTTCCTTACACTGTATTTAAGCACAGTAGTAACGTGTCTAAAAAAGTAATTAAGTCGAGAGCTTGAGAGGTTATTGAGACTGCCGAAAATAAATGCCTGTTGTAAATATGACCAGTAAATTTTATGTTTACAATTGTTTACACGTTTATGCATAAATATTAAACTCACATTTATGCTTTCCCATAACGCGCTCGTGCACACACACACACACACACACACACACTGAAACACGCACAATTTTTTTGCTCAGGTAACTTGCTGGAAAAAGCTATCACCATTTTTAATTGGATTGCAGAACATTTCAACTCGCCAGTAATCGAGAGGGAATCGGACGGTATTAACAATTACTCCTGAACGAGAGAGGGATTGAAAAATAAACGCATTCGGAGTGAGTAACTTCTTCGGTGCGGATGTTTATGTTACTCCCTCTTCCATTTCCTTCGGGAATGAGAAGAAAGCCCTTCGCATCGAGGATTAAACGGCAAACTGCTGAATGGAAGATGTGTATTATGTTGCTGAAAATGGGGAACGCGCGCCGGAGAGATAAAAAGAAAAGGAGCTTTAATCACACGCAGGGAAGGGAGAAGCTTCCCCAATAACAACAAACGAACGGGATTAAAGAGCGAATGATATTGAAATGATAGGATTCCATATTTAAGAGTAGCGGGGAAAGTTTTAATCATGACCGAGTTATTGGAAAAGAATCCGGCAATTAAACGGGATTTGAATCGCAACCCCAAAAAAGGAATGGGTTGTAAATCTTCTCGCACATATGAGGAGAGGTAAGTCTTAGCAGACCGCCTTCTTGCTCTTGTTGTCGTTGTCCTCTCTTTTGATAGAAATTCATTTCTCGCTATAATGTGGTTCGGATTCCACAATAAGCTGTAGGTCCCGTTGCTAGGTAACCAATTGGTTCTTAGCCACGTTAAAACAAATCTAATCCTTCGGGCCAGCCCTAGGAGAGCTGTTAATCTGCTCAGTGGTCTGGTTAAACTAAGATATACTTAACTTTTTGTCCTCTCTTTGTGAGATACTTGGCTAATCAGTTTCCATGTGTGTTTCTGCAAATGACTATGGTAATGGATAAGTAAAAGTAGGTGAATAGATAAGTTATAAAGAGGAAAAATGTATATATATACACGCGTGCATGTGTGTGCAACTCACGCACACACACATATATATGTACATATATATATATATATATATATATATATATATATATATATATATATATATATATATGTGTGTGTGTGTGTGTGTGTGTGTGTGTGTGTGTTTATACCAAGGTGGGAAGATCAGATGAGAATTTGTAAAAATAAGGGAAAAAGAAGATTGTTTTAGGTGCAGTTGCATGACAGAAGAGAAGTTCACGTGCACCTATAAAGGAGAGTGGATAGAATATTCAAGATGAAGATTTGTTGAATATTAAAGATTAAAGGGAGGCAGAGCTGAACGATGCGAGAGTGGAGGGTTAGCGTGAGTTTGTGAATGCTTGTGGAAATATACTTCGAGTGCAAAAGGAGTGTACTTGCAACAATGAAGAATGGAAAGACAGCACGTGTTGACAGGATTACAGGTGAGATACTGCAGTGCAGTTGAGTTTGCGTGATTGAGTGGCTGCCCAGGGTGTGAAAGGGTATGTTTGAAATTGGTGAGGGGAAATAAATGTTTTACTGTATATAGATAAAGGTTATATAGGCGAATGTAGGAAATATAGGGCCACGGCATCGCTAAGTATGCCAAGGAAGGCTTTTTGTAGGATTTTGATTGAGTAAAGAAAACAGATGATGGAAGATCGATAAGGGAAAAATAAATGAAGACTTTTTTGTAAAAAGTTATACGAGGAGTTTGAAAGTAAAGGGAAATAGCTTATTGGGGGGCATACTTGTACCTAGAAAAGCTTATGATGGAATCATAAGCTTTTCCCCATCCCTCAAGATATCAAGAACTCAAAGAGGAAAAATAGACCATTACCTCATACCCCCATTTGCATGGAACTACAGTAGTCACTATCCCACAAGCATATTTTAACACATGCTTCACTTCCGTCATAAAAGTTGTTACTCGCTCCCAACAACGTATCTTCTATAATCATTAAGAAACTTGCTGATAATGCGTAGCATAGAAGATACGTTGTTGAAAGCGAGTAACAACTTTTATGACGGAAGTGAAGCATGTGTTAAAATATGTATGTGACTAGTTTCATGCAAATGGTAATAGGTAAGGGTCCGTTATGTCTCCTTGAGTGTTTAATATGTTAAGGGATGGAGCGATGGTATGAGTCATAAAGATTCCAAAGTACTTGTCTCAGTTGCAGCTTTGGTTGGGTTTTCAAGTTTTCTTCTCTTCGCTGTCTTTAACGCCTTTCCCTTTCTTCGAACTACAGTGAACGACAAATATGTTGGACACTCCAGAAGCAAATTAGGAACATTTTCTCGTGGACGTGAACAATTTAATTTTGCACGTATTTCTTATCATTGACAACTGATGTATCCACGCAGTGTTATTAGGAATTAAACGTAGTTTGCAAGCCTGTCAGGACACTCGGGGATAAGAGAAAGTTCTAAAAATGCAACAGCGGTTAAAATAAGAGAGACTAAAGAATGGTTTATGAAATTATTCTTGTTAATGCTAGTGATTTCATAAAATATATGTAGTGGTTTATATATATATATATATATATATATATATATATATATATATATATATATATATATATATATATATATATATATATATATATATATATAGAGAGAGAGAGAGAGAGAGAGAGAGAGAGAGAGAGAGAGAGAGAGATATGTTCATATTTTCAACTCGCCGGTGCATTTTTTGTTAGGTTAAAATCTTTCCTTGTGATAGCACACAGTACCACTGTTTTTTTTTCGTTCTGCGTCATTAGGAAGCTAGAAAATTTTAACTTTATTTAAATAGTGTAATTGCCTTTAAAATTCGGAACGCAGCATTAGTACGTCACCGCCAACTGTTCTGACGCCACGCTGGTTTAAAGGGACAGGTGAACCGACTATCCTGATTTTAGTAGCCCCTGTTCGTCGCGCTGATGATGCGTAGGTGTAAGCGATTAATGCTGTGGAAGGCTTCTGCATGCAGACAGTGTTCAACCATGATTCAGCTGTTGAAGTTTTGATGTTACAGCGATTTTTTTTATGGTTTTCACCTTTTCTCTTTAGCCACAGGTAACAGTTTGATATTGGAAAATACTGATACAGTTTTGACTGCTGAAATTTGAAATGACATAATTTCAGTTCACGAATATTAGTCACTGCAACTTAGGAAGCGTCAGACTTATAACATCGGCTAAAAACACGACGGCAGTTTAACGCTGCGCTTAAAGATTAAATATTTGCATAATTCCTCATACCTTTGCACTGTAGGCATTACTACAGGTTGTTTGCAGTGCCCCTTCGTGCCATAGCTGCACCCACTTTTATCCTTTCAATCTACTTCCATTTATCCTTAATTTCATACAGCTTGCTTTCCAACCTCTCGAACTCCCTTTTTTCACTGTCTTTACCGCTGAGTGGCTGAAAGTGCTCAGCTTATATCCGGATTTTCATAAATCAGTTCAGTTCTTCACACCGTTGACACCAAGATACTAAGCCTTTCTCTCAGTATTAGAAAAGTCATATTATTACATACAACCAATGACAGATATTATTGGGAAGGTTCATGTTATTACTGCAGGGTTCAAATCTTTTCTTGGCAAATTGCAACAACGTCTTTTCAGTCAAGGATAGTCAGGATTTAAGGCGTCCTTGTAAAATTGTCTATTTTTGATCTCCTTAATTTCCGTTTTGAATTTCCAGGTTTTGTAACTGAGTCACACTGCGCTACTGCCTTGCATCCCATCATTTTTATGATCATTTAACAAGACTAATATACTTTCATTTTGGATATTTTGCAGGGATAAAATCGAAATTGAGGGTTATTTCCAAATAGCACCCTCTCTCTCTCTCTCTCTCTCTCTCTCTCTCTCTCTCTCTCTCTCTCTCTCTCTCTCTCTCTCTGTGTAATTATCACTCATGAACGTATTATCGTTTACAGCTTAGCAATGCTTTTCCCATCGTAATAACGCCCTATATCCATATGATAAAGAAACCATTACCTGTGCTTAAGTATGGAATTTTCTCTATACGGAATGACATGTAAAAACCTAGTGCATGTCGAATATCTATCCATCTGCTATAACCTAGCTACATTCTCTCTCTCTCTCTCTCTCTCTCTCTCTCTCTCTCTCTCTCTCTCTCTCTCTCTCTCTTTGAAGTCTCATAGTAGGAAATTTTTGAAGAATTTGTTGTACATAAAACCCATGTGATTATTAGCGTTGAGAGAGAAAGAGAGAGTTTGAAGACTTAGCTACATTCTCTCTCTCTCTCTCTCTCTCTCTCTCTCTCTCTCTCTCTCTCTCTCTCTCTTTTGAAGTCTCATAGTAGAAATTTTTGAAGAATTTGTTGTACATAAAACCCATGTGATTATTAGCGTTGAGAGAGAAAGAGAGAGTTTGGAGACTTAGCTACATTCTCTCTCTCTCTCTCTCTCTCTCTCTCTCTCTCTCTCTCTCTCTCTCTCTCTCTCTCTCTCTCTCTCTTTAAAGTCTCATCATAGGAAATTTTTGAAGAATTTGTTGTACATAAATCCCATGTGATTATTAGCGCTGAGAGAGAAAGAGAGAGTTTGAAGACTGTTTCTTTCCCTCTACTTTGAAGCTTTGGAATTCTCTTCCTGCTCTTGTTTTCTATAGATACAAACCTTCCATGCTTCGGTAAATGTGGCATTCACTTCCTTCGAGATTGCACCCCTCTATTTCTTTCTCCGTTCTTTTGCTCGCTTTTGTCAGAAGCTCTGAGTTACTCGTCCTACTGGCTACTACATTTGAGAAAATTGAAATAAATGTTATCTTTCCTTAAGTAGTGACATGATTTTCTTAAACTGTCTTGTGGCTTACAGACGGGTGTGTTTTCCCTTGATTAACAAGTGCGGGCAAAATCGGTAGGTTTAATTAGCTCATTTTTCATAAATGTTAGCGGTTCCTAAGGTTTAAAATGTCCCTCATATTTAAGCTGTTTACATGACTTGTAACAGATTAGTAAATTAACACAATTTTCAATTCAGTCATCCGAAATAAAAAAAAAAGATAAAAGATAAGAAAGGCAAAGAATTAAAGATAAAATTGAAAAATATCTCGGGAGTTAAAATAAAGACAAGAATTACCTTGGCGACATGAAGGGTCTGTTCGAAGGCCAGTCAATTGATTCTAAATAATGATATCAGACACATTGTATCACCCCTCCATTGTTCACGCGCAAATGTCATCATGTTTCCTTGGCAATCTGTAGTGGGAGACAATGCATCGCGCGTAGCCTCTTAAAACTCTGTAATTTTAAATATGTTTTTGTTAGATATCGAATGCGCGATGTATGCATTAAAGGCTTGTGAGAACTAGAAATGCTATTGTGATGAATCCTCACTGTTGCTGTCTGCTGGAACTTTTGAACGTTGGTGACAGGTACAACACCCAAAGGAAGCTCTCGCTGTCGCTAGAATATCTCCGCTGAATCTGAAATATTATAAAATATATAGCTTAACCGGTTAACTACCTAATCTACATTTAAGATGAACGAGATTTTCATTAAATATAATCAAATTTGTAGCCCTCTCTTACAGTCATTACTGGTGCCGTACCGTCATTTCAAACATTTAAACAATCCAGGTTCCTTCCTTCAAGTCTTGCTGTCCAACCTCTCTGACGTATTTTCTGTTGCACCTGCGGGGTTTTCTCCGAGATCCTCCTTTATATCCCTGTATTTCATCTTTATTTTTAGGATCTCTTTATCTTGCTGTCCAACCACTCCAACTCCCTCTACTCGTTGTCTTGAAAGCTCAGTGGCTTAAAGTGCCCCAATGCTTGATAAAATCAGTCATTCAAACATACAAGTTCATTTTGACATTCCCTTTCCAGATCCTTGATCAGAACGTGAAACAACAGCCTTTCCTCTGAGTCAGTTTCCCTGGCCTCCTCTCTCACTCTCCAAGCCCACCTATCTTCCCGTGCCACATCCTCCTCTCTTCATCCCCTCCTTCGAAACTCCCCAGCGCCTCCCCCATCAGTCAGGCATGGCGGGGGTGAGTAATGATTTACAGCGCGGGGGGACCACCCTGGTCGCGGCTACACTGGTGGCCTTGTTAACCCGCGTCAACTTGTTCTTGTGCCTTCACACGCCATGTCCCGAGACTTCGTTCACCGCCGCCCTGCTCTTCGCTCACCCACAACGTCTAATAGCAGCGGCTCTCGAGGGGTTGGTTCCTCCAGGGTCCCTCCTCCCTTCTCTCCTCTTTCGCATTCTGTTCCTCCTCCTGCTCCTCATCATCCTACACTTTCTTACTGACTTGCTTCTCCTCCTACTGCACTTTAGTGTGCTTCGTCTCTTAAGCCATTCCTTGTTCTTCCTCCTACTCCTACTCCAATTTCGTGCGCTGTTTGTACCACGCCTCCTCCCTCCCCCGAAAACACGAACGTTTCTTACTCTTCTTTCCCCCCTTCCACTTTCTAGCCTACTGCTATAGACGGTGCACGTTCTCCCGTATTCCTTCCCCTTCACTTTCGCGCACGTTCCCACTCTCCACCTCCTATATATTTTCATACACTTACCACTTCCTCCTCCTCCTCCTCCTCCTCCTCCTCCTCCAGTATCGTTCACTCTCCTCCCAACAGCATCGCAGTGAAGTGCGAAGCTCTGGCATCGAAACTTCAGCTTTTAGCCTTTTAGTCCACTTCCCAGGGCAGGAAACTTTCCTGAGTCAGGGGTCGTTATGAATCTTTACCACGCCATAGAAAGGACCTCGCTTAGTTTCGTTTCTCTTCTATTTTTCTTACCGAGACGTTTATAAAGAGAGTGTGCGGAAGTAGTTTAAACACTTGTGTTTGATATATAGGCCTACAGTAAACAAAAGCAGAAAATGTAATTATTAAAAACGAATCGAAAAACATTCTCTGACTGTTGGAAGTGATTACTTTTAAGAGATTTTACTAACGCATCCTGTATTTATTTATAACTCTCTCTCTCTCTCTCTCTCTCTCTCTCTCTCTCTCTCTCTCTCTCGCTAACTTTGGAACGTCCTTAGCTAAATCGATTCTTTCAAAGGATTTCGCGTTATCCTGGAACTGTCCAAAGGGTCCTCTCACCGAGGATATAAGGGGATCGCTTTTCATATGTTTACTCTCTCTCTCTCTCTCTCTCTCTCTCTCTCTCTCTCTCTGTTTCGTAGTTTAAGAGGTAACGCATTGATCTTACTAGCGAAAGGTCCTGGCTCCGATCCCCTGGTAAGGATGGAGTATCTTGGGCACGTTCTTTAAAACCCACTATGCTTTTGTTGACTTAAGTGATGAATGATGTAGGTGGTGGTCAGTCGACTGACTGTAGTGGGTCGCAGCCTGTGTGAGAGAGAGAGAGAGAGAGAAAGAGAAAGAGAAAGAATGGCGATCAGTGCTAAGCCAGAAAACATTAAACACTATTCCATTATTAAAATCAGGATAGTCTTGGCGAGGTAATCCTCAACCCCTACAGAGCCGAACCATTCATCAGGTAGAGCTCTGTCTGTAAGCCTGTTTGTGTGTTTTGTATATATGTATATAAAAATATGTATATATGTATATATATATATATATATATGCATGTATGTATGTAAATATACTGTATATACACACACACACACACACACATATATATATATATATATATATATATATATATATATATATTATATATATTTATGTATGTATATATATGTACATATGTAAATACTGTGTATATATATATATATATATATATATATATATATATATATATATATATATATATATATATATATATATATATATATAGTCATTCCAGAACATTTTTTGGCCTAGTAGATACTGCAATAATTCATAATAGCAAAATGGATGTGAATGATGCAATGCTTATCTTTTTCTCGTGAAATCAACCTTGAAGAAATTTCTTTTCTTCGCTGTCCTTTTGCGAATTTCAGCCATACTGACTGCGCTATTTATTAAGTCCGTCAAACTTGTTTGACTTGCGTTTCGCTAATTTTTCGACTTCTGCAAGGTTAGGTTATATTAGGTTGAGTGTAACAACTTTAGTGGAAAATAAATAATAGTAATAATAATAATGATGATATTAATGTACTGTAGAGCATAAACACCCTTAATAGCCTACGCCGGGTGTTTTAGATGTGGTAATAAAGCCTGTAAGAAACTCTTGTTTCCTTTCTCTTTGATGAGGGAGACAGGAGTGTCCGAAAAGCTTGAGAGTTGGTGGCAATTCTTACAAGTACATCTAAAACACTAAAGTCTTGCCCTTTTTTTGAGTCCTTTTATTTTATATAACACTTTTGAATTAGTTTTTTCTCCCTGAATTGGATAATACTTCTTGTGCCCTGGAAATAGATTGATCCCACACATAATGATAATAATGAAGCATTGTTTCTGGAACTCTGGGCTTTTGGAGACCTTTAACATGTAACGTTGCTCGGCGAAATTTGGACCCTCTTCTTTGCGTAAACGTGCATGAATGATTAAGCATGGCACTATGTGAACATTCTTATTTGATCTTGTTTATGCATTTTTTTTTTATTTCCAGAGATGTGCTTTCGTAAACAAAAGGAATGAAGGCATGGATAGGCAGATATCTAAGATTAGCTTTCAATTTTAACTCTATCAGTCTTCGAAAACTGACAGAAATTTTCTTCTACAATCCGGTAATTTATCATTCCATTTCCAGTTGTTTTCGGCACAACAGTTATATAATTCCCTTACCTAAGCTAGAGGTAAGAACGAGTTTTTAGAAGTGGCTTTTCCCCAGGATGGCACGTGCCATGTTGTTGGCAAGTCCTTCACATTGCTAATGTATCTAAATAAAGGCAAAAGCAGTTTGAAGGACATTGGGAAAAGAATCCGTCGAATTACTATTTTCATTTATAATATGGGGGGTCTTTCCTTCTCTTGGTATACCTCCAGTATTACCTGGAATAACCTGGAATAAGACGCGTCCTATTCCAGTAGAATGGACGACACTGAAAAAGATGCACAGACATTTCAACGCATGAGCTCTATAATGGATAATGTCCCTCTTCTTTTGTGACACCTAAAATTACATGGAAAATATACGTATTCTTCCAGTGTTCTGGATGGCAGGGAAAATTTTCACGGATATTTTCAACATATAGGAGGAAGGATTTGAAAAGAAAGAGAGAAAGTTGCTACTTTCGTACCATGCATTGAAGGTCTTACTTTCTGGGTTATACCTCCGGCAATAACTTGAATGAAACACGTCTTCATCCAGAGGTGTTGTCCTCTTATTACAGATCAGTGTGATGCCCCTTATTAAATCCTTTACAGATTTTATAAGTGCTGAACTATTTCTGACAGTTCCCACTGACTAATAGGCTTATTATTTGAGCCACTGAATGCCGAAGACCCTTGAGCTTCCCTTTCGTCCAATTTGCTGCGAATCACTGTGTCAACCTTTGAAGCCGCGGAACCAGTAGGCTCTTTACACGAATAACTCGAATTCTTTAAAAATAAAAAAAGGGGGGGGGGTATTTGAATACTAAAATAAGTAAAAATTAATTTCTAATTCAATGCATTCTTTTTTCCCCTAGTCAGAGTCAAAGTATTTGTTTCATTCTTTCCTTTCTGTCATTTATGTATTTGGGATCCTTCATGTAGAGGGCTCTTTCTTGCTAGTATTATTTTTCAATGAATTAATCAGCTAATCTTGATCGTCTTTCACTTGTTTAATATCAAGAAAAAGAAAGATTAGTCCTTATTTTTGATAGTTGGGCGTCAGCTTACGATATAAAAATATACCTATAACTACAATCAAAAGTCATATATGTAAAGTTTTTCAGTAAACTTCGTTCGAGCAGCAACTGTTTAGGTATTTTGGAGTCTGTAATCTTAAAACGGACGTGTTGTGCAACCTTACAAGTCTGGAGGACATGCTTCATTAACCATTTAGTCCAGACTGACAATACCTGTTGCAAAAAATGCAATCTCTTCCCTGGAAGCTATTTTAGCTTGGTACCAAGTAACTCTTGTTTAATGCACGGTTATTACTCTGCAATTGGCAAAGATGACTCTCGAAAACGAGATAAATAATACGTTACCCGCGTTACTAGTGCTGCTGCTAACTTACTTTGGGGCTAACGCTATCATAGTTGCCCTGTTTATGCTTCAAATTTGCAATTATATCAACTTTCGGTTTTACTTTTTTTCAAGAAAGGAAGAGAGAGACGGGCAGAGGAAGAAAAAACGGAGGGAAGAAATGAAAACAGAAGTAATCGTTTTCTTTCTCAGGTGATGACAAAGTTGCTTCTCAAGCAAGGATGGTTAGAACAAACTATAAGCGCAGAGAAAAGTAGGCGTTGCGTATCCTAGAGGCAAATTGTGTGAGGAGCTTATTAATTCTGTGAACACTTGACTTCGTGTTTATTTTCCCGTTTTTTGTTAATTAGTTTTTCTCCGATTCCATAGTTTTGTAAGGAGTACCTTTGAGGCTAATCTGTACAGTACTACCACTGAACATGTATCCACACAAAACTATAAGAGTTTTATACCTTTAGGATATTTTTGTTTATTTTCTCCTTTTCTTTTTGAGAAACGTGCTCGATAGGGGCGCACATTCCGTTACTGACTTACATTAATGGAAGGGTAAGTTATCAGTAGCAAATAGAGATCTTTCTTAATTCTATATTGCACTCCAAATGACTAGCTACCAGGAATGTTATTTAATTCGATAAGATCTTTCTTCTACTTATGTTTCTATTTATGGAGCATTTGCGGATGAGTGAATTAAATGCAGAATCCTTAGTTGTTTAATCCAATTAGAGTACTTATTTTCGACTTCGATGGCCTTATTGTTGTTGAGCTAGTCTACAAAACAAATCAATCAGCTCTTGTTGATACTGCTGTTACTGAAACTGCTTCATATTAAGAAAGGGTAACTGCAGTGTTTGTGGGCTAACATTACTTTCAAAGGATCACGCTCAAACACCGCACCGGAGATGAAAGTATTTCGAAACTAGTATTATGAGGCCTCGGGATCTAAGTGTGTTGAGCTTCCTAAAAACTCCACATTCCGGGGAATCTGGATTCTGGAAATATTGTGCATCAGTGGAAGGTGTGCATTTGTTTTTCTGGCCTTGCAATCGCACAGACGTTGTTTCTTAATTAAAGGTAACTGTCCACAGATCGTTTTTTATCAAATAAGGTATGATATTAAATTATTGCGCTGAAGCGATTCGGGAATATATTACGGAAACGGTTAAAAAGAAAAATACATAACGGTAAGATATACCGGCCATTCATGTAGTGTGGTTACTTGAGTGGACAGTATAAAGCGGATTGATGTCTAAGATATTATGCATATGTTGGTTACTATACTCTCAAAGAATTTTCGTATTTAGAACTGAAAGGAGTTTTCTCGCTGGTAAGCAAACGCACTGAGAGAAGCTAGATGGACCATAATGCATAATGTTTCGAATTATCTCAAGTGTTCTCAGAACTTGAACCCTGGTGCCCTGCATGACAAAATGAATGCCCAAGACACAGAATTGGCAATCGAAGATGGCCCTCGAGCGCCTGTAACACTCAATCAAACCGAACCAAAAGAATTCGAGAAGAGAGTGGGGGGAAAAAATCGTATAATCAGCCCCATTTTGCACCGCCATTGGGTCATGCCTTTCAAAACGTAATTAACGCGGCGAGGTGAAAAAGAACACCATCATCGTATCAGGACCGAGAATACAAATAGAGCCCGGGACGGCATTAAACAACCCCGATCGGCGGGTCGTAATGATACCGCTTGCATTGACGAGGAGCTGGTAATAACAGCAATCCCGAGTAATTACCCGGATATTGAATGTACTTACCATATCTGGGCGCACTTAAGTATGGCGAATAGCGTACCCGATCTCCCTAATGATATATTATAATCCGCATACTTTGCGATATTGATGGGCTCTTCGTGGAGAGGCAAATGTAAGGACGGTGAAAGTATTGTTTGTTGGGCTGAGTGGCTTCTCCACCTGCAGTGTGACTCCTCCACCTCCTCCTTCAAGGAAATAGGCCCAGGTGGCGGTCGGGTTTCGTTTTTTATTCAGGAATGTAAAATCTGCGGCTTCAAACGTCGTCTAATTATAAGCTTCTGCTGAGAAATAAAAGATATTTGATTTAAGTGGTTATATTATGTACATACGCTACCGGGGTCTAAGCGATGACAGGCAGGGCAGCCGATCGAGACTACTGTACAAAGTCTACCCCAAAGCCAAATCAAAGTCCTTCAAAAGAGGGCATCGTGCTTGCCCCATACAACTGGGAAAAAAGCACGTTAAAAGAAGAAGAAGATTATTGATATTCATTCACAAACATAAAGTTTTTGATTCATACCATTTGAATTACCAGCTTCTCTCTAGTAATATTAGAAGTATGGTTTTAGGAGTTTTTAACTCTCAGTTTACTGTATAATTAGAATGAAAACAGTCTGAGAAGTTCTTTCATTATCAGTTCTGACTGGGTTATAGAAGACATGTGATTTTGGGGTCATTTAAATTTCAATTATATAATCATACATACTGACGGATATTTAGTTTTGACTGAAAAATATGGTTAAAAGTGATCAAACATTTACATTTCCTTTAGGACTAATGTTTGAAGAGTTGTCGAATTTGTAAACTTCGTTTAAAAAATGTAAGGAGTAGTGTTTGAATATTTATAAAATTTCATGTAATTTGTTGTTGTAAGATATGTGATGTAGGTTATCGTTTTACTTAGAGAAAAGGAAATCATCTTTGAACGTTTGGTAAATTATATTTAGGGACATCAAAAATTATAGGCAAAAAGTAGTGGTCTTTAATAATTAGATCATTACAGAAGGTTATATGTAAATAGCGTTGAGTGATTTTAGAAGGTTCTGTCCTTTATTGTGACCATGATAAATAAAATGTCATGTTCTACTACAAATGGAGTTTTTAAGTGAGTGCTGTCCTTTTAATTGAACCTAAACAGAAGCCGAGATACCCTTTCTTTTTACCTAACTGCAGGTCAGAAGAACCAAGCCCAACTAAATATTTTGTCTCAATCTGTAATTGCTGCCCTTGAAGAAAATAACGTTATTAGTTGATGTTAATTGAATATTTGACTTCCAGTCTGTAATATTTGACCCAAACAAAAATAATGTTGACACAGAAAACGCAAACTAAATCGATAATCTTTATCATTGCAGAGGACGACAACTAAAACTAATTCGTAATTGCACTTTCGGCACCTATGAAAAAGTAACACTTACAACGCAATCAAGACAATGAACACAGCGGCAAGATCGTATCTCTCCGGTGGCGTCGTAATGAGTACCGTGTTCTGCGACTTCGTCTGCTGATGTTATTATTATCATGGGCCTTAGCATTATGTCCGCCATTAGCCGAATTATCTCCCACTTGCGGGTGTGAGAGGATCGGGATCAAATAGGTAATAAGAAGCCGGGCAAATAGTACGGTGGATGGAAACGTAACAATTCTTAAATGCATAAACAAATATAAGTTCACTTAACGTTACGGCAGACGTCCTGCGGCGAGGAGCGGTCTTAATCGCATGTTCTTCCAGCCCCGAGGAGGTTGTGATGTTTCTCATGCAGGTATTTCCCAAGTTTCCCCATTACTCAGCGGGTGCTGCTGCTGCCGTTAAGAGTCTTCGGTTTTGATTTGCGTTAAGAAGGGGATGTTCCTTTGTTGTTACAGTATGTGCTGCGTCCCAAAAAATAAGAAGCTGTCTAATATTTCAGTCCTGTGAAAGATATTTTATTCTCTCTGATTATACGCGCATATTATGACCATTAGTGGAGGCATTGAAATGGACTTGTAACTGCACCCCAAAACTTAACGCAGAGAAACCTGCAACACTTCTTGGGACTCTGCTGTTAGCGATAGTAGGTCAGGATGAGGTCAGAAAATCCAAATGGAGAATTTTTAATATCAACTTAGGTAACGCAACGTTTGCATTGTATTTGACATTGTTCGCCGTGTGTACTCTAGGTAGTCATATAGGGCATCTCCTTCAGAGGGATTTCTCGGAAGCCATAGAATGTGAATGCCAACTAAGAATGCCGTTGCTGCAGTGTTTCTGAAAAGCTTTTCTTTCGAATGATTCGTTCGTGTACTTGGAGTGACTCAGACTTCAACATCGCATGCAGGAGTACACTTACTGTATATAAAATAATTCTCTACGTAGAGATTAATAGTGAGGTGAGTGTCCACACACACACACACACACACACACACACACACACACACACACACACATATATATATATATATATATATATATATATATATATATATATATATATATATATATATATATATATATATATATATATATATATATATATATATATATATATATATATATATATATATATAATACGCTATCGTACAGTCATCAATAAAGAAGAGTTATAGATTCTATACTCGTATTTTATTTAATTTGGTGGTCGGAACCATTCTCTTTATAGTGGGTGCAGATTAACTTAAAACAAAGCATTTCTACCTTCTCCTGCAACCAGGGTTCAAATTGCAGTGCTCAACCAGGGTTCAAATTGCAGTGTTCAAGTTTGTTCTCCCCGGCACATTAATAAAAGTAAAAAACTTGCACATTCGCTATAGTATGCTTTTTAGGGGCTCCACATTTCTCCAGGCCTGAATATTCTCAAACACCATTTTCTTCCTCTCAATCAAATCCTTTTCTTGGATGTTTGTGAGGAGTTTTCTGATCCCTTTAGGCTCAGATAAGGACCTCAGTGTGAATTCAGTACTTTATTTCAACGTCATTCCCTTTACTTTCAAGAATCAGGAACGTCAGAATGAGGCTTAGAAATGCTATTTTAGATCCATCGGGAGCTTGAATAATATAATTGGATTTTACACTTGCCAATTTCTATTCACAGGATTTAACACTGATTAATAATATCACTCTTCACAATGATAATAAAGTAATAGACAAAAAAAAGTCACGAAAACAGAAGAAATGAAAAATAAAAAATAAAATGACACAAAGTAGTACAGAAAAGAAGATACAGCGATGGAAATAAAGACAAGGTGAAACTTATTTATTTCTGAATATCAATCACATTTTTATGTTAACCACAAAATCAAACACAGATACTTAAATGAAAATGTCGAACTTTACCGCAGGTCATTCATGCGCCGAGAAACTGGAATGACTAAACACAATCCTCGAAGATTCCCGAAGGAATTGGCTTCGTTTCAAACAAGTGACAATTGAAATAAAAGGAAGCTTTCTCTCTCTCTCTCTCTCTCTCTCTCTCTCTCTCTCTCTCTCTCTCTAGCAGAGAAATAAAACAAGAACTCTAATTTATACACAGGCGGTGCATAATAATGCACAATTTTGACAGTACTTACATTAGTGAGTAAAAAGTCTCATTATTAAAGATTATATTAACAGTAATGTTAACACTAGAGAACTGTATATTACCAATAAAATAACTCTTAATGATGGACTTAATTGAGTCCCAAATCTCAACTGCAGTATTTAGGTGCAAATATAATCGATACAGGTGTACAGGCTTTTGGAAATCTATTCCTAGTCTCGCTTTGATCATGTCCAAGGAGTTTATGCTAGTCAGACATGCAACGACCACACGCGGCTAGGCGCAATCCTTAACCTAGACAATAACTTGAAGCTTTCGCTTAGAATTACACACACACATGGTTAACAGAAACATCTTAACAAAACAGAAATAAATTGAATGACATCTCTGTAATTTAACACTTTCAGCGATATGCTGCTGATGTGAATGAACTGTTCTCTGTCTCTTTTTTTTCTGATGCATTAATTTCAGCATTAATAATGGTTCTCTTTGACACAGAGACAAAAAGACCATTACGGCACATGAGAAGTCTGATGCACATTCAGGGAATCCTTTAGAAATTCACAGTAATAAGAGTTTAACATGGCATCAGGGGACTTCTCCCGAAAAGCAATATTTCGTAAGTTGAACAAAATTTTACATTCAGGGACTTCCTTTTTATGGGTGCACAAATGTCAGACCTTTAGTTCCTCATTGGACGGATGGGTACCGTTCTCAGATAGCACTCTGCTGGCCCTCGTTCGATTCTCCAGCCGGCCAATGAAGAATTAGAGGAATTTATTCCTGGTGATAGAAATTCATTTCTCGCTATGGATCCCACAATAAACTGTAGGTCCCGTTGCTAGGTAACCAGTTGGTTCTTAGCCACGTAAAATAAATCTAATCCTTCGGGCCAGCCCTAGGAGAGCTGTTAATCAGCTCTGTGGTCTGGTTAAACTAAGGTATACTTAACTTTTCAAGGCAACATTTCAGAAGTTAACTTTAGTGTTCAGGGACTTCTTTAAAAGTTCACAGAGACAAGACTTTACGGTGCTTTACACAAGTCAGTGAAACCAAAATCACAACAATTTCTACAACAGTGTAATTTTACTTCACTGAAGTGAATCTTCACACCGGGTTACTTCAACACTAGTTCAAATACAGCAGTGAAATTTTACATCAGTGACAGAAACACTTTACAAAATAAGGAAACAGTGGATTATGTCTTCACTGATTCAAATCAGCAATGGAATATTTCGACACTGATGAGAATTCATAACTAATCCCCATTGATGAGATTAAATCAGGTGTTGATAATTACACTTTAATATATGTCATATTACAATATTTTACTTGTTTTGCTGAACTATCTCTCTACATCCCTTTACGCATGCCTGTTCCAGCTTGTTTAATTAGTACTTAACTTCGCTCTGTGCACGGATACTTTCCACGCCTGGCTTTGGAGCATAGATCAGAAAGGTGTGCAACATTCAGGTCCTCACATCTGCAACCGAGTCAAGTCCGAACTTCTTCGCAGGTAACTTGGGAAGTTCAGTCTTAGATGTGTACTACTGAAACATTTGCAGGTCACTTGAAAAGTGCAGTCCTAGATCTAGACTTCTGTACTCAGATACTGGTACCTGAAGAGGAGTCTCTTTCAACGTACTCTCTTGCCTACCACTGACGATCATTCAGTATCCGTGTTTCCTGTAGGCATATGCAAACAGATACAGAGGAGGGCATAAGGAAAGCATTTCAGCCATTGGTGAAGGTGCAAAGGAAAGGCAGGCAGGCCTATGGCAGATCTGGGTGCATGATAGGTCAGGTCTTCCAGGACGTTCTTCATAGGCGGGGTTTATTGCTCCAGTGCCGTCATGGCTCTGGGGAATTTTCATAGGGTATTGGAGTCAGTCACCACATGACGGTTCGAGTGAGTTTCAGCTGGTGATAGCAGGATTTTGACTTCTTGCCACTCCTAATTTCTTAGAGCCATTATCTCCATGGGATGCGAATATATGCCATCACTCGTTCTTGAAGATTATCTGCGGGCAGGACGTAGTCGAAAAGTGGCAGCGTTATTTAAGAGAAATCATCTCGGGCAGAAGGGCGAAAGTTTCTGAGGAGGAGGTCAGTGAGGAAGATGGATATAAATATCTGCAGGAATGACTCCTTAACAATTAGGGTCCTGCTTTACTCTCTTCCTATGAACAAGTAAGTGGGCTCAAAATAAATCCATGATCTAGAACACAAGGGGTTATAATAATATCAGAAACTTTGTTGA
>NC_089758.1:9179233-9196733 GCF_040412425.1 Macrobrachium rosenbergii
CTCTCTCTCTCTCTCTCTCTCTCTCTCTCTCTCAAGTAGGTACGTTCACCATACAATCACCCCTCTTCAGTTAGATGGGCTTAGGAATAGGATGAGGTTGCGAGCGTTGGGTTGATGGTGGTGTGGGGGGATACGTTGGGGGCGGGAACCCCTTGGCGTGAGAGTATTTGATTTTGCTTTACTGATTTTACAGCCTCATTGTGACCCCTGCCGCTTCCACCATACTCCCAACACCTGTCGCAAGTTTCTGTATCGGTCACTATTACGCCTCTAGCGTCTGACATTCAAGGTTGGTCACCCATTCGAGGACAGACACGGCACACTGGTGCTTAGCGCCACTCACTGATCGATAACAAGCTCGACAACGAACTTGCTAGTCCCTTGCACTTATTGGCGATTACCCTTCCAAGTATTGTGCAAGTAAGTACCTACAGGGAGAGGAATCTCACTAGCCATGACGATGTTTATTTCTCATGAAAATATTCGGTTCTTAATAACACCACTTATTAAAGGATCATACGTTATTTTGCAAGTGAACACATGGTTATGCACTAAAATGTTAAGATATATATGCTTGGAGATTAAATCATTCCATCTTTTCATTCACAAGTATTCTCGGTGTCGATATTTATCCTACCTATATGCAGCGAAAATATTTGTGTTCTACTCTTTCTTTTCCTTTCGGTACATTTTCCGCTGCTGAAGTGCGTCAAGTCCCAATCCCGTCTCTCTCTCTCTCTCTCTCTCTCTCTCTCTCTCTCTCTCTCTCTCTCTCTCTCAGCCCGAAAACATTTTCAGCTGTTTAGAGCGTCATTTCACAGCAGTGTGGAAGCTTCGTTTGAGCCAAGTACGAGCATTGGCCCGGCCTTCATTCATTAGCATAATGGAGTACCTGAAAAGGTATATCAGTATTTCGCTGATTTTGCAAATTCGCTAAAGCCTCGTGGAAGAGGCAATGGAAAATCTTCGACTTTACTTCGATCCGACGTTATAGCTTGGGGCATAATTTGAGGTTCGTTCACGCTGGCGAATTCGCCAAAATTTACTCGTCTGACCTTTTACTGGAACTGTTTACAAAAACAAACAAGTAAAAAATGCGCCGAAGTCTCTTCGGTGCAATCGAGTTTTCTGTACAGCGTATAATGCTGTATGAAACTTTCAGCTGTGGCCCATGAACTCAGCCACGATCCGGTGGTGGCCTCAGCCACGGCCCATGAAATTCTTAGCCGAGGCCCAGGAAACTCAGCCACGGTCCGGTGGTGGCCTGTGTTGTTGGTACCTATACCGTTGCCAGAAGCATGATTATGGCTAACTTTAACCTTAAATAATATCAAAACTACTGAGGCTAGAGGGCTGCAGTTCGGTATCTTTGATGATTGGAGGGTGGATGATCAACATGCCAGTTTGCAGCCCTCTAGCCTCAGTAGTTATTAAGATCTGAGGGCGGATAGAAAAAGTGAGGACAGAAAAAGTGCGGACAGAAAGAAGTGCAGACGGACAGACAAAGCCAACGCAGTAGTTTTCTTTTACAGAAAACTAAAAACCTTTTCTCGTATGCTCTTTTACAGAAACTATTTAGAAAGCCATATCCTTGTCAGCGCTTTTACAGGAACTACATGAAAACATTTACTCGCTTGCCTTTTTAACGGAACTGTTTGAAAACTTCTTAGGCTTGAAGCTCATTTAAGTTATATAACTGTTGTTTCTGAAGAAGATATTAGCCTTAAAAAAAAAACATAAAACATTTTAAACTTTATTCACACCCCGCTTTCCTATTCCACACCTTTGCACATATGTTTAATTTTTTTCCTCAAAATCTCGCATCGTTCCTTCCATGAAAATATTATACATACTGGTAGAAATTCACAATGTACATGCAAGTGTGACGGTACAGACGAAAATGCTTATAGTTTGAAACCAGATATTCACACATGACAATGATGTGATATGTTATGTGTCTATGGTAACATCACATCATTGTCTTTGACCTGCTTTAAGCCAAACCAGTGATTATTACTCTTCCTACATATTGTAACAAGATTTGCTTTTATTACAATACATGGTAGTCGTTTTATACATATTTTTATGCCGTACATTCTCAACACCTTCCATATTGCCTCTCAATCGTTTTTATTGTAAGCTCTTTCGAAGTCCCTGTATGCCATATACAATTTTTTCCTTTCACTCTCAGTCTTCTCATACAACTGTTCCGTAAGAGACACTAACTGGAGCCAAACACCCTCTTCCCTGGCTAAATCCATAAAATTCTTTGCCTGTTATTCCTTCTGTCATCTACCGTACTTAGCCTATCTAAACCTTCCATGCACCTTGCCTAGTATATTGAATGACTTTATGCTCCTGCAATTTTTAATCTCCTTCAACATCTTACAAAAGGACAATGATTCCTCTTATTCATTCTTTGGGAACCTTCCCCTCGTCCAGGAATGCCTTACATACCCTAGCAAGCCACTCAGTCACTTACACCGCGGTACCACAATGTGCCACATGTAATCCCATCAACGACTGGTCTCATTCCGTTTTTCTTTTCCACAAGCATTCTTAAAATTTCTTTTCATTCTTGCATCTTAAACCTGCTTCTCTTTCATCCTCCAGAGCCAAACATTCCTCAAAATATTCATTCCATCGACCCAGGATTATATTTATTGCAGAGAGCATCTCTCTATTAACATCTAGTATTCTGAGATCCATTTGTTCACGAATCTTTTGCTCTATTTACCTCCTTGTAGGCAACTTATTCTCGCTAAATCTTTTGCTAACATTTACCCAACCTCTGTATTTGCACGTTTTAAAAAGCTTTACAAACGTATAACTCCTATTATTGAGGTATAGCCTGGATATTCAAGCAAACCATCTACAACAGGAGCTGAAGTGCATAAGTTCGCTTCCTTATCTTAATGCTTTAAATTACCATGATCTTTGTATAACAAAGGAACCTTTGCAACTTGCCTCAAATCTAAGTCTGCAAGTGGTAGGTCTTGCTCCGACTTTGTTTTATAGATGAAAGTACATAAGGAATGCTTGCTGAGACTTTTGCTTGGGCCTTGTAGAATTATATTTGGCCCTCCACCACTTTACAGAATTACTCAGGTCTATAGTAAGTTTCAGCAATGGGCACGGGGTCTTATGCACTGAGAGTATCCGAAAATGACTTTTGGTAGGGCATCCAAGAACTGAGGAAACTTTATTATTATTATTATTATTATTATTATTATTATTATTATTATTATTATTATTATTATTATTATTATTATTATTATTATTATTATTATGTATACTGAATGATCTTAACTGAAGCCATGAATGTCTGAACAAAAACTTCAATTCTAATCCTATGTTAAGCCTACACGCTCATATTCTTTGTATTCCCTCCAGTCAGCAGGAAATCAAAGAAAATATCAGCGCAGCAAGAATCTAACGTTGGTATATTTTACCCGCAAGAAATTATGTAAAGGTAACACTTGTAATCCCAGTCAAAATGGAAATATTACGGTCTTTAAATGTACGCCATTTCTGCATGCGGTAGTTTTTATATAATTTGCAATTTGTCTCGCGCCATCATTCAGGCACCTCGGCGAGTTAATGCAATACTATTAGTTATATTGTCGATACTACATACGGGAGAGTTTATGTGTCGTTTTTTTACATGGGAGGTTTTTTGTGATTATCGCAACTGGCGCGTCACTTCCTTTTGCCAGTGTACTGAAGAGGCTTACCAAGTCTTAAAAAGAGAGATTTTATTGCTAAGTTATAAATCTTCATGGTTTTGATTGCCATTAAATTTTGATGAGTGTTAGGCCGTTGTTAGAATATAAGTATAGAAATTAGAAAAATGAAAATACAGGAATGTTCAAACAGACAAAAAACAGGCCCATTCGCCAATTATTTGGATAATTTTTTTTTATTATATATGAAGTTTTGCAAGGCTTTAATATTGTTAAATGTTAACCAGTGTACCAGGCTTCTTCACAAGGGCGTTTACACATTTAATGAAACGTTACGTGGATGTAAACATTTATGAATGTATTCAGACATTCTTACATGACTGCCTTACAGCGTTGTAGATGCTTACTGGGGTACACAAAGCTACATCGAGAGGAAACATTTGTTAAAATATTTTCCCTCTCTTTGTATTAAACGCTTGTTAAGATTCCAAGTGTTCCCAGCATATGAAACCTTAATCACAGTGACACTATTTGCATTCAAAAATGCGTTTCCCAAAATATTAAAATCTTTTGTCAAGACAGCAAGCTCTCTGATGCTATATTAAACATATTTCTGAATGTCAGTCAGACTTCTATGTATGGCGTTGAGAGTTGTAAATGCTTAAATGATTGCAAGCAACGAAGAGAATGGAATTTCAACAATTTAAAGGGCACTGTCCCTTTTGCGGTAATGTCTATATTTATCAAATGTAAGATGCACTTTGACCGGTTAATGTTAATCTGCTAATTGACTATGAAAGGAGATGTTTCGTTAGACACACACACACACACACACACACGTGAAAGGAACAGTCTTCCTCTTCTTGTAGATTAAGCTAACCGTGTACCACCACGGGCTTTTGCTTCTGAGGCAGCCCGAACCTCTCCGATAAGCGGAGTCGGCACGTAAGAGTGCAGCTTCATCCCAAAATTACTCTCTGAAAACTGGTAGGGCAGCTCTTTGTGGAATCTCCCTCTCGAGGGTATTTGATTTGATTTATGTCTACTAAAACTGGCGTCTTAATCTCCGAGGGTCCGAGGATAAAAGATATATATATATATATATGTGTGTGTGTGTGTGTGTGTGTGTGTGTGTGTGTGTGTGTGTGTGTAGTACACTTCAAGTCCATTGTGTAAGTTATCGTTCGTCAGCACTGCTAACAATAGCGTAAAAATTTCTTTGCCATTCAGGTATGCGAACAGTAACTGATTTTCCACTGACATGCATGAACTTGATTGTAAATGTTAGAGTATTTCTTAAAGAATTCCTCTTAATCCTCTTCGTAGTCCTGGAAAGAAACAAGGCTGTTTACGTTTCAACAGCTGGTCCGGGTTACGATGTGGTAGTCTCGGGAGAAAACGCTTAACTGCGCCAATTCTGTGAAACCGCTAGTACTGTAGGTATTTCATTTCCAGTTCCATATTGGAGCAGGTGTCGGCAGCAACGCTTAACGATTTGATATTGTGGATATTGTGGAATATTTCTCTAATGAGTTATCGTTGCGTTTTGTACAAATAGACATAAAATGCGTTAATCGTTGCCTGTTTAAGAAAAAGGTGCTCTTGTTAGTTGTTAAGTCTGAATGAAATATCTTGCAGTTGAAACCGCAGAAGTTAATGTTTCCGTTTTGCATTCTCTGATCATAAATCAGAGTGTGGAAAACTAAGGATAAAAGTACGAAGCTGTTGTTGTTGCAGAATAATAAATGTTTTTAACACTTCCAATTTTGAATGCATAAGTCAAACGAAGTGTGACAAACGATAAGGCGAGCCTCTGCAGCTGTGTTTTACAAGTAATTTCCTTTTGCTCTAGAAGTAATCCCTGGAGAGTCTCCTTTGGGGCTCTCTCAGTGTACGGTTTCGGGCTCTCCGTTCTGCTAAAGGTAAAGTAACGTTTATTATAGCCCTTCATTGGCTGTTATTTTTATTTATGTTATTTTTTACTTAACCGTAAATAAAAGCTTGAGTATTTTCTCGCACTGGGAAATGTTAGGTTATGTTCGTCAACTGTTGTCAAGAACAGCCGGAAAAATGTAATGGTAAAATTCGTATTCGACGATAATTTCATGTTTTTCAAATTGATTTTGATGCTTTTTAATTGATTATGATGTAACCCAATCAATTCTAATCTACACGAGCGCGGCGTAATAGCGTAATGGTAAATATGGGTTTCATGCTGCAAAAGAGATGTAACAAATTTCATGATTATGTAAGATTACAAAATACTATTTACAAAGGAGATTTACTAAGGGGCGCAGCTGCATTTTCTATAACGTTAATAAAGTCTGATGATAATTATGGTTGGTTTTGGTATTTTTTATATTATTTCGCCTTAATCCATTAGACAAATTTGCACTATCTCTAAAGGCTTTATTATTATTATTATTATTATTATTATTATTATTATTATTATTATTATTATTATTATTATTATTAATTGCAGTTGGTTTTGGTATTTTTATATTATTTCGCCTTAATCCATTAGACAAATTTGCATTATCTCTAAAGGTATTATTATTATTATTATTATTATTATTATTATTATTATTATTATTATTATTATTATTATTATTATTATTAATTGCAATAGGATATTTATTATTGCTATTGTTTCCTTTTTGTAGCTTCCATGTTATTGATGGTGTAATAAAATTATTATTAACATCGTACGTGTCAACGATATCATCTTTGTTATCACCGCAGTTGCCGTTCCTATTGCTTTTATTAATTCACAAATAGAATTAGTAAAGTGTTACCAAGAGTTCTCAGTTATAGCACTGACGATGGCATTAGCCATTGTAACTAAGGTAAAGGTGCTCATTTATGCAGTAGATTAAATAAGTGACTCATGAAATAAACATTTTGGATAGTATGAGAAAGCAGTTATTAATAACGGGTTCAGTATGCCTTGGGAATAACTTTCACCCAAGGGAATTTATAATTGGTAAGTACATCTACCCGGGCTATCCTATCGATTATAATTCCCTTCGGGATTCCCAATGTGTTGTGACTTCGATATCAAGTGATATTCATGGCTTAAGTGTGTGAATACTTGGAAGTCACGTGTCTGTATGCGATGAAACTTCATATAAATTTGTATGTACAGTATACATTATGTACGTGTGAATTTTTGTCACATACACCGTGAAATTTTGTATTTTCACAAATATTAAGCCATAAATGTCGTTTGATATCAAATTTACTATACTTTGGGAATTATAAGTGATGAGTGTTCCGTCACCAGTGGAATCGAACTGCCGCCTGGTTGGGAAACAGCAAAAATACAGTGATTTTAATCACTCAGCTATCACTCATAATTCCCCTCGAGTTCAAGTTATTCCTGAGGTGTATGTATGTGTGTATATATATATATATATATATATATATATATATATATATATATATATATATATATATATATATATGTATATATATATATATATATATATATATATATATATATATTATGATAATAAAATAAATAATATATTCCGATAATAAAATCAAATGTCTTCCTTGTTTGTCCGCCCCTGGGGGGGCGAGGTGGTAGGGGATCAGGGAGGGTAGGGGAGTCATGACATCCACCTCCTCCTGCAAACCTGTTTGTTCGCCCCGGGTGGGGCCGGTGTAGGTAGGGGATCGAGAGGGTAGGGGAGACATGATGGGCAGCGCTGGGCTCCAGTGCAGCGTAGTGCCCACCATCAAGCTTACATATATATAATTTGCAAGTATTAACATAAAAACATCCTATCAATATCGAATTCACCCCTTCTTGACCATAACTTTCACAGAAAAGTATTTATTTATTTAAATGCACTTACCATTACAGTATTCAACCTTTTTGACATAGTTATTCCCCAAATAAAGGAAATTCCTATTGCTTGGATATATTTTGTCATATACACATACATATATATGGACATATACATATATATATATATATATATATATATATATATATATATATATATATATATATATATATATATATATATATATGTGCGGCGATACCTTCAGAAATTTATTTCTGTTCCACACGTGATTGTGTGTTGATGATTTCTATCTTATTCACTCAGAAGGATAATTCGAATGAAATGTTGTCTATTGGGTCATTGCTGAGTCAGGAAGTTGGGAAAACTCGCTGGTATGCAAGCAGTTAGCTTGCCCAGGTAATTCCTTGGGTGCAGTTGCTCTCAGGTTCCAACTTCTTTTAGACTTGTATGGCCCAGTGGGTAACGCCCTTGCTTTCCACCTGAGAGACCTGGGTTCGATCCCGACGTGAGTCAGAAATTTATTTCTGTTCCACACGTGATTGTGTGTTGATGATTTCTATCTTATTCACTCAGAAGGGATAATTCGAATGAAATGTTGTCTATTGGGTCATTGCTGAGTCAGGAAGTTGGGGAAAACTCGCTGGTATGCAAGCAGTTAGCTTGCCCAGGTAATTCCTTGGTGCAGTTGCTCTCAGGTTCCAACTTCTTTTAGACTTGTATGGCCCAGGGTAACGCCCTTGCTTTCCACCTGAGAGACCTGGGTTCGATCCCGACGTGAGTCAGAAATTTATTTCTGTTCCACACGTGATTGTGTGTTGATGATTTCATCCACCTCAGAAGGGATAATTCGAATGAAATGTTGTCTATTGGGTCATTGCTGAGTCATTTGGGGAAAACTCGCTGGTATGCAAGCAGTTAGCTTGCCAGGTAATTCCTTGGGTGCAGTTGCTCTCAGGTTCCAACTTCTTTTAGACTTGTATGGCCCAGTGGGTAACAACCTTTCCACCTGAGAGACCTGGGTTCGATCCCGACGTGAGTCAGAAATTTATTTCTGTTCCACACGTGATTGTGTGTTGATGATTTCTATCTTATTCACTCAAAGGGATAATTCATGAAATGTTGTCTATTGGGTCATTGCTGAGTCAGGAAGTTGGGGAAAACTCGCTGGTATGCAACCAGCTTGCCCAGGTAATTCCTGCAGTTGCTCTCAGGTTCCAACTTCTTTTAGACTTGTATGGCCCAGTGGGTAACGCCCACCTGAGAGACCTAAGTTCGATCCGACGTGGAAATTTATTTCTGTTCCACATGATTGTGTTTGATGATTTCTATCTTATTCACTCAGAAGGGATAATTCATGAAATGTTGTCTATTGGGTCATTGCTGAGTCATTGGGAAAACTCGCTGGTATGCAAGCAGTTAGCTTGCCCAGGTAATTCACAGTTGCTCTCAGGTTCCAACTTCTTTTAGACTTGTATGGCCCAGTGGGTAACGCCTTGCTTTCCACCTGAGAGACCTGGGTTCGATCCGACGTGAGTCAGAAATTTATTTCTGTTCCACACGTGATTGTGTGTTGATGATTTCTATCTTATTCACTCAGAAGGGATAATTCATGGGTCATTGCTGAGTCACTTGGGGAAAACTCGCTGGTATGCAAGCAGTTATTCAACCTTTGCTCTCAGGTTCCAACTGACTTGTATGGCCCAGTGGGTAACGCCCTTGCTTTCCACCTGAGAGACCTGGGTTCCTGACGTGAGTCAGAAATTTATTTCTGTTCCACACGTGATTGTGTGTTGATGATTTCTATCTTATTCACTCAGAAGGGATAATTCGAATGAAATGTTGTCTATTGGGTCATTGCTGAGTCGGGAAGTTGGGGAAAACTCGCTGGTATGCAAGCAGGTAATTCCTTGGGTGCAGTTGCTCTCAGGTTCCAACTTCTTTTAGACTTGTATGGCCCAGTGGATAACGCCCTTGCTTTCCACCTGAGAGACCTGGGTTCGATCCCGACGTGAGTCAGAAATTTATTTCTGTTCCACACGTGATTGTGTTTGATGATTTCTATATATATATATATATATTATTTTATGAATTATATATATATATATATATATATATATATATATATATATATATATATATATATATATATATATATATATATATATATATATATATATATATATATATATATATAAGAGAGAGAGAGAGAGAGAGAGAGCTTTTATATAGCCCCTACGGTTTTGTTCATTATAATCGTACATCAACAAGTTCATAATCTTTCCTCTCTGCGTGGTGTGAACATCACAAAATGGTAGATGCACTCCAACGCAAGACGAAGAGAAAATTTAAATACCAAGTGCATGGATGTGGTACAGAAGAGAAAATAATGATGCTTATTAGTTAATGTGGATAAGTAGGAAAAACTGATGTTAAAAAAATTTATCGAGCCATAAATTAAAAAAGGAATGTAGGGCGGGGAAGGAAAAAATATGTTTGAGTGTGTGGTGGATGAAAAATGCAGAACTTGGCATATGTTAGCGGTTTTAAGTCAGTAAAACCCTGACGATGGGTGAGAGTGAGGCTGTATTCATCTTAGGAGTATATTGATTACAAGTTATGGTTTTAAGTGTACACGGTCCAGGAATGGAAAACGGTGAGAACCTTCGCCCAGCTGATTTTGGGAGGACGAGAAAAGGAGCTTATGAAAGGTAATTTAAATGTACTGGTATGTGGAGAAGAGAAAGAGATTACCTATTTGTTGGGTATGGAGTTGCAGGAGGAGATTAGTATAGACTTGTTGAGCTGTATCCGGAAAAGGGCTTAATTGTTGAGAATGCACGGTGCCTAAAGGTTATACATTTTACAGCTTAAATGGGTGAGAAAATTGATGGATGTTAAAGTTTAAAGAGGTGTGGGTTAGAGGCAAATCCACTTAGTATCGGCTGAAGCAAAAGTAAAATTATAGAGATATAATTGGTTATATGGCAGGAGAGCAGGTAATGTACGGACATATCAAGGAATGGATAAGGTATTGTAGGCAAAAGAAAGTGGGGAAAGAATGCAAATATTGAAAGTGCAGAGATGACTCTTGGTCGGTACTTCAGGGAGAACAAGAAACTGAACGGGAGAGAAGTAATTGCAAGGAGAAAAAGTAATGAGAAAAGCTCCTGAAATAAAAGCGGCAAATGGAGAGATGAAGGAAAGACTCCGAAGGAAAGGGTAGGAGAAATAAATATTCCTTTGTACAAAGGTAAACTTGATAAAGGAGACTGTAAGACCTACAATGCATGAAGCTGATTACTATATTGGTAAAGTTGTATGGTAGAATTTTGAATGAGGGAATATTTACAGTGCAGATGGAAGGACTCATATTGGAAGTGTAGTTTGAGTTTACGTAAGAAAGAGTAAGTGTGGACTGAATAGCTGTCATGACACAGCTGAGAAGTTTGAAGGTAAAAGGGAAAGCTGTTTAGGGAAATATAAAGTTTATGATAAAATTGATGGGAAGCTGATTGAGATGCCATGTGGATGGTGCTGACGACACACGATATAGAGGGCAATTTGGTTGGATATTTAAAAGATTTTGTGATGAAGGGGACGCCTTTGGTAGCATATGAAACTGGGAGTGTCTAGTTTCTTGTAAGAGCGGGTCAGAGGCAAGGGTGCTTTATGTTTCCATGGCTGTTCACTATTTTTATGGATGGAGTGAGGTACGGAGTCAATGACAGGAAGTTTGACGTAGGTGCATTTTTATGGTCAAAGAAAATATGTTTTGAATGGCGTGCGTACAGACTTACTTTTAAAGATGATAAAGTGCTGAAGTGGAATATTACAAAAACTGCGGGAACACGTTGGTGTTGGAAGCGTTTGAAAGAGGAGAAACTGAAATGAATGTGAGCAAGAAGGTTACTGTGGATTGTGGAATAATGAAAACAATTGATTCGTTTATATTTTAACAGTAAATGTAATGGATGGTGGTAGGATGAGAGAAGCGGCGTGTCAAAATTTTTGAAGAGAATATTAGTTTGTATAGGATTAAAATCGGAACATGTTATGAGAAACTTTCCATTAAGGAAGCAAAGTGTTGACAGTGATTTTGAGTGACCAAAAGAAAAGAAGCCGTTGAAATAAATAGTTTGCAAAGTAGACTGTATGTGCCGTAAAAAGGACTGAAAAGTAAGAAATGTAGGGATATGTAGAATAAGTGGTAAAAGATTAACTTTGGTCATAGGATGGATCTGAGTGTTTAAAGGTTGTTTTGTCACGTGGGATATATGGAGAATGATAGGTGGAATAAAATGAAGAGGACTTAAAAAATATTGGATAGAAAGACGAATTGGAGAGTAGGAGTCACAATATTTTTTAAAGCGAGAGACTGTGCGATCTAGGAGTAAATGATGCCGTGTGAATATAAGGTTCGACAAACTCGTGACCAATCATCTGTTGAAATGCATAAAGCAGATAGTGTTGTAGAAGTGTTATTTGCACCAGAGGCTCATTCTCGATTTAGCAGTTTGCAGTGTGAATGTGGATGTGATCGTTGCCTTATTGCTTCTCTGAAGCCACCCCTGCCTTTGAAATGGAGCTACTATATATATATATATATATATATATATATATATATATATATATATATATATATATATATATAAATATATATATATATATATATATATATATATATATATATATATATATATATATATATATATATATATATATATATATATATATATATATATATATATATATATATATATATATATATATATATATATTATATGTATACACACACACACACACACACACACACACACACACACACACACACACACTGGTTGTCTACATTGAGGTATCACAGACGGCAGATGTGTCGCAAAGTTAAGAAAAACAGACAAATGGGAGATTTTCTTGGAAATCCTGTACAGGTGGTTTGCCAACGCACTGTTCCTTCTTCGATGATGTTGTAGTACATTTTTTAAAATATGCTTGTGTTGTAATAAGCCCACGTCCTTTTGCGATGAAAAACCAGTATGACTTTTTTTTGGCAAAAATAACTGTTGTTATATAAAAATGATTACATAATAAAACTGTTTTGCTTGAACTTTATACAAATTTAATTTTGCAAATTGAGTTGTAGAGAGTTGTTATATATATAAAATGATTATATATAATCATAATAAAACTAGAAAATGTTGCCTCATAAATATATATACATATATATATATATATATATATATATATATATATATATATATATATATATATATATATATATATATATATATATATATATATATATATATATATATTACAGCAATTTATATGCGGAAATATGTACATGTACATATATGAAGATATATTAATATATAGAAAAACAGATAGATAGATGGATGGATAGACAAATTAATTATTATATATATAAATTGAGTTATATAGAGCTTTATATATATATATATATATATATATATATATATATATAATAAATTATATATATATATATATATATATATATATATATATATATATATTTGTAAGTGTTTGTATGTGTGAGAAAAATAATAATTAAAATACATTTTTCTGTACCGATAACTCTCCACAATATAATTACACTTCATAAAAGTGACAAGCAGACTCAATTAAGATACACACAGTACTCGTAAAATCTGAGGTTTCAGCTTTCATGTAGAAAAAAAAATTGTGCTGTCACAAGTTTCGTTTACTTCTGAGCTTGATATCGTGATGTTGTCTTTCTCGTCATATGAAATTTCATGATTTATATTTATCTTTTCAAATATCATGGGTTGTTGTGGCTTATCGAATTATTTTATTCATCTTTTCAGCAATAATTACGTTCTTCTTTCGTGTGTTTATATCTGTCTAAGTCCTTCCCAGCCAATCTTCTTTTGTCCATTAGACGGGCCACTCTTTTTAGTTTTCTGCAGAAGAAAACTACTGTGCCGGCTGTGTCTGCCCGTCCGCACTTTATTCTGTCCGCCCTCAGATCTTAAAAACTATTGAGGCTAGAGGGCTACAAATTGATATGTTGATCATCTACCCTCCAATCATCAAACATACCAAATTGCAGCCCTCTGGCTTGAGTAGTTTTTTTTTTTTAAGGTTAAAGTTAGCCATAATCGTGCTTCTGGCAACGATATAGGATAGGCCACCACCGGGCCGTGGATAAAGATTCATGGGCCGCGGCTTATGCAGCATTATACCGAGACCACCGAAAGATAGATCTGTTTTCGGTGGCCTTGATTATACGCTGTAGCGGCTGCACAGAAAACTCGATTGCGCCGAAGAAACTTCGGCGCATGTTTTACTTGTTTAGTTTGTTTTCTGTTCGTTGTCGTCACTATTGTTGATTGAATGAATAAGTCTTGAATTTCCTCTCGAGAGTCTCAAAGCTTTCGCCTGGTGCTCAGAGGCTCTTCTTTGTAGACTACTTTTACAATAAGCCTACATCTCCGCTTCTGTATTCAACAGTCATTTATGTTATGCCTCCTAATGAGGTATATGACCCAAGCATATCTCTGAGAATATATCGGTTTCGCACTATTTATTCATGCTGGTTGAATGTTTACGAGACCACAATTGGGTTCACTATAATTCTTCTCCATGATCAGTTTAATTTTAACGGTTGGTTCTTCGTTATACTTCCCATAAATGTTCTTGCTAATGAGGTGTTTTCCTTTATTATGTGCATAGGTGGCTTGTGTAGTGCTACATTTGCTATATAATGACTTGACCGAATTAAAGACGTGTCAGCTCTCCAGTGCATTTATAATTCATGTGTCTGAATTTCTTGTATTTGTAGCACTGTATCGCTTAGTGCCTGTAGTAAACAGCGCAACCTGCGCTGTGCGCGTGCTATTTTCCATATTTTTTCCGTTTGTATCTTTTTTTCTGTAATGACAACAGGACAGCGTGCTTCCCATTTTCCATGTTCGCTTTCCGTATAGCAACTACCTTGAAATCCTCCTGTTACCTTTCAACTGGCCACTAAACCGGGGTTTCTTTCCGTTCGCGTATTCCATGAGGCTGTCATCATTATCTTCACCTGGTACATTTGCTATAATAAACTTTACGATTATTTTGAATTTTCCATTAATAACTATTTTAAACTAATTATTGCTCTTCAATTTACCCGTGGCAATCCTACTGTTGCGGTACGTCTCGTATTACTGACAATATTCTGGGTTTACTTTCAGCTGCTTTAGCAGCGGCTTTGGGGGAGGGGGATGAGTCCACTTTGATGACTCATCTGTTCTCCATCTTGAAGTTGTCTAAATAAATAACTTTTTCTGATTTAGGGTATATAGGCCTACTCTGTGCTTGATTACTCATGCCTGCTATTGCCACTTGCATCTTCATAAATTCACACAGCATCTTTTATGTTACTAATTTCAACCGTTAGCTTTCTGTATAGATGGAGGAAATCGCCGAATTTTCAAGTACTTCTGGCATCGTACGTCACGAGTCCACTACAGTCATTGCAACCATAACATGTTTCTTTGATTTTCCCTCAGATAAATATGCAATAGAACTTTGTAAGCTTTTGGAAATAGGTCCAATCACACTTAATTCAACGGACCTTCGTCTAAATTTTAGAAAAACTTAAAAATAATTCTGTAACTACTTAAGCAGATGCATTTAATGTTTCTCCAAGACTCTTTCTAAATCTCCGCTACTCTGCTTCCTTTTCTCATTTTTTTTTTTTACTCATTTTGTTATATTTTCTTTATCGATTTTCGTTTTTTGGTATTCTGTGGTTATGAGTGCACTTCATCTTTGCAAATGTCACCATTTTCATTCTTATTACAGTTTTCGGTGTTCAGGTCAGTAGTTCCAATTTCCGTTTGGCTCAGTTTTTAAAGTTCTGTCTTCTTCTTCTTCTTCTTCTTCTTCTTCTTCTTCTTCTTCTTCTTCTTCTTCTTCTTCTTCTTCTTCTTCTTCTTCTTCTATTAATACCTAGTTGGGGTCGAACAAAAAGTGGGCTAAAAGGAAATTTGGAATTACTAACCTGAATACCGGTAATTGAAATGGGGATAAAAATGGCGACATTTTCAAAGCTTGAATAGACTCAAAACCAAGGAATACACAGAAGAATAATTAGAATAGAACAAATATAGTAAAATAAATTGAAATAAAGAAGCAGAGAAGGGGAGATTTAGAAAAGTAATGGAGCCGTTAAACGAATCTACTTAAGAAGTTACAGGATGATCTTGTTATTGTTCTAAAACGAAGATGAGGGATTTGGTTCAGTGGGAATAAACTTAGTCCCGCAAGCTCGGAAAAGTGCGATGACTGTAAGAGACTCTTGGACTACTGTCCCAAAAGTACTGGAAAATTCGGCAATTTCTCACATTTTTATACATTTTCCTATTTATCTTTTTGCTTTTGTTCTTTTTCTTTCGAATTGCGTCACAAATGTAGTCCCGTGGATGCCGAGTTATTCACTGTCGATGTTTTGCTTTTGCTGTTTATTACTTTTTAGTTTTCTGTAAAAGAAATTCATTGTGACGGCTTTGTCTGTCCGTCCGCACTTTTTCTGTCCGCTCTCAGAGCTTAAAAACTACTGAGGCTAGAGAGCTGCAAATTGATATGTTGGTCGTCCACCCTCCAATCATCAAACATACCAAATAGCAGCCCTCTAGCCTCGGTATGTTGTATTTTATTTAAGGTTAAAGTTAGCCATATTCGTACTTCTGGCACCGCTATAGGTACCAACAACAGTGGCCACCACCAGACCGTGGCTGAGTTTCACGGGCCTCGGCTGAAAGTTTCATACAGCATTATACGCTGTACAGAAAACTCGATTGCATCGAAGAAACTTCGGCACATTTTTTAATTGTTTTGTTTGGGAACAAAGGGGTTATTTTATTGCATTATTCACCACTCTTTATTATTTTTTGATCAACGGTATTTCCATAATTAGATGAATTACCGTGCCTCCAATTACAGTAGTTATTATTTATATCGTAGAATTATATATCTATCTATCTATCTATCTATCTATCTATCTATCTATCTATATATATACAGTATATGTATATAGATAGATAGATATGTAATTCTGAGATATAAATAATAACTACTGTAACTGGAATACTTATATTATAGCTAGGTATATATATATATATATATATATATATATATATATATATATATATATATATATATATATATATATATATATATATAGTGTATGTGTGTGTATATATATATTCTTAGCTATAATATAAGTACTCACGCACGCAAGTATATATACATACATACATACATACATACATACATACATACATACATACATACATACATACATACATACATATATATATATATATATATATATATATATATATATATATATATATATATATATATATATATATATATGTGTGTGTGTGTTTAGCAACATACTGCTCGCATCCAGTGATACTGGATTTGAATGCAAGATTGGAGGGTGGGATGCAATGCCTGGAAGAAGCAGATGGCACATTGCATGCCTCGAAATTTTCGAGGGAGGCGGAGGAGGAAGAGGCGGAGGAGGAAGAGGAAAAGGAGGAAAGGGACGAGGAGGCAGGACACGATAATAAATTTAGGGAAAAAGTAACAATTAGGAAAATATTAGTCTTAGGAAAGTGATATGGGTAATTACAAAAAGAAAACTCTCCCGCGCTCCGGACACCTTTGTTGTTACCGACCATTGACACTTGCATCCCTTATTACTTTCTTAATTTACGATTGCCGTTTCCCTTTGTCTCGCATTAACCCACAACCGTGTCCAATGCAGAGACAGAAATACCCCTCTTGGCCCCTCCTCCACCTGCCCCCGGTCCGTATCACTCCCACCATCCCTCCCCCCCCTTGCCCAGCCTCTCAAGTCACCCCCTCCCACAACAGCGGCACCTACAACATCAGTTCTCCTTTTTTTCTCAATCACTCTTTCCTCCATTTTCCCTCCCCCACTTTAAATACTGTACGTAACATTAATTACGG
>NC_089758.1:9199233-9201733 GCF_040412425.1 Macrobrachium rosenbergii
TTGCATGCTAGCCAAAGAAAGAACCTCACTGTTGAAAATGCAATATTGTTTTTATATTTTCTGTTTTTTAAAAACACTTGGCACTTCTATTACCTTTAAAAGTGCAGCACAGTCCGTCTATTTCCATCGCTCTTGCCCTTTGGCCATCCTCTTGAACACTTTCTTGCTCAGTTTTATATTTTCCGGAACTGTTGTTATTCCGACAAGACATTTTAGCCATAAAAAAATAGCCTTAACAGATGAAAATGCAGCCTTCGCAGACGTTTCTCGATGGTGGAGTAACAGTACACTAAGGTTTTTTTTTTTTTTCAAATTGAGCACTTGTTACTTATATACTGTCATTGACCAAAACATTTAAGTGCTGAGTTAGGTACTGTAGACAGAAGACTCCATGTCTGCCTGCTTATTTTCTCTAGTGCTCGCTGTGGGGCGCGCGCACTCACAAATTTAGATATATACATACCTGCACTTATATATTACATGGATATATATATACATATATTTATGTTATATATATCAATATATATATATATATATTATTTACTCGTGTATATATGTTAAGAAAATAAACATCAATCTCTGTGATGCATAACCTCTCGATTAATAAGGTTCAGGGATTATTCTCTTTCCATCAAGCTAGTAACAAGTAAATAAAATTTATTAACAGTTATAAATACACAAACATATATATGTATATTATATATATATACATATATATATATATATATATATATATTTATATGCATACATATATATATATATATAAATATATATTTATATATATATATATGTACTATATATATATATTATATATATACATATACATACACATACACACATATATATATATATATATATATATATATATATATATATATATATATATATATATATATATATATATATATATATATATATATATATATATATATATATACAGCATATGTATATTTATCATGTATGTTCTTTGGCTGCTTGCGTATGGTTAAATAAACATGTAAATATAAAACAATTCTTTGTTTTGTATTTTAAGTGTTATTGCTTGTCATAGAAGATCTTGTAAATTACTTACCTTTGAAAATCGTATATAGGCCTATAATAGTTCACTTGGATTAAATGAGTTTGGTTGCACATCCAAAATTAGGGCTGACTCTGGAAATCTTCGCCCGCAGGAATATTTCTTGACAGTTACATGGAATTGCGAAGGAATTCTTTAAGCCCTCGGCAATTTTTTTTTTATTATTATTATTTGTGCATTGCAATGGTTGTTCTCAATGCTAACACAGACTTCCTTTTGATTAGAGGTTGAAGTAATAATGAAATGTTTTTATTTTATATTTTGTTATACTCTTTCATCTTAAGAGGCAGTTGCAAACACCAAGAAAAACAAACGGATATTTTAATATTGATATGAAAGAAAGTTTTATAGCAAAGGCGACTAGGTTCACTTCGAATAATGTGTCTCTCCAGGTTGAATGAAGGGAAATTTATAATTGATTAACGAAATATTTTGTGTCGCTTTACAAGTGAATATGCAGTTCGCTGATTAACACCAATTTTGTGAGAATTTACCTATTATTTGCGTACAGGGTGGCGGCATATGGCAATTTCATTTGGAATAGAGAGCGATTTTATATGGCACGGGAGTAATTAAGTAAAAAAAGAAAAATAATTTTATGTCAAAGGGAAGGCAGTGTTGCCTGAGTAAGGTAAAGTCTTTCGTCGAATCATAACAGCGTCATTCATCTACGTAAATTCTCTCTCTCTCTCTCTCTCTCTCTCTCTCTCTCTCTCTCTCTCTCTCTCTCTCTCTCTCTCTCTCTCATTGTATTAATAGCTATACAGTAATTAATAGATTTGGCATGTTTATATGCGTATATAAATTATATATATATGTATGTATGTATGTATTTATGTATATATATACATATATATATATTATATATATATATATATATATATATATATATATATTTTATATATTAATATATATTTAGTAGGAGGAAGGCTTAACACAAGAAGCTGACCACTGTATAGTTTTGCATTGCCGCCACAGAAGTTACTTTGTAACCACAAATGATATATATGCCACTGACCCTGAGGAGGTTTGAGATCACGAAAGTCTTGATGAGAGAGGCATAAGAAGCCCGAACATCTTTTAGGCAATGATAAATGCCACTGGCAGCACTGGAGGTAAGAGACGAGAGGAATGATCTTACGTTGCATTTTCTGTCATTAATTGTACACATTCAACTTATCAGTGTAAGGTTGAGACAAGTATTTAATCTTGAACTTGAATGTTATCCGGCAGTGTGTACAGTGTATTTCCTCAGCCATAAATAAGTCCCCCCTTACTTAATTGTACTCAATTAATCACTACTTTGTTGAGAGTTGAAGTGCTTGTACTTTGTAACGTGATGCGCTAGCTTATGTGAGGAACAAACGGGAAACTGCGTTGTTGTGGGAAGAAGTATTTTCGTATGTGACATGCAAACTGTAT
>NC_089758.1:9206733-9301733 GCF_040412425.1 Macrobrachium rosenbergii
TTAGACAGATATAAATATTTTACTTTTTAACACCTTTTCCTTAGAAGCGGTGGGAGCCTTTCGTGTCTAAGCATTTACATATTGGTAATAAGCTGGGAGCCTTATGTCCTGCTAAAGGTTCTTAACCAGGGGTGCTCTCACCCCAAAGCCGGTTCCTAAGGGGTGCGAGGATGCCTACGAATAATTAAAGCAAAATAGATTTTTATATACGCATATTTTTTTTGCAAAAAATAAAAAAAGTAAGATAGAAATAGAATAATAATAATAATAATAATAATAATGATAATAATAATAATAATAATAATAATAATAATAATAATAATAATAATAATAATAATAATGATATTAAAAAATCCACATTTATGTAAAAGTACTGTATTTACAAATAATAAAATGAATTCCAGGAGCTTTCGAGCCTGCTCAGCTCCCTTCTTCAGCTAGAAAGGTCATTTCTAGCTGAAGAAGGGAGCTGAGCAGGCTTTCGAAAGCTCCTGGAATTCATTTTATTATTTGTAAATACAGTACTTTACATAAATGTGGATTTTGTATTTTATTAACATATTCACGGGATTGTGAAGAAGATTTGCAATAATAATAATAATATTATTATTATTATTATTATTATTATTATTATTATTATTATTATTATTATTATTATTATTATTATTGTAAGCTTTGTGAATGAGGATTTAAAAAATGTGGTTTTTTGTTATTAATGCACATCATTAGAGCCAACAGCAGCTAAACTGAGGTTCATTAACTCATGTGTCGACAGCATATGGCATTTCTCTGTAGACACCCATCCATGTACTGTTTATTATATATATATATATATATATATATATATATATATATATATATATATATATATATATATATATATATATATATATATATATATATATATATATATATATATATATATATATATACTATACATACATATATGCATGTACATGTAGTCATATGAAGAATATTACTCAAGTGGCTGTTACTTTATAAACTAAAATGAATCTGAAAAAATTCAACGTTTATAGAACATGAAACTTTAATTATTTTTGTACACTAAAGTGCACATACACAAATCGAAAATGAAAAACGTGAAAATGTCAGTTGTTGATGGTAACTAAAAAAAAAAAGAAAACAAAAAGGAACTAGGAACGGATCTGAAACAAAACACTCTCGATGATAAGGAGCATACGTTTCTTAGGCTATATATAGAATGCCAAATGCCCATGAACTTGTCCAGCAACTTTCCACTGAATGGGATGTCCGTATGTAAAAGTGAAAATAAAAAACTAAGAACAAATATAAATGCATAGCAAAAATGGTAGATAATATATGTTCAGCTAAGAATAAATAATTGGATGAATAAATAAATAAATAAATAAATAAATAAATAAATAAATAAATAAATAAATAAATAAATATGTAAAAAAAAATTTCATATTTAAGAGTTTATAAATGAATGTGCTTACAGCAGATGAGATCAAACTGGATTTTGAAGTTAAGACAAATGCCTGGCCAACCAGAGTTACTCTCGAGATTTCCGCATGTGAAGTAAGATAAACAAGTAACGCATTAAGACAAGGTGGATGAACCATCTCATGGATCAGAAACGAGCAGAGTCGAGGGATTTCGTGGCCACGAGAAGAGCACATGGGTTTGAGCCATTCTTTCACACCTTTTTCTTTCCCCGGTTCCACTAGTATCGTCTCATGCATTTAGCTAATGTTTTCGTCACTAAACAGAGGTCTGGTGAAGGTGAACACCCAGAGGACTTGATACACTTGAGATGGTCACTAGACCTCGGTGTTACTTGACTGATGTACTCGTAGCTATTACAAGAAATGGTAAAATATTAAATTGACCGCAAAACTTCACTCAGAATGTTTGTGTGTGGTTTCTTGTTTGTGTTTGTTGTTTTCTGTAATTAAGTTTCAGCGTGTGGGTGTATGCACTCTTACTGCAGTTCATAGAGTTAATAGTGTGCGTGTTGTTCAGCGTGTTGGCTCTTCGATGGCAAAATAGGTACCGAAAATGATAGGTGACAGCTTTTTACCACTTGTATTTTACGTCTCTTCCTCTTCTTTTCTCAGCCTTTCATAGCCTGAGCCCTCCAGGTTGTTTTCTTTATATTCGTATCAGATGTTCTTGTATATGCCCCACTTCGTAACAGCGTTTTGGCTATTTAGAACTGTCTTGTTTTAGATGCAAATTTTGGGAGTTAATTCTCTTGTTATTTATGAAGCCATGTAGATGGCACTGACATTAACTTCTTAATTTGTATAGTCCAATGCCAGAAATTATGAATTTCCGTTATATTTCATGCAGTGTCCTCCACTTTCTCAGTAAAGTAATATTTGATTTCATGGCATAATTTCTCTTATTTTCATCATTTACGTTCTTGTGTATGTAAAGGTGTGGCCAGACGTTTGCATACAGATAAGTTCGTACAAAGATGCAACCTGTGTTCAGTCAATTGAAAGACCACCGTGTAAACCTTTGGTAGAAGACTTAGTGAAATGAAAATTGGTTTAGCGCCGCTAAGCGGAGCTACTCATGTGTATCTTCCTAAATGCTTTTGTCTTGGGGCATTTACACACACACACCGGGCGACCTGACCGATCTCACGAGAGAGAGAGAGAGAGAGAGAGAGAGAGAGAGAGAGAGAGAGAGAGAGAGAGAGAGAGAGTCCGTCTTTTAAAAAGGAGGACTTTAAATCTAAGAGATAACATTTAATTATTTTCTAAACTGAGGCTGAAAGCATGCAACGACGCGTCTTGAGAGAGAGAAGGGCTTAAATTATCTCCCAGAGTGTTACAGGGACGTACTAATTAAAGGTTCCCCGGAATATATTGTCCGTGTATAATTCCGCTCACGAAACTCAATAAAGTACGGCGTACCAGAGGGGGGTGGGGGACCATATACTCCCTCCCCTTCCCCAGCCTAGGTTCATATCCCTTTCCCCCCTCCCCTTATTCCTAATACCCCTCTCCCAGCATCCCTCCCCTGCCATACGCCGATCCCCCTATCCGGGTTCAGTTCCCCCATCTTCCCCTGATTTCTAACACCCCCTGGCCAATCTCCCCCATCCACTTCCCTTCCCTTCCCCCCCCCCTCCCTGAACTCTTCTTCCCTCATCTCTGGAGAAGAGAACAAATATCCATTAAACTGTTTGAATGATGAAAGTAAGGCAAAAAAAGACCTTAATGTGAAAGAAGGGGCAGGTGGTGGATAAAACTGGAGAGGGAGGGGAAGGAGAGGAGGAGAGAAGGAGAAAAGGTTGGCGAAGACAACAGAAAAATTTGATAGGGAGAGGGAAGCAAAAGATAGCATGAGCTGCAATATAGAGTTTTGTTTTGGGGCTAGGCTTTGCCTGTTGATTGTTAATAGCAAGTGAATTTTCAGGAATTGATGGAATTTAACTGAAAATAAAAGCAGTTTATGAATGTTCACATGCATGTGTGCCTGTGTGTATGTATGTGTTATAGGTTGTGGAATTTTTCTGCACTGTATGATCAACCACGGTTCAGAAGTCAGTGAGGCAGTGACCGTTGAGTTGCTTTTTCACCTCTCTCTCTCTCTCTCTCTCTCTCTCTCTCTCTCTCTCTCTCTCTCTATATATAAAATATATATATATATATATATATATATATATATATATATATATATATATATATATATATATATATATATATATATGAGTGTGTATATATTTCATTAACATATGTAAATATATCTATCTAATTATATAGCCTATATACTGTATATATATATATATATATATATATATATATATATATATATATATATATATATTTTATATATAAAATTCCATGTCAAAATTATAAATATTTTGAACTAGATATCTGTCGCATAGAAAATATCCCAGACGTAGGAAGCAGGTTTGGATGAATAAAAAACTAATGGCATTATTCAGAATGGGAAATACAGTAATATTTAAAGTATGAATAATCGAAAGGTCTTTGTCTGTAAACATAAAAAACATAACACGTCCCCAAAAATGTTCACCTTTATTGTTTACTTGGTAGTATGAACAGGGCGACCTCACAAAATCATCAGTATATCTTTTGCGCGATTTATAGGTGTTAAAACATTCAACCGGATTATGCTTATACGCCTCTCTAAATATAGAGAAGCAAGGCGTGGACTTGGACGCTTAGAAAACAAGAGTCTGGACCTAAACAGTCGCGTTAACTTACTAGAAATATGCTAGAGCTGAAAGCAAAGGACACCTCAATGTAGAACACGTGCATTAATCGCCTGGCGAGTTTTTTTTCTTTAACCCCTAACCGCCAAGAGATTTCCCAGCGAAGTCCGCGACGTCACGTCCCGAGAGTGGCAGCTTCAATTGCAATTCTAGCCCTTGTCATTCATCGCCAATTAAAAACAAGAAATAAAAAAGAGGAGGAGGAGGAGGAGGAGGAGGAGGAGGAGAAATGAAGCGAAAGTGTGACTTAACAACCTTGCGGGTGTTGATGGTTATAAAAAAGGGGCATCGACAGTCCATTCTCGGATACACTCGCCCCTTTCACACAACCAAGCGTCTGATCTTGTATCATAATTCATGTTGTAAATCAGGACTTTATTATACACAGGGGAGAAGTTAGCAGTGTTGCCAGCTGGGGTGGCTTTTCCTTCGGACGCCACCAAAGAGGAATTCAAGATCCATTTCATGGATTTATTTTATACGTTTTGCGCAGCTTATCAGTTGATGGTCTGTTATGTCGTGGTTAAGCGTGGAAACCCTTGATGGTTCTTTCTCTCTGTGTACAGCAGCATAAAGGCGAATTTCCCTTTAACGTTTGATAGTTTGCATAAATTTCCAACACATCGGTCACTGGCCCACATCTGAGGGGACTGAGACGGTAGAGGTCTCGTTGGTGTATATCCATATATTTTGTACATATGGACATTGCCATTGAACCGTCAGATATAGAAAAAATTTAAGACAGTACGTTATCACCAACTCATCAACTATTCAGTTTTACTGACGAGCTGCCGACATTCCATCAAAGAGAATTCGCCTCACTCACCACAATGGATTTCCTGTTTTGACACACGTCGTAATTGATCGAATAAATCACTTAGTGCCGCCACCCCCCTTGTAAGGTGTGCATTTGATCAGTTGGCCATAGCTCATGTTGATCACCGCTGATGGTCGTGGATTATGCCTTTTGCTTAAGGTTAACGTTGTTTGTCTGGTTCTTACTCGAAGAAAGTGGAAAAATTTAAACGGTTTGTATTTCCCAACTGCATATTTGTTCGTGCTGATAACGCAAGTTCCCTGAGTTTGAATATTGTAAAATTCTTTTCTTTCGGTGTTCTTAGCCTTTGTAACGGGAATTTGCATTTACGTGAATCTTTCATAATCTCTTTCAGAAATTCTGGTTGTAAAAGCAGTATTTACTTCCTATTTAATTTGATTTTAGTAATGAATACTCAAATAACCCTTTTTTCATTGTTATTTATCTTTTTAGTATCATAAATTTAGATACTCTTCATAAATTTTCGAATTTGCATTCTTATGTACGTCTACCTCCAAATTTAAATATTCATGCATAGCTAGCGTGACTTAGTAATTTAGCAACTTCAAATTTAATGGTTTTATAACACGTGTTTGTATGTTTGTATGTGAAAGTCTTTTCTCTTTTGTTAAAAGGTTTTTGTTTTTTCCCAATATTGTATAATTTAGGTGCAATTAGCTGCGTTTTATTTATATAAACCAATCCCTATTTATAATTTAAAATTCACTTCTGGTAGTAGCCTTATTTTATACTTACGTAACTTCTTTCTGATTTTAAATTGCTAAAATTGAAAGTCATCAGTGTTTATAGAATATGTGCACAGTTTCGGTAATGAGAGTGTACATTAATTGCTTAGCTTTTAATATCAGAGATTTAAAGCTCTTATTCCTTGCAAAGCACACTCATTCACTCCAGTGACCCCAGGACCTTGGGACGCTTTATAACTCAGGTGTCTGGTGAAGGTGAAGGTGTAATGATATATATATATATATATATATATATATATATATATATATATATATATATATATATATATATATATTATATTTATATTTATTTTATTTATATAAAATCTTCGCTTATGTAGATGAATCCGGAAAAAAAGTTAAGTATATCTTAGTTTAACCAGGCCACTGAGCTGATTAACAGCTCTCCTAGGGCTGGCCCGCAGGATTAGATTTATTCTAACGTGGCTAAGAACCAGTTGGTTACCAAGCAACGGGACCTACAGCATATTGTGGAATCCGAACCACATTATAGCGAGAAATTAATTTCTATCACCAGAAACAAATTCCTCTTGTTCTTCACTGGCCGGTCGGAGATTCGAACTCGCGACCAAGCTGAATAACAATTTGTCTGGTGTACAATTAGCAATTGTATGTTGTTTCTTCGAAATCACTGAAGAGGTCAACAGTATTTTTATTTTTTATTTGACGAATTTCTTGTAATTTGTTTTATCAGTTTTGTCAAGTTTCAGTAAACATGTAATCTAATTGTATTTGCCGTGATTTCTAAATTTTATCGTTATTGCCAGTTTGCTGAGGTGGCTATCTACTTCGAAAACTTGCGTAATGAAATGTACTACCTAGCCCTGGCAGTATTGTTCATCAAGCTAAGGTTTCAAAGCAGTTGCCTTATTACACACACACACACACACACACACACACACACACAAACAAATATATATATGTGTGTGTGTGTATATATTACATATACATATACATATACATATACAAATGTGAGTTGGGAAGCACGAAGGATATTTTTATTGCTACTTCAAATTGCTTGTGTTTAGTCTTGTACGTATGTAAATGCGTGTTACATTTATTCATAATATCATCATGCAGGTATTAGCAAAATAAAAAAATAAAAAATGGGGGTTATATGGTGTGACTGGTAGCATTTTTGCCTCACGGGCAAGAGAACACGGGCATGAACCCTCGGGTGAAGATAAGCCGACATGGGTACTTTTTGCTACAACAAATTGTGTTTTTGTCTATGAAGCAGTGAATAAATTGGGTTGATGTTAGTCTGATTACAAGCAAAAGTATTGTCAGCATGAAATGGATGGAAATCAGAAGGATAACAACCATCAGGAAGAGAAAAATTATAATATATATATATATATATATATATATATATATATATATATATATATATATATATATATATATATATATATATATATATATATATATATATATATATATATATATATATGCATATATATATATATATATATATATATATATATATATATATATATATATATATATATATATATATATATATATATATATATATATATATATATATGCATTTATATATGTATGTGCGTACGTATGAATAAAGCTGTTGGTACATAATACATTGCTTATGTCAACATGGGCAGAATGGGTTTCGACGCTACGAGCTCAAATCGTCCGCCTCAGTTGGGAATCGAACCTGGCGTTTTTACGGTGGTTTACTAACGTCTAGTTACATACACATTGGTATATAAAGTACATACACTTACGAGCATATAAACAAAGGGCAAGAGAGCAGAGAGAGAGAGAGAGAGAGAGAGAGAGAGAGAGAGAGAGAGAGAGAGACTAGGCAGGTTCCCAGACGGAAGGTATCTCTGTTATCATCACTGATACCTCAGCGGTGTTGATTTAGCCGATAGACGACATATTGACAACAGACTAATGTTTTGTTTTTTGAACAACTGTGGTATGCATTGTCTCTCTTATGACTCCTCTCATAGACTGCGGAATTCACGAAGACACTAATGGGACAATTTAAATCAAGTAGAAATTTTGATATAAAAGAACTCAAAAGCGTAAATTAAACTGATAGATACTGAAGATGCTAAAGTTAAACTTACAATTGGAATATCTTACAACTTTATGTATTGTTTGGTAGTGGCAGTAAATTTACTCGTATAGATTCTTACATTCATGTAATCGCGATTCCGATGAAAATTCAAAATCCGTTCGAGATTATTCTTTGTAAAATCTAACACTAATCACAAATATGTGAAAGAGGAAATGGCCGCCAATGAAATACGTTACTAGTTTATTGTAGGAAATACAATTTTTATTCTCTGTTGTTTTCGCGTCCCTTGAATTTACAAAAAAAAAAAAAAAATGCTAAAATTTTTAAGGGAAATGAATGTTGGTAAAGTTCGTGTCGATGATTTTTCGAAATGAATGATGATCAAGTTCGTGTCGATGATTTTTCGTTGATTTTTTGCGAAGGCATTTCTTCCAAATCGGTGACACAACACAGCCGAATAACAGGAAGGGAATGAAATGAAGAAATTGCCAGTCGAACCACATTCAACCAAGATAAACTCAGAAGAAAATGATAAGCTGGCAGACACTTCAGGATCCAATTGCAGCCGCTACGACTGCAATTACAGTAGTTGGGGACTGCAGGCTGCAATTTTATGGAACTTTATGCAACTTTTTCCCCCCCTCTCCGCGAAGACGACAGAGCAGAAATTCATACCATACAAAAAACATCATAACTCGCGCTTAATGGCAGTTAGCACAGCCGGTGTGAGGAGGTGCCATTCGAATGGTGACCTTTGGTCAAGGAATGTAATGGCACGATGCAAGGACACGTTGCAAATGGCACTGGAGGGGCGAACGACAACATCACGTGCTGCTGCAGCTGGAAAAAATAAAGGTTAGCTACGGTGCTATTCAGAGCTGAGTGTGGACTACTTCTCTCTCTCTCTCTCTCTCTCTCTCTCTCTCTCTCTCTCTCTCTCTCTCTCTCTCTCTCTCTCTCTCCCCCCTTGAGCAGATGGAGGCAAATGCTATAATAGTAACGGAATTATTCGAAGGTGAACATTGACTTAATTATTTCTCTCTCTCTCTCTCTCTCTCTCTCTCTCTCTCTCTCTCTCTCTCTCTCTCTCTCTCTCTCTCTCTCTTGTTTTGTTTCTCTACCATAATGATCACAATATTATTCAAGTATGAAGGCGTACTCTCTCTCTCTCTCTCTCTCTCTCTCTCTCTCTCTCTCAGACACACACGCAAACCATCAGTTGAAAAAATAAAGCACAGTTAAAGTTTTTTTCATATATATATCATCTCCTTAACTATCTATCTGTCTATATCCCTGCAGTGTTTCAGCTATATTAGCATTTGACAACAAACTTCCTCTCTCTCTCTCTCACATTTGCCAATTACACACCAGTCCCTCGGAAACTCTGCATATCGACAAACAAACATCCTCAAGCACCGTTCATTAGTGCCTTTACATTTCCCTAAGAAATCAACGTGGTTTTTCTCACCTCGAGGGAGGGCGAAAAAAAAAAAAGTGGAGTTGGTGTAATTGGCTGATCCCACTTCGGGATCGTTATCGAGATTTGCTTTCTTTTTTATGTGACAAAAAGAGAGTTGTTTTAGTGTTCTTTGTTTACCATATTTCGTCATATTTTTTAGTATTTTAATTAACATTAATTTTTGTTTTCTTTTAACAAGCCTGAGGATCCCGGTTGATGTTTATCGAAACGGCAAGTCATATGTAAGAAGCAAATGACATGCTATTTGTGTTTTCTCTCTCTCTCTCTCTCTCTCTCTCTCTCTCTCTCTCTCTCTCTCTCGTTTGTGAGTTTTGTGGGTGGGTAAAAACACGTTTTGCAAATCCTGACATTTGATAGCATACGTGTAATTGACAGCCTAAGGACACGTTGTTTTGTAGAAGCGAACAACAGTCGCAAACTGAATAATGAGGGTTATGCGTTTTATTGTTTATTTTCTTAAGCAGTATAGTTCCCCCTTTTTTAGAATTTGAGATGCAAACGGTTTATCTGTATCCCTGAAAATAGATGGAGAGGTTAGATGCAGGACACTAAATTTTTGTGCGTGGCTGGAGAAAAAATGTATACCGTATCAGTAAATTCTTTAGTTTCTCTCTCTCTCTCTCTCTCTCTCTCTCTCTCTCTCTCTCTCTCTCTCTCTCTCTCTCTCTCTCTCTCTCTCCACACACACACACACACACACACATATACAGTATATATATATAAATATATATACATACACACACACACACACATATATATATGTGTGTGTGTGTATATACACTAGCTGACCAAGCCGACGCTGCCCGGGAAAGCTCTGAATGACAATCTACAGGTAGGGGAAGGGAAGCGGAAGGGAAACTGGAAGGGATAGGGGAAGGGGTATGGGATGGAAAATGGAGAGGGGAGGGCGAAGGTGGAATGGGAGGTGAGGTGAGGGGAAAGGGAGGGGAAACGGGGGTGAATGTGGAGGAGGGGAGGGGAGGAAGAAGGGAAGAAGGAGGAAGGGAAAGGAGGAGGGGGAGGGAAAAGGAGGGAAGGGGGAGGGGAAATGGGGGAGAAAGGTAGGGGATGGTGAGCGGGAGGGGAAGTTGCGTTCCTCTATTAGAAAAGATAAAAGGCATTTCCACTGAACAAAGACAGTAAATAAAAAATATTGTATTTCTAAGATACATTCTTGTGTGTGTTTGTGTGTATGGCGGGGAAGAAGGTTTGTCTCCCATGCAACAATAGACGGATCTTTTATCTATTTATCCTTTTTGCACTGCACGGCAACAAGGAGGAAAGTCTTGCAGGGATTTGACCTCAGTGAATTGCACGAATTCGTAGTGGCTTAAGTGTACTCGATCGTAGGCCTGCTGCTAACTCGTTATTGTACGTAACTTCAGAAACTCAAGGAAGAAATGGAAGTGTGATCATTAGGCCTAGTAGTTGAAACCGAAATGGTGGACTTATTTTGATAGTGTGTGATCATCTAAGTGTTTTTTTCTGTTTGTGTTCGTGAGAATTCACCGCATTACGTTTGATAAACATGTAAAGAGTGACTTTGAAAGGCTTCTCGTTTGTCCAGAAATTCTCTGAAGACGGTCTAGGTAGGCTTTACGGTTCATGAACAGTTAGCCCACGTTTCGAAAGGTGACTGCACACGTTAAGAAACGTTGTAGTAGAAAAACATCTTCACTAGACATTAATTTCTTTTTCCCCCATTCCCTTCATTTCCTTCTCGATTCTACGTTTACTTTATTTGTTACTACGCTCTTCATTCTTCCCCAAATTTCTCAAATTCCTCGTGGCTGCATTACGACTACGTGGGATATTTTCTAGAACTGTTCTTCATCCTCTTGACACCGGGCTCCCGATCCCCTATCTACCCCGCCCCCACCAGAGGCAACCGGTCTAACAGAAAAAGGAAGACTTGAAACCATTGTGTGTGACGTTCTCGAAAACTCCGTCCCATTTACAGTACACTCACATCGTAACTGCGATATTTTCTCTCATTGATTTTTTGTCTTTTAAACTCAGGTTACATTTGCGAAGTTGTGTTATCGAAGTACGAAGGTAAAAAACGAAGAAGAAGCGAACTGAATAATAAGTAAATTCGCATTTGAACACAAAAAAATAAAAGAAACACCGTATATCTTGCACGCCGGGCTTAGCCAGCAGCTACTACGCATATGTGGATGGGGAAGGCGCTCTTGGCTTCGGTGTTATTACAGAACAAGGATCGCTACTTTTAGAAAATATCGCTGTATGTTTTTAATGTTGATTTGATCAATGTAATTAACAATTATATATTAATAATTGTCATAAGTTATGATCAAAATTCACATAAATTGTGATAAAAAATTGATGTTACAGGGGATTTATTGATGCAGATTTATCATACGTCTGACAGCGCCTGGAAGAAAACCTGGAGTGCTCAGGCGAAAAATGACCATTAAGCCGTTAAGCATCTGAAGGAAAACATGGTGGAATTGGTAAAAACGAAAATTTCATTAAATTTGTCTGTGTTTGATGTCTGTCACGGGTTTGGGGGTTTGATTTTGAGTTATAAGTTTCCTGGGGTCACACAGGGGCCACATGCCAAATTTTGTATGGTGTGTCAAGCGGTTCAGATTTCTTTAGCACACAAACATACAAACATTCACTTGTATTTGTATATTTATATATATATATATATATATATATATATATATATATATATATATATATATATATATATATATATATATATGCACTGTATATGTTGATGGGCAAACATGAGTGCCTTTAACTGTTTACCCATCATGGAATATGACAATTTATGTCACACATATACACACATGTAATTTTGTATATATATATATATATATATATATATATATATATATATATATATATATATATACATATATATATATATATATATATATATATATATGAATCTGTGTAACCTTATTTAAAATAGATTTGTGACATCTGTATTCTCGGTATTGTATTTATGGAAACTCCATAAACTTTTGTTTTGGAAGAAATAGTATCTTCTACTCCAGAAACATTTATGACACCTAAACCGCGTTTATTGGTAGAGGTCAGAAGCATTCCCTCGGAAGGCTAGAAATCATGTCCAAAACACACACTCGCTCTCATGCACGCGACAGCTGTCTCAAGCTAATGACAGGAATTTTCCGAGGAAAGAAGGTGCAATTGACGCTACTTAGCGTGATATACACAACTGAGAACCCTTCCTCCGATGCCGCCGAACATATCGAAGGAAGTCTTTAATTTCGATATTTAAGAAACGCATGATTGGTCCGCATTCCTTTTGCCCTTGCGGTTACACTTGCCAGTACTTGTGGCAGTGTACCCTCATCCGTTGTCTGAATTCTGTGATTAAATGTTTTTCATTCTACTTTTCTCTAGTAATTTGGCCTTCTATCTTTCAAGAGGCGAGTATATCGCTTCCATCGGGATTGTTTCTTTGGCCATTGTGGTTACAAATGCCAGGTAATGTGCGTTCACTCCCTGTCTTGCTGCTTAAAAACAACCTTCACTGTGTGTTCCTTGTGTTCGATAACCTGTCTTTTAAAAGCAGGGCCTTTGGCTTTGTTCAAATTTGGTCAGCAATTCTGTTTTCCTCGCCTCTCCTTTGTTTCTGCATTTTGACTTATTTCTGTTTTCCTTGGGACTTACAACCTGAATCTTGTTCTGCTTTTCTCTTCTAATGTTTCTTTTTCTTTTTATTTAATGCTGGTGTTTAATAGGCAGCCTGTCTCATTGCATTTGCTTACTGGATAAGGCAAACTCACCTTCAGTGATATAAAATACTAGAATCATTTGCTGGACCGGGTGATTTTTTGCGTGAATGTGCTTTGGGAACAGTTATGGGGAAGGGAAGAACAGCAAATAATATAGAAAATCATGGGTGATACGGTAAAATAATAATAATGGAAAATACTCATTCGCACTTTCTTGACACTGAAATCACTTAATTTTAATACCATAAGTAAAGGTGTAAACTAATAAACAAGGAAGGGACGAGGAAAAAAGGATTGTAGACCAACTCTGAAGGAAGCCAATAGTCCTGATTTTACAAGACAGGTTATCGAACATGAGGAAAATATAGCTTTAAGAAGCTAGACAGGGAATAAAGGCTCATTACTGATATGATTGTTATTTCATCTGAGCGCAACATGCAGTACTGTGTTCAGATGCAAGAGGAACTTGAGACAGCAATGATTACAGCGAATGAGTAAGGAACAGACAAACCCATCTACTATACTGTGTTCACTAAAGGTTTTTGGTATCCGATGCGGTCAACCGTTTGTTAATTTTGCTATTAGATGAAAATTGTACTCTTTTGAATGAACTGGTTGCGATACCGCTTTACCTGTGCGTCAGTTTTCTTTGTGTTTTTTCTTCTGAATTCTGTAATTTCCCCCAAATGCGCTGTGTTCCTGCGTCTATTTGCGGGTGCTTTTCTTCGTGATAATGTACGTGGTACGTAGACGCAGTGGTTTGTTATATTCACAGTAACTTTTCTTGTTGTTGTCACGTTATTCTAAACATTATTTCGTGCACATGTTGATTTTGATAGCTTATACACCCGTGTTCGTTTGCGTAAATATTGCAATGTTGTGTTTCATTCGGCCGTTGTTTTCTGTGTGCAATTTTGCGTCTGCTGACTATTTAAAGTTTACTGGTAATGACACTTTCCTCTCCAGTGAGAGTTTTGTGGTTCGATTCCTGAGCGAGCTGTAACAGTTTAAACTCACCCTGCTAAATCCTATTGTGCCTTTGTTGGTATAAGCAGTGAATAATTTATCGTAGTAATAGTCAGGTGCGGTGGGAAGTAACCAGATTGGGGATTAGGGAAGGGCATGGGCTAACAACCTATTCTGAGAAGACTTCAGAGAACAAGATAACGTAACAGCATCTGGAGTCTCTTCTTGATATATATATATATATATATATATATATATATATATATATATATATGTGTGTGTGTGTGTGTGTGTGTGTATAATACATATACATATATATATATATATATATATATATATATATATATATATATATATATATATAATGTGTGTTTATAATATATATACATATATATATATATATATATATATATATATATATATATATATATATGTGTTTATAATATATATATATATATATATATATATATATATATATATATATATATATATTATATATATATAATATATTATTGCATGATTCAGAAGGAAATAATAAAAGGCACCAGTACCTTGCACCTTCGTATATTTAATATTACATTTCTTCAGGGTAGAGTACAAAATGAAAGATAGCTGAGGAACGTCAATATGTAAACGTAAATATATTCATAAACTTTATAAAAAGAAATAAGCAGCAGCCAAATAGCATAGATAAATAAGCAAACAGTCCACAGCGATAGAAATTGCACTTACATGAATAGCGCTGCTAAAGACAAAAGAACTGAAAGAGTATATAGTCATTTGATGCCCTTCATAATCCAGTTTGTATAAACCAAAAATGCAGTCTGACTTAAGTTTTATGACACCGGATTCTATAATTTTTCCTTAAACAGACGTATGTATGAAGAGCAATGACGAAATCTAGGATCCTTACAGACCTTACAGTTCGTTCGGGTTGCCTCAGGTCCCTCAGTGTGAGGCACCTCTGATGTCTACCAGAGAATTGCTAATGCATCTTCCGGTATACACGTATTTTGCATCTTCCAATCTTGGATGGTCTGGGATGCAGCTTAGATATTTGTCGAGCTTATTCTTAAACACATCTACGCTCACTCCTGATATGTTCCTCAGATGAGCTGGTAACGCATTGAATAGACGCTACAGAGAGAGAGAGAGAGAGAGAGAGAGAGAGAGAGAGAGTTCTCTGTGTCTAATTATATCACTTTTTTATACTTAGCGACGACTCCCGAATTACCCTACTTGTACACTCCTGTGTTCCACCAGTCGGTCTGAGATTTCACCGGATTAAGATTACCATAAACACGAAACCAGTAAAAGGTCAAGTAAGAAGAAAGTAAGGAAAAATCAAATACATGGCAATGACACGATGATATTTTTTGCTTGGCTGAATGTGGTATTATTAGTGGAGGACTTACGCAGCCACCCAGTTAAGATCTTGTTACTGCGTCGCATGTCCCGTGTTTCTTTATTCATCACAGAGACAGAGTTGTGGGGTTCTTTTAGTTGTTAATAAGTTTGTTTCGACTAGTCATATTTAGAAATTACAGAATTTACTCATATTACCAATAGCCTGTTATCCCTTATAAATAAGAATATTCAATATTTAATTTGTTTGAAGTTTGATCTGTAACTTTAATAGAGGCTGCAAACTTGTTAACCCATGAGAGGCACTCTATTCCATGTCAGATACAGCAGCCTGGGGTCAGCTTCTCTCCCCACTGGCCCCTTTACATACTAAAAGTAGAGGTAACCTTTGCCCGAGATCTTCACAATAGTTCACATCCTACTTTTACCAGCCCAGGTCTCCTTGACTTTTTAGCAGTCACTTTAGCCAGTAAAATAAATCTAATCCTTCGGGCCAGCCCTAGGAGAGCTGTTAATCAGCTCAGTGGTCTGGTTAAACTAAGATATACTTTTTTTTTAACTTTAGCCAGTCAGTCTACGGAAGGCACTCTCCATCCGCAGAGTCTCATACATCCCCAAGCACTGTGTAGACTAGATTAAAGCCACATTAGCCATTCATAGACCATGGAAATTAGTCTCTAGCCTTCAATACCTAAATCTGCCAAGGGTGTTTCCGGAGCCAAGTTGGCTAGCATCTTTGCTTAGACTCTCGCACGCAAAATATATGTAGGTCCAGGTGTTCTGCCTTCATCTCTCTCCACACTCCCACACTTTACTGCTGGCAGGTGCTCGAGAAAATCCAAGTGCAACTGGTCCCCCTCAGTATACTATATAAGGAAAGTGATAACCCTGGGTCCAACTTCGATTACATCTTCCATGCTACTCTCTCAAGCCATGTTACCTAGGTTCTGCCTGAAGTGGCTCTCTCTCTCTCTCTCTCTCTCTCTCTCTCTCTCTCTCTCTCTCTCTCTCTCTCACACACACACACACACACACACACACACACACACACACAAGCAAGCCACATGCGTGCAAGTCTAGGTACTCTGTCCATGGCCAGTCTCTCTTATCGTTGCCCCATTTATAAAAATACGGAATGACAGTCCCTTGTTTAAATTCAAAAACGATGCATGGTGCTAGACACTGAGACTTTATGTCTCGACCCACTACAAGTACCTACTTTATCAAGTAACTTTCTCTCTAAGACTGCTGGAACTGTGCACTTGCAGTCTGAGTGAGCTGTTTATTTATGCAGTCTCTTGCCCAACCAGTCACAAATAAACTGATGGTTTGAATAAGGAGGCTATCCCCAAGTCTGTATCACAGGCCACTTCTCTCTTCGAAGCCTGTGGCTTACACTCATTCAATGAAAGCTTCCTCAAAGAAATGATCTCTTTTGTCTCCTTATCTGATTTGTTTCTCTGCTTACACCATGTATACCACAGAACCCTTCTCACTCCATATTTTACTGTAACTTGCTCGCAGTGCATTGTACACTCTTGTCACACTGTTACAAGTCACGTACTTCTTCTGATGGCGGATTGCGGCTTCTTTAATTGTTTATGAAGTTTGTTTGGTTAAAGTCCTGTACAATTGATAACAATATTTGCTTTCGTTACAATTACCTTAGAAAATCTGTAGTCGCCCTTGTCTTCCGATATCAGATGGACATACGGCATTCCCGTGCAATTAATCAAAATGTTGGTTTCGCAAGGCACTAGTTAAGATAATGGTTAGTAAACCGACAATGAAGTGTCGTATCTTTTGTCATTAGTTTATTTAAGGATTATCCGTTTTAGCGTCAGTATTAGACAGAAGCTGAATTATACTCAAATTATGCTAGATTCTAGCTGTGTCTTTTACAAACGATTTAACTCTTGACAGTAAATAATTGAATGGCGTTTAATAAAATCGCTGCAACTTGTGACTCATTAAAGGCTTTATAAGTAACAGATTATGATAAATATGTTGTCGAAATAATAAGAAAATATTATGGTGGTGGTTGTAAGAAAAATAGGTTTCCGATTAGATAACGAGCGCATGATTTATTGCAAATTGGGTTTGGGGGGAAAAGCCCACCTTCTAAAAGCTTCCGTTTTACCCTTAGAACTTGAATTGAACGTTCTGACTAAGATCGTGGTTTCTCAGCGAGAGAGAAAGAAGCTAAAGGTTTTGCTTTTGAAACCCGTGACCTTGAAAAATAGGTCAAGGTGAAAAATATAATTGCTTGCTCCCTAAGTACCCTTCCACCAAATTGCATTAGGATGAGATAAAAAATAGTTTTGTTCTTATTTGACGTGCGGTTTTGGGGGAAATTAACTCTAGGTAAAAGGATAATTAGGTACAATAACTTCCAACCCCAGCGGTATCTACCCAGCAAGTTTTATAAGAATCAGCGAGAAAAAAACGACGATTTAATAATAATAATAATAATAATAATAATAATAATAATAATAATAATAATAATAATAATACGCCTTTTGCCAGAGCATCATAGCATACGGAGGCATCCCGGCCTGACTCTCCGACTGGGACCCGAGTTCAGTTCCTGCTGGGTGTTTATATGTTGACATAAAGGGGTTCGTTGAGTGTGTTCTTTGTTCTTAAATGAGGCAGTGAAATGCCGAGGTGATAAACTAGGGACATAAATATGCAGTGCCACTTCGAGAGACTAAACAAGATTTTAGAATAGCGTTACTCGGGTCTGCTTCGGTTCTTAATTGGAATGGTCACCAGCGCTGATGCTGATTTTTGATACGCTAAAAATATGTCTGTGTTTGCGTGGCTGTAGCAGTTATAGTTTTATTTGTGTGTGTGTGTGTGGTATTTGACTGTTTTTACATTGCTTTGAGGCATTTATATTAAGAAACAGTAATGTTAAGGTGATGTTTAAACAAGTAAGGCAATAGTTGCTGACTTGCATTTTGTGACTGAAAAAATTACACACGGATTAAGTGCGAGTTTAATTGAAATATAAGGTTTTACTGTTGATTATTTCATTTTAATGTCGATTGTTTATAACCAGAAACATATTTCCCGCATCAATGACCATAAGTGTTGCAACGCCTGATTTTATTATTCAGTCACTGTGTATTGTTTGTGGAAGTTAAGACGAGAATTCCGACATTGTAAAGTATTAAGGGTAAGCATAATCAAGTGGGCCCATGATAATTTATTTTTGCCAACCATTAACATGTAACTGAGCTAATCAGATCTTTCTTGGTACTAACAGCATTTAATTAGGATTTTTCTTAGCTTGCCTGCTTGACTGATTTAGTCTTATGAGCTGACATCGCAACCCCAATAGTCGTAGAAGTCGAGAATACATAGGTATCTTGAAATATGCGCTGTAGCCATCTGCCCCTTATTATGACCCTTTGCAGACTTGCCAGTTCTGTGAGGTTCGTTGCAAGTTAACTCTTTAATCTTTTAAAAAGTGCACAGGCATCAATTAACATGAGGATCAAACCTTCTCTTTTATCCAGCCTTAGAAAAGACTTTATGTTATACATTTCCAATGAATAGTTTTCAAGTTGTATTGGTTTTTATATAGACTTGAAAGCTCATTATGTTTGCCTGGGTATCCGTTATACATTTTGTGATGCATGAGTACATTTGAAACAAGGTCAAAGCAGTGATATGCCTCAATTTGTGGAAGGTGAAGTATATATATATATATATATATATATATATATATATATATATATATATATATATATATATATATATGTGTGTGTGTGTGTGTGTGTGTGTGTGTATACATGCATACATATATATATATATATATATATATATATATATATATATATATATACACACACACAATATATATATATATAATCGATAAACACTTAATTATTGTAGCTTGAGTAAAATAAAATATATAAATATTGGTTCATAGTATTGGTTGATTGATATGATTTTTTAAATTTTCCAGTTTTATAATCTAGTGTCAGAATAGCTATGGTCGTTGACGCCGGAAACTGATTTGGATGTTAAAAGAAATTTTTGGTAATAGGGTGCGTTTCGACAACTCGGTAGGTATATTGTTCTAACGGGGCTTTATTCAGGCTACAATAATTAAGTGTTTATCGATGAATGCATCCTTAATTCCACATATCCTAATTTCAGGTGCCGTAAAGTCTTCCGATTTCATTAAAAAAAGTTGCAGTATCGTGTTTTCTTGTATTATCGAGCACATAGACCTGATTTTAAAATAAAAATGCGCGATCGGTTTTTTCATTGTTTTCCTAAATCTACTGGGTTTGCCAAATAAATGCCACGCTAGAGTTATTGCATGGCAACGCTTTCATGAAAAAATTTGCAAATTAACTGATTGTTTGGAATTTTTGTTTATTTTATCAAAGAAATAGTCCTCAGAGCTAATAGGGTTTTAAGTTTATTATTGAAACGGCATAATTAACTATTGCATTTTTCATTATCTTCTGCTGACTTGATTGTAGGAGCATTCTGTTTCGACTATTTAGTTATAGTTGCATTTTCAAATAATTGTTCCATCAGCTGGCGCATTTCGGTCCGATGATTCCATTAAAGGAACGCTCTGCGTCGACCCATTAAGTTTTTGCCGCGTCCCTGTCAGTTGGGAGCACAAACGGTGAGGAATTCGAGCACAAATCGTGATCACAATCACTGGCACGTGAAATATGACACAATTCATTGGTAGTGCATCCACTTTATCTATGGGGCTGATCCATTCTCCCAATTCCTTTCGTACATATTTTAAAGGGCATCTGTCACAGTTTATTGCCCGGGCTCTTCACTTTGCATTTGTTCTTTTGACTGCCCCACGTAAAATATTTCCCGAAGGTGGATTCTTTTTTAACTGTGACGCAAACGTGAATTACTGTTATAAAAACTTTTTTTTTTTTTTTTTTTTTTTGGCGTAGCCGTAGAAGCCAGTGATTGCGATGCTCTTCTGTGCGTGTTCATAGTTGGTGGTTTCGTTTGATATTATGACAATAACGATACAAACTCTTTTGTTAAAATCATTAGAATATTTTGCTTATTTCTGATGTGTATGTATGTATGTATTTTGACTTTTCTTCTATGAAAATAGCAATCTGAATTCTTCTCGGATGCAACATCAAAACTGATATCTATTAAACACATAAATGGGAGTTGCTTTTTAACTAAGGTGAAGTAATTCTAAGTTGGGAGCGATTGAGAGAGAGAGAGAGATTATTGACACGGATCTGTGTTGCAGTATGATGGCTATGTGTATTTTGACATTTGCATTTTAGCGTAAAATGCAATATGTTCTGCTGTTTTTCACGAATAGTTTTTTTTTTTTTTGTTCATCTCATTAGTTTTTAATGAAGAGGTTTTTTTTTTTATTTTTCAAATCCTGAGGTACGCCAAAGTGTTTCACTGTATTATTTCCGCTGTCATTATTTTATATTCGCTTATCACTACTGCTTTGGTGAGTATGACCTTTTTCATCTTCCCCCTCACCAGTCTCTCTTAATAACTGAACTTATATTGGATAGTAATACTTGATAAAAACCACTATCATTTGATGTTATTTGCCATTTGAATGTTCTGAAGAATGTTTTATCCCCTTGGTTTCGTGAACCAAGATAAATTTGCAACAGGATTTCCAAGTGGTACCTAGATTAGGTCGGGAAAACTATTGATTTGACTGAAGATAGAATATTATATGAATTAAGAACAATTCAATATGAAGTGTTACTACTACTATCAATATGACCAACTGACTAAAATTGTAATAATTTTATTACCCACTCAGTCACAAAGAACATCATCGTTCTCTATCTTTCCTTTAATTTTCTTTTCTGTCAGGTAACAAGCACGTCTTCGTAAGACATGTTTGTTACCTGACAGAAAAGAAAGTCAAAGGAAAGATAGAGAACGATGATGTTCTTTGTAACTGAGTGGGTAATAAAATTATTGCAATTTTAGTCATTTGGTCATATTAATAGTAGTAGTAACACTTCATATTGGATTGTTCTTAATTCATATAATATTCTGTCGTCGGTCACATTAATAGTTTTCCCGACGTAATTACTGGTAGGGAAAAGGCGAACCCCTGCTGAAAGGGAAATACACAATGGAACAGAAATTGCTCAATAGAAGACCGTAGAGTTTGTGAAAAGTCTCTCTCTCTCTCTCTCTCTCTCTCTCTCTCTCTCTCTCTCTCTCTCCTTTTTCTGGAAGTGCATTTGAGAAACCATGGCACATTTAACTTAATAAAGTGTGTGTTCGTTCGTATTTCCGCTCCCCTCTGAGTATGCATAAAGACACAAATAAAAGCTGCTCGCCTCTCTCAGAATTTCGTGCATAAAAATGTCCAGCCATCACAACAATGTGCACTGAATTTATTAAAGGGCATAAAAGCCGGGTGGATCTTCCTCATACAGCCAAAATTGGCATGACGAGATAAGTGTAGATTGAGTCTTTGATGAATGGATTCTCCTGTAGGGTAAATCCCTCGCGTTCCACGGAATAAAATAAAATAAAAATTTAATCTATAGATTTCAATTCGTCAGTTCGTGATGGAAGACGCCTTCTAACAGTTACGCTCTAGCTGTATGCTAATGAGCTTCAAAGAGGTGGAAACGTGTGATTTAGGAATTGACAAGTATTTTGAAATTTGCTTTTATTATTTTTTTTTTCGAATTATTTGAGGGAAAACTACAATATTTGATGGAATTTTGCTTTTGTTTAAATATTCGATGGAAAGGTTGGTTTTAGAGTTCAGTTCAAAACCTAAAACTATCAAGTATTTGATACTTTGTACTTGATAATATATATGTTTAATTTTAAAGCGAAGAAGAGCTTCTTGGAACTAACAAGATTTTTCATATTTACTTTTTTCTTATTTTTTAACACACGCGAGGAAAGCTGATTTCTTAAGTGACCTTAATATTCGCGTTATGGAAAATCGGACACCAAAACATCCGTATGGCAATTTTTATGGGTGACGCAATACAAGTTTTGTCCTTAATGAAGTAAATTCAAACTCTTTTTCACTTGCATTTGTTAAAAATATAAATTCAAACTCTTTTCACTTGCATTTGCTGAAAATATATGCATAGCCTTCAAGATTTTGTAGTCTTGTCTGATATTTTCAAATTGAAAGCTAAAGACTGTAATAAATGAAAAGTGCAGAAATAGCAAGCTGTATAATTACCAATCAGATCAGTGAAGATGTTCTTTAAAGAACATTATGATTTAGTAAGATCTGGGGTTTTTGCTCATCACTGCGTTATCACAAATATAAATAGTTCGATGTTCATAGGATCCGTAATAATAATAATATTAATAATAATAATAATAATAATAATAATAATAATAATAATAATAATAATAATATAATTGTCTATATTTTACTTTAAAATTATAACGATTCTAGTACATTACAATGAAGAAAAGGATCTTAACAAGTAAGGACTTCATATAATAAGAGAATAAACACAACTACAAATATATGCACTTACATAGTAAAAGAGATATGTGTTAGGGAAAGGACATACCATACTACCTCCTTTATTATTTGCAACAGTCTAAGGTAAAACATGTTCCCCCCGTATTTCTCAAGTCTCTTTCTCTTTTCACAATAAGTTTGACTTTTTTTTTAATCTCTTGTATCCATTCGCTTCTTGTTCCTTTGATTGCTTTGTGGGTTTGACGAGAAAATGCAATAAATAAATCGAGCTTTTACGTAGACAAATATTTGAAAGCCGAAGAATTATAATGGCGATTGTCTCTCTTAATTGACCATTGACACGAATGGGACAGTTTTTATGATGGCTTTATAGATTTTTAGACGCTCAAAACATGATTTAGCTGTCATAGTCAAAGCTAAAAAAGAACATGAGTCTACAGAGAAAAAAACTGCAATTCTTTAAAAACTATTTAAGAAACTATTTAGCCAAATAAGCAGCGAAAGCAAGAGTAGTCAGACAAGAAATAGTCAAGAAAAAATAAATGTCATAACTTCTTCCTTTAGTTTTAAAGTAATCTGGGCGTCTTGTTGGCCAAATAACAGCGAGGAGAAAAAGCTACGGGGAGAGAACACTTGATGAAGTGGCTGGTACCGTTTACAGACCTAATAAAGAGTTAATATATGACGCTTTACGCTTTTTCCCCTCTGGTGGGCCCGTCATTTGGTAACCGTCCTAATAAATCACACAAACCATATGAGTCCCTCACTCAAGAGAAGGAGTGGAAGAAGAAGAAGCACTAAGAGGAGGAGGAGGAGGAGGAGGAGGAGGAGGAAGAGGGAGAAGAGGAGAAGGTTTCCCCCACCATCTCTTGGAGTGTGTGTGTGTGTGTGTGTGTGTGTGTGTGTGTGTGTTGCAGCCGCAAGAACGCGGCGGCCTTCATTGCCCCCTCCTTTAAATCAGTCTCGTATCATCTGGTTGACGGCTGCATAAAGGAGAGACACTCACGGTAGCCACCAATAGACAAAGGGACCTGTCTGGCTGTAGATCTCCAGCTTGTCAAAGTGACAGTTTTACTGGTCCTGGTCTCCTCCTCCTCCTCCTCCTCCTCCTCCTCCTCCTCTTCTCGATCTGCCTTCTCCCCTCTATCATTTCCCCTCTCTTCGACCCCCTTCATCGGTATCATTCGCAGCTTCGCTCCTCTCGTGTTCCTTCCTGTGATGTTCTCAGCATTTCAGCTATTCGCGTCTTATTAGTGCATTCTATTCTCCTCTCTTGCGCTCACGTTGCCTCTGTGTTTCCTCTTGCCTTTAACCGTCCTGCGTTATTTGCATCCTTCTGAATGTTTATAACCATTTTTTTTTAACCACATATCGACTTTCTTGTAGGTTTTGTTGTCTAGGCATCTTTAGACATTTGTACAGTAGAATCTCTTAGTTTTTGTTGTGGGAGAAATGAACTTTTGAGGGATTGCATGCTGTGGATCTGCTTGAAAGTAAGACATCCGAACTTCCATAAAATTCTTTGTTGTTCCTCTTCTTTGGTTTCTTTTGATTTGTGATGAGCCACTAGAAAATCACAACCTTTACTTACTGTTGATAGCTAAAAAAAAAATATAATAATGTGATGTATAGCTTTTGTAAGGAAATGCCATTAAGTTGGAGAAAAGCCGAAAAATGTTTTCATAATTCAAAGGATATTAGAGTTAGACATTAGAAGTAAAATGGCCAGAATCAAGGAAATTGCTCATGAATGAAAAATTAAATTTCCTTTGCAAACATTCTCATCTTAGGAGCTCATATCCTCCTAGCATAGATTCGTATTTCCAGTCTGTGGTGTTTGGGAATAACTACATAGGCACCTGAATGTACCTATTCTTCCAGAACAGAAGCATAATCTCTTACAGTGTGAAATGAGCCGCGCATTTCCGTCACAGCTACGATAGTTAAAGAGTTGACTGTGCGATTGGTCAGTAATTTTCTGGATGACATCTGTCAGGTTTACTGACGCTGACGCTTGCTCAGTGTTTCCTGGACTTCGGCAGAAGTTGTCAGTCTTAAGTATGTCGCCGCTGACGTTGATGGTCTCTCAGTTAACTGATGAATCGCTGGTAAGTTTTAAAGAGAGAGAGAGAGAGAGAGATAGTGCTCAGCATCTCTTATGAACTCTTCTTCTTCTTCTTCAGAACGCGTGTGAAGTCTAAGAAGTTGATTCTCTGTTATCATCTCATTTTTCTTCTTTGGCTGATGGGTATGCCCCCTTCCCTCCATCTCTCGTAGCTCATTAGGTGCCTCCCACCCCGCTCATTACCTTCCTACCATCCTCTTCATCTTTTCTCGCTGTAAAACGTCTAAAACCTCCCCTTCCTCCCCCTCCCCACCACCCCCTCCCTGCCGTTCCTCCCATCTTCCTCGGGAGCTGAGCCACCCACACCCTCTCTGTAACTGTACGCCTTCTGCACCCATCCGTCCCACTGTCAACGTTTACAAGGCGTACAGATGTGGTGGTGATGAGAACGCTTTGGGTGGTGGCTGTGATGATGCTGGTGATGATGATGATGATGAAAATGGGGGGAGGGCGGGGTAGGTGGTGTGCGCTGGCGTTGCAGCCTGAGATGGTAATGATCCTTTGAGCGATGTTTAAAAGGCAGATGCAACAGAGATTGCCAAGGAGGCTGACGCTGATAACATCAGTTTTCCCTCGGCCGTGCACAGGGCGAAAGGGAGAGGTCTTTTTGCGTTTCTTTTTTCCCGTCTCAGAGAAGAGGTGAACGTCTGAATATCTCCAAAGAGATAGAAAGGAAAAGATTCTTAGCAGGGGTTTGTAATTAGGCGTGGCAGTACCTTTGCTGTGCGCAGGCGCTAAGAAACTCAAATTCTGTAAGCTGCTTTTTCAAAGCATTTTAAAATCTAGATATTTCCCTCCTCATTATAGAACTTCCTATGTTCTTCATTTCTGAAATATGGGCGTTATTTAGTTTTTTATTGGTTGGGGCAGATCTTAACAAAAATTCTAAGGAATTATAAGGGAAATTAAAATTATTTATGTACTGTACCTGTTTTATACAAATTGAGTCTTATCCCAAAATAGAAAGTTAAACAAAAAATAGGAAACTTTAACTCTGAGTTTGGTGTTGTTTGCGTGCCCCTTGAAGATCGACCTAATTATGCAAGCCAACCTGACCGTCTGCAAGAATCAGTGTGCAACACCTCGACTTCCCCACTCTCTCTCTCTCTCTCTCTCTCTCTCTCTCTCTCTCTCTCTCTCTCTCTCTCTCTCTCTCTCGCAGAAACAGCACAATAACCCAGGTGTTTCTCGAGCTACCGGGTGCTCCTGGGGCCTCTCTCTCTCTCTCTCTCTCTCTCTCTCTCTCTCTCTCTCTCTCTGTACTTTTACGGGTGAAACGTCAGGAAAATAGTGTTAAGGCGCCAAGAGGGATCATACGAGTCGATGGTGGCGTTCAGGAATCCTGGGTATGGCTCCGAACGGGCATCCGACGTTGCCTTGATGAAGTATGTCTCTAAAAGAGACATGATTAGCATAGGAAGGCAATTAGAAGGGAGTTTCTGATGTCGGGATCTCATGGCTTGAGTAATTCTCGTGCGTGGTAAAGTACTACCCAATTACTGCCGTCGCTAAAAGGTTTGGGCCAAGAACCATTTTCATATTATTCAGAAGTTGGAGAACAACTTCTACAGATTTAGGTGTGATTTTGGTTTAACGCAATATGCAAAATCTTTATAAATTTAAGTGGGGTTTTGGTTTCACGCAGTATACAAAATCATTATGAATTTAAGTGGGATTTTGGTTTAATGCAATATACAAAATCTTTATAACTTTAAATGGGATTTTGGCTAAACGCAATATGCAGAATCTTTATTAATTTAAGTGGGATTTTGGTTTAACGCAGTATACAGAATCATTATAAATTTAAGTGGGATTTTGGTTTACGCATTATACGAAATCTTTATAACTTTAAGTGGGATTTTGGTTTAACGCAATATACAAAAATCTTTGTAAATTTAAGTGGGATTTTAGTTTAACGCAGTATACAAAATCATTATAAATTTAAGTGGGATTTTGGTTTAACGCAATATACAAAATGTTTATAATTTAAGTGGGATTTTGTTGTAACGCAATATACAAAATCTGTATAACTTTAAGTGGGATTTTGGTTTAACGCAATATACAAAATCTTTATAATTTAAGTGGGATTTTGGTTTAACGCGATATGTAAAATCTTTATAATTTTAAGTGGGATTTTGGTTTAACGCAGTATGCAAAATCATTATAAATTTAAGTGGAATTTTGGTTTAACGCAATATACAAAATCTTTATAAATTTAAGTGGGATTTTGGTTTAACGCAATATATAAAATCTTTATAAATTTAAGTGGGATTTTGGTTTAACGCAATATACAAAATCTGTATAACTTTAAGTGGGATTTTGGTTTAACGCAATATGCAAAATCTTTATAACTTTAAGTGGGATTTTGGTTTAACGCAGTATACAAACTCTTTATAAATTTAAGTGGGATTTTGGTTTAACGTAATATACAAAATCTTTATAAATTTAAGTGAGATTTTGGTTTAATGCATTATACAAAATCTTTATAATTTTAAGTGGGATTTTGGTTTAACGCAATATACAAAGTCTATAATTTGAGTGGGATTTTGGTTTAACGCAGTATAAAAATATACAATATATATCTGGGAAAAAAAGTTGAATTTTGATTTTTAATAACAGGGAAAATCTTTTTCTGAAAAGAGGAAGTCTGGTTTTGGTCAAATCAAACATCATTTTCGGAAAGAAGCAAAAGGAATATCGGTTTTTCATCATTGCCCAAATAACTTTATGAAAGTCCATAAGAATTTGGTTTTTCAACATTTAAAAAATCATATTCCGAAAGAAGAAATTGGGATTTTGGTTTTCCATCAAGTTAAAATCTTATCCTGAAAAACGTAAAGAGGATTTGAGTTTTCAAAAGATGGAAAAAATTAGATTATTCTAAAATAAAACAAAAAGTTACGACTACAAAGAAAGTTCTGTGCTACGGTCGCTGCGGAAAAATTCAGAAATTAAAAAAAACAGTAAGATATACTTTACAAAGAAGGGTACAGTTTTACTATTTAAAACATTTCCTGGTAAACAGAGAAACTTAATACATATGTGAACTCCTTACCAAAAAGAAAATTTTAATAATTCTGAGTTCCTTTTGTTTTTATTGTGGTAAAGAAGGATTTTGACTGTTTTTGTTTATCAATGGTCATGCAAAATTGGAGTTTTTTAATGAAATAGGTTACCCACGCATAGTTTCTGAATTAACGTATCCTTTTGGTTTGTTCCATAATAATAATAATAATAATAATAATAATAATAATAATAATAATAATAATAATAACCTTGAATTTGTAAATAATAACTGGAAAAGGAAAAAAACGTTTGCAAGGTACATGATATTGATTTCGAAGGCCACTTAACCTTATTCCCACCCTTTACGAAATATAATCGATTTTCAGAAAATATTAAAATTGAGATTTCTTAATATTCATTTTGATATCAGCATGTACTAGTAATCATAGTGTTATTGCCAAGACCTTTAAAACATACATATTTACACACATATATATATATATATATATATATATATATATATATATATATATATATATGTGTGTGTGTGTGTGTGTGTGTGTGTGTGTGTGTGTGTATAAATGTGTACGTATATATGTATGCATGTATGTATACAAGTAAGATTAACGAGAGAGAGGGAAGTCTAGACATAACGGGATAATTATGTTTAGAGTTGAAAAAAAGTTTTTTTTTATACTATCAGGAATCAGAAATGGTCGACAGTCATTTAGAACGAGCCTAAAAGATCAACAACTTACGGACCAAACTTCCAAGGAACGCGACGCCCAGACATCACGGAAAAGAGAGAGAGAAGAAAATAATAGATAATTAACAAATAGAAATAACTCAGCAGACATAATTTCCTTTAATCTGGCTCGAAGTCATAAAGTTTCTAATGCGGGTTTAATTTGTTATTTATTAAAATTAAGGCTCATAATAATCAGGCATCATTCTTAATGATGTCATCAATTCACAATCTCTGTGTTTACAGTGTAATTATCGCATATTTTCTTCATGGTATATGGCTCAAGTCTGATTTCATATTATTAAGTTACATATGATATTATGATCAGTCGATTATTATTTCGGGGGAAATTTAAATAGGGACAGGAGGCGCAGCAGTTCTTCATGGAAAATAGATGAGCACGTTATTGCTTGGTTTGAACTAACAAAATTTTCAAAGGAAGGAAAAAATAAGCAAACTTTGGTTTTAAAGAAGACGTCGATTTTCTAAACTTATGAACCTTAATTAGTTTTTAATCGCTTCTATTTTGCTATGCACGTATGCATATATATATATATATATATATATATATATATATATATATATATATATATATATATATATATATAAAATTATGTATATATGTATGTATACAGTATACAGAGACACACGCACACTTATTTCTCTCGGAAATGCTCGCATTTCCGGATTGAAAGTCAACGCTAGGAGGCAACACACAAAAGAGACTAATTGTCATTTGAATTCTTTTTTTTTTTTTTTTTTTTTTTCGTATCATTTTTACGATATCATTAACTTCGCTTTATTTTCACAAACGTTCGTATCTTTTTGGGAGCAATTAGGTATGCTGCATCGGTTAGGCTATGAATAGTTAATGAGCGTAGAGAACAGCTATTAAATTGTTATGTTTACATGGCGGGCAGATGCAGAAATCACCCACCCCAAGAATGCACGGCCGTGGAAATTGCTGTAGTTGTTGTTGTTGAAGCCAACCGCCGAGTGTTTGTTTTATGTCCTTTCATTCTCGACATTAGGGGCTTCTTTTATGCTTGTCTGTCGTTGTGGTAGTTTTAGATGCTGTGTTATTTCTCATTAGGTCTCCGCTGGAAAATATCAGATTGATTTATTCATTAACGGTCGTTTAAGAGACGGGGTTTAATGTTGTTTTATGCACGCTGGTTTAATAACATTTCTTGTCAAACTCATGTTTTATTTTTGCTTTCCTTTTCTCCGCACACGGGATCATTATTATTTGATAAAACTAAATCTAGAAAATATCTTTCTAGTTTATATTAATGGTGTATCATAACTGGCAGGACAGTTTGTGTCAGAACTAACGTCTTTTATTAGCTTATTCGTGGTGAAAATATTACCCTAATTGAGAAAATTCTCAGGGTTAGTTAAAATACGTTTGTCAGTTAACCCTGCTGTCCCTTAACCATAAAAAAAAAAATTTGACATGGTAGTGCAACCTCGCACACTTTTGACATTGTCATGTATATTATGATTTGCCAGATTAGTAATCTTGAAAGCTTGTATATAATTGTTGGGCTTCTCATACCGTGGGTTGTAAGTCTCATGAGGTGACCTGAAACTCATGGAGTATTTAAAATCCTCAGTTTATTAGAAAAGCGCGTTTTCAGCAAAGTTGGGATATTTTTCCGGTCACTGTTACACTGAGCTCGAGGGGAGAATTCCTCTTCCTCTTAGGTACCCTCGTAACGGCCCTCAGACCATCTTTTCCCACATTTATTCTGTGGAAATGAGTAGTCCTTGGATTGCACGGTTCACTTTCTTTACTACTACTACTACTACTACTACTACTACTACCAAACTTTGGAATTTATTTCTGCTTCTGTTTTCCTAACTCCTATGACCTCTTCTTTCATTAAGGGCAGTCATATCACTTGCCTTCTGTTGCTCTAAGTTTTCCGCCAGAGCAAGAAAATGAAATTTTATCGTCTCACGGCACTCGAAAGTGATGGAAAGCCTCGCAGTGTGTTAGGTCATTAGCTGTCATCCTAACGACGTCGTACGAGCACAGAAGCAGCAGCAAGGCAGTAGATAAAGTTTGTATGTTTCTAGACCGTAAAGAAAAATTTGATGTGCCTTCGTTTATCAGTTTCATGGCTGTTGCAATGGAACGATCTCTTGTAAATTCTAGCATCGTTTCTTAGTATGAATCAGTGTTGTAAGTGCAGCCAGTTCTCTGGACTGTAAATCTCTTTCCCGAAATTTCAAGTTGTGCTGAAACAATACCATTTCCACCTTATTCTCCTAGTTTTTCAGCTTACTCTCAGGCTTGGGCGAGATTAAACAGAGGCAGTAACTAAAGAGAGAGAGAGAGAGAGAGAGAGAGAGAGAGAGAGAGAGAGAGAGAGAGAGAGAGAGAGAGAGAGAGAGTTATGAAATACAGAAGAAAAGTTTGTGGTAGACCCTTGACTAGCTTTGCCGATTAAGTACTTTGGTTATAGTACTTTGGATGAGGTATATAATGGCAGTGTTATACCCATTATCGATATGCATGGAAATCAGTGGGGGATAAGTAATATCTCTAAAATAAAATTGAAAACTAGAATGACAGAGCTCCATTAGATATTTGAAAGGTGATAAATACCGTGTGATTTATATTAATGCAAAGTAAATGATAGAGGGAGGGGGAAAGTGCTCAGGACGAAAGTGCTAAAGACCTAAGTCGTTGGAGGTGAGGTGTTTTGTGTTTTAGGAGAGACAGAGGAGCTACGAGGAGATTGAGGAAACGTGGCTTGTTAGACAGCATAAGACACGGTCATACCATGAGCTGTAATGCTTCAGAGAGCCATATTTTTCTTTCACAATGTTCAGTGTAATAGGTATCTCCTTCAAAAGGTTCACGGTGATATGTCTTTCTAAGACGACAAGTGTATATTTGAATATGAGGGCTCAGTATTATCCAAAATGATAAGTCTTTCAAAAATTGTCGAATGTGATCAACCTCTTCATGAATAATGATCATGCTGATGAGTTTCTCTACAGAAGACATAAAGTGATGAGTCTGTACGAGGAGGTTAGTGTGATAATTCAATCTTTAAAGCTGAGAATTTTTGCAGTTGGTTGTCTTGCAAATTATTTTCCATTATACTATTTTAAAGCTTGGGTTAACGGGAGCTCTTTCCTGAGAATTTTTGCAGGCGGTTGTCTTGCAAATTATTTTGCATTTTACTATTTTAAAGCTTTGGTTAATGGGAGCTCTTTCCTGAGAATTTTTGCAGGCGGTTGTCTTGCAAATTATTTTGCATTTTACTATTTTAAAGCTTTGGTTAATGGGAGCTCTTTCCTGAGAATTTTTGCAGGTGGTTGCCTTGCAAATTATTTTGCATTATGGCTGAAAAGGAACGTTTGCTATGATTGTGGGATATTATTATTATAAAAAAAAGAGTGCGCTCTGATATAATGCCCCGAAGGGACCATAGTACCGTTTCAGGAGAATGCCCAAAGCTACCCTCATGGTTTTCATTGACAGACTCCGTCGGTAGTTACCTTTTAATCATTCATTAATGTCGTCATCTGCAGTTATATTGCTGTATTTTGGCCAACTTATCAGCTACGCATAGGCGTGCTACTGTTTGCGTAATAGCGTTGATCGAAACCAGGGATTCTTAACCTGGGGTTTGTGAACCCCAACGGGTTAGCAAGAGGGTTGTCAAAGGGGTGCTTAGATGGCTGACGCAGACGTACTTTAATTTGTTCAAAGAGAAAAAGAGGGGGAGGGAATTTGATGTTAATGATTAACAACATTATTAAGTAATTACACTTTAAACTTTGTTATTGTAGTGTTCGGTGCATACGTCTATTTTTATAACCACTGACTCTTCAATACAAGGACGTTGGGATACGGGTCAAAGGTCAGGTATCACAAGGGGGTGCTTGGCGAAGAAAGAAGCTGAGAACCCGTGACATAAACCACACGGTGACTACGAGCTTGATACGATCGCCGACATCTTGTGTGTGTGAGGCCTGTATATAATTCCCGTGGAGAGTAATCGTTCGCAAAACTTATGGGTCTCAGAAGATCTTCGGCCGCTGAAGGAGGGATTCTTCGGAGAGATGCTTTAACCGATTGGGCGGTCTCATATGAACAACCAGTGAGGTTAATTAACAGTAAACTACTTGCCTTGTTGAGACTTCTCAAGTCGTATTGCTGTAACTGTGAATGAACTAGTGCCTGGTAACAGAGTTTGGTATCATGATGGATATATATATATATATATATATATATATATATATATATATATATATATATATATATATATATATATATATATATATATATATATATATATATATATATATATATATATATATATATATTATATATATATATATATATATATATATATATATATATATATATATATATATATATATATATATATATATATATATATATATATATATAATGTGTCTGTATGTGTGGGCTGAATTGTGGATGTTGGATACTAATGCGACTTAAAGATACAAATTGAAACTGCTGACAATATAATTTTGCGTAATCGTGGATATAAGAAGAATTGAAATTGTGAGAAATGGGTAGATACATAGAGGCTGTATAATGGTTTGTGTAGGTGAAAAGATGCATCATAACGTTTTGAGATGGTTTGATTATGTGGAAAGAATGGAGAACGATTGATTGATGAATCAAGTGTATATAATTCGGCCCTGTTGACACAGAGGTAAGGAAGACTTAGAGATGGGGAGAAAGGGTTATTGGAAAGAAAGGTCCTGAAAACCCAAGAAGTGAAGAGACTAATGTTCAAGGAGTTTTGTGCACAGGGGCTTATACAGGATTCATCAGTTAAAGTGCGATTGTGGCATTGGCCAGTGTATTGTTTTTTCTTTGGAGCAGCCCTTGATATAGAAGGAGCTTATTGTAGAAAATATATTTACAGATATGTAAATAATCCCTAAACGTTTTGAATAGTATTAGGAATAGTCATTTCGATTTTATATCATGGTTTGGTACGGTTTTGACTGTGAAATAATAATAATAATAATAGTAGTAGTAGTAGTAGTAGTAGTAGTAGTAGTAGTAGTAGTAGTAGTAGTAGTAGTAGTACAAAAGATAAATTAAATATTGCCCGTTGGTTTTCACACTAAATAATAATAATAATAATAATAATAATAATAATAATAATAATAATAATAATAATAATAATAATAATAATAATAATAATAATGGAGAAGCAAATCCACAGTTATGCATATGTACATACATTTAAAGATAAATCAATATAGATAGCTTTCGGGAACTTGTTCCCCTTTTGAAAAGGGGAACCGAACAAGTTCCCGAAATCTATCCATATTGATTTATCTTTAAATATATGTACATATACATAACTGTAGATTTGCTTCTCCATTTCAAGACTCATGCTACTATGAGTATTTTTTAATAATAATAATAATAATAATAATAATAATAATAATAATAATAATAATAATAATAATAATAATAATAATAATAAACATTTCTGTTATTTAAAGAATATCAAGGTATAAAAGGCATGGTAATTTGGTACTCAAGAAAAATTCTTTTTGGTAGGTTGCCTTCTCTTTTCTAGAGTGTGTTGGTTTCAGTAACATTTATTTCATCTCTCTGGTGTCTGTTTGAATGAGCTTTGATTATACAAAACGTTCACTATGATGCGATTATCCGTCTCCAAAAAAATAAATAAATAAAGGATTATTCTCTGTCCCCTTATGGTAACTGAGGCAGCTGCCAGTTTCAGCAAAGGTCTGGAACTGGTCAAGAAGCAGAGTAGCCAGTGGGGAAATAGACTGAGCACCAGCCAACCGGCTCTTATTACCTCGCTACAGTTCCAGCAAAGCAGTTTGCATATGTAACCTCATGTTTAATTATTCTGCTAAGCATAAGCGACGATACTTAACTTTTTCTCTCACCGCACATGAATTCATATCGTTCTTTGCTACCGGGAAAGTAGTCTTATTGTATTTGCCAAGACGTTTGTTCTGTCAGTACTATATGCTACACATTTTTTCTTCTCCCACTGTTGAAAAATATTCTATTTGGCCAATAGTAAGAGCATTGGTTCAATAGGGAGCTCAGTGCACGTGCACTTAGCGTAAGTACTGGGTACTCGTGTCTTAGATCGTCATCAGCATTGTGTCCCCTGCCAGTGTTTCACTGCCCAGAGTTCTGTCCTTTTACATCTTTGATGCCATTTCTTTATCTGCCTATTGGATGTTGACACCCCTTGGTATGGAGGTTCTAATGCCAATGTCTTCGAAGAACTAGGTTCTGCCCTTTTCAGAGGCAGTTTGTTAGTTTATGTACGTGTTTGTTTATTTATTTGCAATTAATTTCATATTTTATTTTATTGTAATTTACTCTCTTCACATACTGGCAATCAGTTCAATGGAAGGTTTAGGAATTTATTACCCTTCTTTGCCTTGTCCCATATGTATAAATGTACATGAAAGATAATGAATTATACAATTTCCGGAGTTGTAATATGAACATGAATTTTTCATCTACAAATAAAATATCACAGAATCTGAAAAGAGACTTGAAGAACGTGTCAGTCTTTCCAAAATCTTTTTCTTGCATCACTTTTATTTCATCTTTGAGTTTATTTCTGGGGCTCCTCCTTTCAGCCCGTATTTGACCAATCAGTCTAGCCCCTTTGCGTCGGCCCGTTAGAATTTATAGGTTTGGGCTTTTCGATAAGATTGGCGCTATTGCCATGGCTTTTTTTTTTTTTTTTGTACTACATGAATAATTCATTTCATTTTAACTTGCTCTATAAGTTCTTGAAATCTTTAAATCCCTGAGTAGCTTGTGGTTAAAGGTCTTTCTTCCAGTATCCCCGTTACTTCCTGTTATTATTATTATTATTATTATTATTATTATTATTATTATTATTATTATTATTATTATTATTATTATTATTATTATTATTATTATTATTTTTTATTATTATTATTATATGACATATGATCCCGTTATAACTTTACAGCTTTTGACTTTTTAAAAGTGTGATGTTATTGTGACTGACGAAGGTTTCACTTGTGAGTAAATTACTGGAAATTGTGGAAGATCTCAGTATGTCTCCCTGGCTAAAACTGGAATCGATATTACCAATAGTCTATGGAGATATTTTAGAAGGAACGTGCTTTGTAGATCATGGGTGCATTTTTAGCATAGTTTTAATGAAAGATTTGCCGTTTTTCGAAAATGTACTTTAAATCGTCTGGAGTAATACGACGACACAAAATTGCCATCTGTCTGAAGAATCACTTACCAAAGATTGACCCCACAACAGGCCAGTGCAACATTTTGATCAGATTTCAGGAGGACATGTTAAAGGTCAAATTTTCCTGAGATTTGTGACAGTCGTGCCAACGGGATCTGTTAATGTAGGAAACTCGTTTCAAATGGAGATTTTTTTTATTGACCAAAAAAAGTCTAACTCACGTTAAAGATGACATTTTATCATTCATTGTGTTATGAAATTATGTTAACGAAATCCTACATGCATCATGCGGCCTTAGGGATGCCTGAAGTGCTGAATAGGAAACAGTGGTATACAATGGGTTAGAAAATGTTTGTTGAACAAGGTCCGGAAGGGAATTGTCAAAATAAAATAAAATTTTGCGAGAGCGTTAATAGAGGGGATCATACCAGTCGTAATGCTTTTCGGAACTTTTTTTTCTTTTTACTTTTATTTGCAAGTGTTATTTCAGCGAAGCCTGTAATTTGCAAGTTTTCAATGTTGCTTTTTGCAAATTTACTAAGCTTTCAGGTTGGTATTAACCAAAATAAATAATAAAAGTTGTCATTGCTTAATGCTACTATGTGAAACGCTTATTATTTTAGATTTAAATTCTTACTATTCACGGATTTATTACCGGAATGAAATTCTCTCTCTCTCTCTCTCTCTCTCTCTCTCTCTCTCTCTCTCTCTCTCTCTCTCTGGACGACCCATGTTCGAAACTCGAACCGGACGAGGAGGAACAAATGGGTGCGTTCCATAAAATCCAGCATGCCTTCGCTGACCTACGCTTCGAGTCAGGTGCTGAGTTGTTAGACAAGTGTTGTAGGCTGCAGTTAGGGTGGAGAGAGAGAATGAGAGGAGACAGAAAACTAGACAAGTGTTCATTGGTCCGTCGAAATATATATCATCAAAACGGGAGGACCTCGACGAGGTCATCCTCACCACAAAGGGAGGAAACCATTCATAAGATTCTCTCTCTCTCTCTCTCTCTCTCTCTCTCTCTCTCTCTCTCTCTTAGACACATACGCACACACACACTCGTCCGAACACATTACGTATCTGAGTCGAAGACAGAAATTCAACACCGAGAATGACGGTTTTTGTCTTATGGTGTGACGTGGGTGGTCTCCACCCCACCCACATCCCAACGCCCATTCGACACCACGCAAAGGGGGAAGAGGGAAGGGGGCGAGAAGGAAGAAGAGGGAAGGAGTGAAAGGAATAAAGTGGCAAATGGGAAGAATCATAAGCGAGAGGAGATGGTGTAATCGCATCATCTCACGGCCTTTGTCATCAAGGCATAAATTTTCACATTAAGAGGCTTTAGATGCCGTTGGATGAGAAGTGTGAGAAAAAATGGGACAGCAAGGAGACCGGGCTAGGATTACTGAAAAAGGGGGTTAATTATACCAAAACAATTATGATTTTGCTTCAGTGAATGGGCTTCAGTTTACTTTTTTTTTTGCTTTTTTGTTTTTTCTTCCCTTTTTTTATCAGGTTTTTTTTCCCGCGGAATGAGTAATGAAAATAGTTTTTATTACCAAAGAATGAATGGAATTATAATCGAATTGCTGTATAAACTTTCCTAACTTTTGTTTGTTTTTTAATAGGCTTTAGAATTCTCTCTCTCTCTCTCTCTCTCTCTCTCTCTCTCTCTCTCTCTAGTTCCTACTTCCTCTTTTAAGGGCCAGTTCTCTTTTTTCGGGTCTGGACTTGGTAGGATAATTGGGTTTTCCATCCATTTGGAATTTGTTTCTAAAAAAAAAAGTGCCATCTCTAATAACTCAAATTCAAGTTCCGCATGGAATAAGTAAATAAGTACTCTTAATTATTATGTCTTTAATACAATAAAATAACACTGAGTTTTTTCAATTTGCTTTTCGTTGAATTTCTTTTCATTTATGTTTAACAAGTTTCGTTTGAAGGACAAAACCGTCAATCATAGGATTCAGATTGTTAAGGAAAAGGTGTACTTTTATGTTTTGTAAAGCATAATTGTGCAATATACCATGTGATGTATAATTGCGGACTTTTAGTGATGAAATTTTGTCTCTAATGCAGTCGGTTTACTTCCCTTAAAAATCAATATAATAGTAGTTCCGGCTATCATTGCCTAGTTTGGGATATGAAATTTTGAAATGGATATTGGGACAGTTTTGACAATGGTCGGAAGTATTTACATATTTTTTGTGACTGATATAACTTTAACTTTTTCATCTTGATAATATTAGGATGGAGGACAGGTTTCATTAAGAGTTACGATTAATATTGAGTAATGTTCTTTGACCGGAAAATTTACGTCGTAATTCAAACTTTATTGTGAGTGTCCGATCAGAAGTCATCACTTCTTCATCGGACATTTGAACACAGTTGACGCGTCAGACCGTTCAATTTTGACGTCATTTTTGGGTCTTGTTATCAGCCGAACGAGAGTTGATAAGCGATTGAACGTATAGATCAGTCCACTTACAGTAATGGACAGCAGGCAATACCCAATGAATCAAATCTGGCTGTGGCTTTAGCCCAAATACGACAGCCCTCTGCAATGGACGGATACCCGGGGATAAAATCATTTCAGCTGGCGGCTGAATAGGGGAAAATGAAATAGAGATTTAAATGCATTAGAAATTGGATTTTTGGGGCGTTAGGCCAAATCCCCATAGAAGGGGGATGCAGGGGTCGGCAATACGTAAAAAGGAAATCGGTGAGAAATGGTGCGATAGATTCCCTACCAATTAGTATTGAATTAAAAGCTCAGGAGGAATGTTACCGAGTATTACCGTTATTTTCCCATAAGGCTTTGGCCCCGGCGCAATGCTCTACTGCTCAGATTAGGAGACACATACTAACCAGCATTCCTACCTTCCGCAGATGGGATCCTTTGAGGGCGGCTGCAGGACGCGGGCGGGATTTTCTTTCATCCTTTGATGGACTTGACTTATTTTAGAACATCTTATCATTACAAGACTGGGTTACAGTATTTCTCTTTTTATTATTGTGGAACCTGACGGGAGAAGCTACAAAATGACCTTGGAATTTGCAACGTTAGTTTTTAACAATAACAATCAAGTTGTGATTTCCTATCAGCGGCAAATGGTCACAGTGAGACTAGGGGCCGCCGGAAAAAGGAAAACGAAAATGAAATAAAGTTGAACGGACAATTAGGAGTGAGACAGTGAGGTCCAATCATGAAGGAAAGTAGAAGCAATTTTTTTTTTTTTTTTTGATAATGGAGCCTTTGAGAGGAGGCGACTCAAAAAGCCTTGGCGTAAAAAGGCAGAAACGGGCCACTAAACAATCTAGTCAGTACACTGATAATTTCGAAATAATACAGACGAATGTGGTATGTAAGTATGTATATCTTTATAATTTGAAATTATGATTGATGAAGATTATGATAAATGAGAAATGTTTACGTATTAGTGAAAGGCTTGACTTAGCTAGAAACAAATTAGAAAAGAAAAAATTCTTCCATTTTTCCCATTGACCTTATTGGTACAATGTAGGCAGACATATTACGAAGGTTTGCTGTTCCTCTAATGTAAGTAGTAGGAATAGATTAAGCCGCATATAGCAAGCATTACTAATTTTTTATGTTTTTTTTTCTTTAATCCTTCTCTGATGACAGTGTGCCAGTAGAGCAAGAAAGGACAGAGCTAGAGAATGCTGGTAAGTTACTGGTGATTGTCGCTGAAAGTTTATCTTTCTGAACGTGCTTTTTCATCCTCAGAATATTTTCATTTTTTTCTTTGACATTTTCATTATTTTTTTTTCAACTGATTTTAATTTAGAATCTTGGCTTAAATGTGTATTTCATCATATCAGATTCAAGTTGTCAATATCACAAGGCTCCCCACTGAGTGAAATAGATATTGAGTAATGTGACATGCAAAACTAACTCGGTTTCGTGTTGCTACTGACCAAGTTTGAGAAAAAACAAGTAAAAAATGCGCCGAAGTTTTTTTGGCGCAATCGAGTTTTCTGTACAGCGTATAATGCTGTACGAGCCGCGGTCCATGAAGCTTTCAGCCACGGCTCGGTGGTGGTCTGTCTTATAGCGTTGCCAGATACACGATTATGGATAACTTTAACCGTAAATAAAATAAAAACTACTGAGGCTAGAGGGCTGCAATTTGGTATGTTTGATGATTGGAGGGTAGCTGATCAACACACCAATTTGCAGCCCTCTAGCCTCAGTAGTTTTTAAGATCCGGAGGCGGACAGAAAATGTGCGGGCGGACAGACAGTTTTTCTTTTTTCAGAAAACTAAAAAAATCATTCCTGTGGCTGATCGCTGTTTTATTTGTATTCCCCGACAAACTCTCTTACCTTATTTTAAATTAAAGAAATAACAGCTGTATGAAATCATGACATAATTTCGTCTCAGGAACGTCGCATGGAATTTGGAATCGTTATTGTTTCTAAGCGTTACAAGTATAGCACTGACTAGCCTTTAATGATTAAGGCTTAGACAGTTTTATAGTTTGTTTTGTGGAACAATGCTTACATGGAACATCAGTTCTTAATTTTGATTAGGTGGTGAATGTACAGTTACAGTAGATTTACCGCTAAATTTGTTTAAAACAATTATGTAGAAGTTTTGCTTGTATTATCTTTAGCGCAAACAAAAAAATGTGATAAAAAACTGGTGATTTCTGTTATACTGTGGAAACTGGAGTGGAATAAACATTCCGAATGTAGTTCGGCTGCGATAGTAGTGACATAAGGTCATTAAAATGTCTTAAGAAACACTTCTCAAGTGGTAACAAATAAACAGGTTAACTTGATAGACTTCAGGACTTGATCGCGCAAATGGTAATAGAGAGTGACATATTTTTAAAATAGATTTAATGGGAGAACATAATCAGATGACCATTAGGGAGTTCGAATTTGTATATAGTGTCCGTAGGAAGTGACTTTGGCATACATTATATAGAGAAAGATGATAAAGATAAAATAAGTTTTCTGCCCGAACCTAGATCGGTACTCTGCCGGATAGCAAGATTGTTCAGAGACACTGCAAGGTTCTTTCAAAACGGCTAAACCAGAAAGATTCTCTGAATCTTATGGAAACCGCCTTCAAGAAACACTGATTTTAAGTCCCTCAGGATCATCTCTAATATGCCGTTATCAAAACATTACAAAAGAAGACCTACGTAGATTCGATTAAACTAATCGAAACAGTTCATGCAAGCAAATAATGACACAGCATATCAATAATTCCGCTTATCATCTCGTCTAGTGGCCACTTCCGTTTCCCAGAAATGTTCCACGTTTTCGGAGTTTTTTTGGTAGTGATGGAAAGCCACTAATAAACAGTTATTTTAATGTTGTATTGAGAGGAGCTCGTGTAACTAATTGCCGTGGAGGGTAGGTATTTTACAAGTATTCTGGCACGCAGAAAAGAATTAGCAAGATGGAACACTTTTTCGTTATAATTTAGCGCAGTTGGAATTGAGTAATCAGAATATTGACTGAGAACATTAAGTTTTTTATTGTTAAAGTTCAACCTCGCCGAAATGAAATTGCGTACTTGGTTCAGCTGAGGCATAATTGTGAATCAGAATGACGGCATGTCACTTATTGGTGTTGTACACAAGGAAATTTAAATTTTTCACCCAACATATTTAACCGTAATACCTTATTAGCAGCCATTTATAGTTATAGCCCCATGTTCCCATTAAGCCAGGTAATATATTATAAATTATATTTGCGTAAAGAAATGTATATCATCAATGCAGAGAACTTTTATAGTACTGTTTCCCTTAAACAAACCTGCGATATTGAAAAGGATCATCAGAAGGCCATTGATTTTGGTTCAAGATCCGTGCATATATATATATATATATATATATATATATATATATATATATATATATATATATATATATATATATATATATATATATATATATATATATATATATATATATATATATATATATATATATATATATATATATATATATATATATATATATATATATATATATATATATATATATATATATATATATATATATATATATATATATATATATATATATATATATGTATAATATATATACATACATACATACATACATACATATATACAGCGTAATGCAGGGCAGGAGGTCAGTTGAAGGACTCCCTGTTTAAACGCCACTGCCAGTCGTGAATTGGGTCCTTCATCTTAAGGACTTCTCTTTGGGTGTTTCATTGACCTCATGCAGATCAACGTTGCAATACCTATGGTCATCATTGCCATTAATAAATAATTAGCAGATGTTCGCTATCGCTCGCATTTTCTAGTTCAATATCTGTACCATAACCATACCCGTACCCATACTGATACCCATACCCAGACCCATATCCGTACCCATATCTGTACCATACCCTTACCCTTACCCCCATACCCATACCCATACCCAGACCATACGCATACCCATACCTATACCAGTAGTATTGAGTGCGGCACCTTGGTTGAATAGCCATTACCAGTACCACCGGTCTAGTGTTGTTGCAAAAGCCCTTGGCCAAGTGCAGATTGTGAATAAGCATAACAACTGGAGAAAAGGACATTGTATTTAAATATATTCATGAAGATGTCTTCATGACTCCATGATCCTTTGAAGCAGTCTTCAGCTCCTGAAGCATTCCGGGAGAAACACCCATTGGATTATAATGTCTTCTTAAATTCTTAAAGACTCTAGGATCCTGTGAAGCCGTTCAAAAAGCTTCTGGGAATTCCGAAGGCTTTTGTCTCTGATTTCTTCTCCATAAAAATCTGTTCTTTAGTGTTGTGCAAGAACGGGGAAGCCCAAGTTCATGGAGATGAAAGGCTTGAAGATGTCTTCACGACTCGAGGGTACTTTGAAGTAGTCTTCAGCTCTTGAAGCATTACTGGAGAAATGCCCATTGGATTACATCTCCTAAAATTCTTAATGACTCCAGTATCCTGTGAAGCCGTCTTCAGCTCCTAAACGGATCCAGAATCTATCTTCAGAGTCATTTCTTCCACGCGCCTAGAGAAACGCCATTGGATTCTAACATCCTAAATTTTAAAGGCTCCAGGATCTTGGAGCCTCCAGACACACACAGACACAGAAAGGCAGCCACACACAGAGGGGGAGGGGAGGGGAAGGGGAGGGAGAGGAGGGGGGAAGGGGGGGGAGAGGAGGGGGAAGGGGAGGGGAGGGAATGGGGAAGGATAGAGGGAAGGGGAGGGGAGGGGGAAGGGAAGGAGAGAGGGAAGGGGGAGGAGAGGGACAAACACAGACACGCAGACACAGAAAGGCAGCCAAGGAAATTACTATAATAGATGTGGCCTCAAGGGAATAAAAACAAAAATTTCCAAGAAATTTATAAAATGGTAAAAATAAATTGATGATACATTATAAAGAGCCTGGTGAGCCTTGGGGTCTTTTGGGCCTGACCCCTGAAGATCTTGGGCCTTCCTCAGGGTAGGATACCTGCCTTCCTCCAAGGAAGCATCATGTGGGTCGGACCCTACCCTTCAAGGCTGCCCTCAAGAGACTGGCGAATACTTGGGTATTTTGGGCCTCATCCTTGAAGTTCTTGGGCACCCTTTCCAGGCCTGCTTCCCCAGCCTGGCAGGATACCTGCCATCTTCCAAAGAAGCAGCCTCTGGCCTTGGGGGCTTCTGGGCCTCATCCTTGAAGTTCTTTGGCCCTCTCCAGGCCCACTTTCCCAGCCTGCCTTCCTCCAAGGAAGCAGCCTCTGGGTTGGACCCTTCCCTTCAAGAAGTATACCTTAGTTTTACCAGACCACTGAGCTGATTGACAGCTCTCCTAGGGCTGGTCCGAAGGATTAGACTTATTTTACGTGGCTAAGAACCAACTGGTTACTTAGCAACGGGACCTACAGCTTATTGTGGAATCTGGACCACATTATAGCGAGAAATGAATTTCTATTACCAGAAATAAATTCCACTAACTTTTCATCAGCCGGCTGGAGACTCGAACTCGGGCCTACCGAGTAATAGGCCACAGCTCTACCGACTCGCCCAGCAAAGAGCTTAAAAGCTGCCATCAAGAGACTGGCGAGCCTTGGGGGCTTTTGGGCCTCATTCTTGAAGTTCTTGGGCCCTGTCTAGGCCCACTTCCCCAGCCTGGCAGGATACCTGCCTTCCTCCGAGGAAGCAGCCTCTGGGTCGGACCCTCCCCTTCCAGGCTGCCTTCAAGAGACTGGTGAGCCTTGGGGGTTTTTGGGCCTCATCCTTAAGTTCTTGAGCCCTTTCCAGGGCCGCTTCCCCAGCCTGGCAGGATACCAACCTTCCTCCAAGGAAGCAGCCTCTGGGTTAGACCCTTCCCTTCAAGGGTGCCCTCAACAGACTGGTGAGCCTTGGGGGCTTTTGGGCCTCATCCTTGAAGTTCTTGGGCCCTGTCCAGGCCCACTTCCCCAGCCTGGCAGGATACCTGCCTTCCTCCGAGGAAGCAGCCTCTGGGTCGGACCCTCCCCTTCAAGGGTGCCTTCAAGAGATTGGTGAGCCTTGGGGGCTTTTGGGCCTCATCCTTGAAGTTCTTGGGCCCTGTCCAGGCCCGCTTCCCCAGCCTGGCAGGATACCTGCCTTCCTCCGAGGAAGCAGCCTCTGGGTCAGACCCTTCCCTTCAAGGGTGCCCTCAACAGACTGGTGAGCCTTGGGGGCTTTTGGGCCTCATCCTTGAAGTTCTTGGGCCCTCTCCAGGCCCACTTCCCAGCCTGGCAGGATACCTGCCTTCCCTCCGAGGAAGCAGCCTCTGGGTTGGACCCTTCCCTTCAAGGGTGCCCTCAAGAAACTGGTGAGCCTTGGGGGCTTTTGGGCCTCATCCTTGAAGTTCTTGGGCCCTGTCCAGGCCCGCTTCCCCAGCCTGGCAGGATACCTGCCTTCCTCCAAGGAAGCAGCCTCTGGGTAGAACCCTTCCCTTCAAGGGTGCCCTCAAGAGACTGGTGAGCCTTGGGGGCTTTTGGGCCTCATCCTTGAAGTTCTTGGGCCCTTTCCAGGGCCGCTTCCCCAGCCTGGCAGGATACCTGCCTTCCTCCGAGGAAGCAGCCTCTGGGTCGGACCCTTCCCTTCAAGGGTGCCCTCAAGAGACTGATGAGCCTGGGGGCTTTTGGGCCTCATCCTTGAAGTTCTTGGGCCCTTTCCAGGGCCGCTTCCCCAGCCTGGCAGGATACCTGCCTTCCTCCAAGGAAGCAGCCTCTGGGTCGGACCCTTCCCTTCAAGGGTGCCCTCAAGAGACTGATGAGCCTTGGGGACTTTTGGGCCTCATCCTTGAAGTTCTTGGGCCCTTTCCAGGGCCGCTTCCCCAGCCTGGCAGGATACCTGCCTTCCTCCAAGGAAGCAGCCTCTGGGTTGGACCCTCCCCTTCAAGGGTGCCTTCAAGTGATTGGTGAGCCTTGGGGGCTTTTGGGCCTCATCCTTGAAGTTCTTGGGCCCTGTCCAGGCCCGCTTCCCCAGCCTGGCAGGATACCTGCCTTCCTCCGAGGAAGCAGCCTCTGGGTCAGACCCTTCCTTTCAAGGGTGCCCTCAAGAGACTGGTGAGCCCTGGGGGCTTTTGGGCCTCATCCTTGAAGTTCTTGGGCCCTGTCCAGGCCTGCTTCCCCAGCCTGGCAGGATACCTGCCTTCCTCCGAGGAAGCAGCCTCTGGGTCGGACCCTTCCCTTCAAGGGTGCCCTCAAGAGACTGGTGAGCCTTGGGGACTTTTGGGCCTCATCCTTGAAGTTCTTGGGCCCTCTCCAGGCCCACTTCCCAGCCTGGCAGGATACCTGCCTTCCTCCGAGGAAGCAGCCTCTGGATTGGACCCTTCCTTCAAGGGTGCCCTCAAGAGACTGGTGAGCCTTGGGGGCTTTTGGGTCTCATCCTTGAAGTTCTTGGGCCCTGTCCAGGCCCGCTTCCCCAGCCTGGCAGGATACCTGCCTTCCTCCAAGGAAGCAGCCTCTGGGTCGAACCCTTCCCTTCAAGGGTGCCCTCAAGAGACTGATGAGCCTGGGGGCTTTTGGGCCTCATCCTTGAAGTTCTTGGGCCTCCTCAGGCCCGCTTCCCCAGCCTGGCAGGATACCTGCCTTCCTCCGAGGAAGCAGCCTCTGGGTCGGACCCTTCCCTTCAAGGGTGCCCTCAAGAGACTGATGAGCCTGGGGCTTTGGGCCTCATCCTTGAAGTTCTTGGGCCCTTTCCAGGCCCTTCCCAGCCTGGCAGGATGCCTGCCTTCCTCCGAGGAAGCAGCCTCTGGGTCGGACCCTCCCCTTCAAGGGTACCTTCAAGTGATTGGTGAGCCTTGGGGGCTTTTGGGCCTCATCCTTGAAGTTCTTGGGCCCTGTCCAGGCCCGCTTCCCCAGCCTGGCAGGATACCTGCCTTCCTCTGAGGAAGCAGCCTCTGGGTCGGACCCTTCCCTTCAAGGGTGCCCTCAAGAGTCTGGTGAGCCTTGGGGACTTTTGGGCCTCATCCTTGAAGTTCTTGGGCCCTCCCAGGCCCACTTCCCAGCCTGGCAGGATACCTGCCTTCCCTCCGAGGAAGCAGCCTCTGGGTTGGACCTTTCCCCTTCAAGGGTGCCCTCAAGAGACTGGTGAGCCTTGGGGCTTTTGGGCCTCATCCTTGAAGTTCTTGGGCCTGTCCAGGCCCGCTTCCCAGCCTGGCAGGATACCTGCCTTCCTCCGAGGAAGCAGCCTCTGGGTTGGACCCTTCCCTTCAAGGGTGCCCTCAAGAGACTGGTGAGCCTTGGGGGCTTTTGGGCCTCATCCTTGAAGTTCTTGGGCCCTTTCCAGGCCCGCTTCCCCAGCCTGGCAGGATACCTGCCTTCCTCCGAGGAAGCAGCCTCTGGGTCGGACCCTTTCCTTCAAGGGTGCCCTCAAGAGACTGATGAGCCTTGGGGGCATTTGGGCCTCATCCTTGAAGTTCTTGGGCCCTTTCCAGGGCCACTTCCCCAGCCTGGCAGGATACCTGCCTTCCTCCGAGGAAGCAGCCTCTGGGTCGGACCCTTCCCTTCAAGGGTGCCCTCAAGAGACTGATGAGCCTTGGGGGCTTTTGGGCCTCATCCTTGAAGTTCTTGGGCCCTTTCCAGGGCCGCTTCCCCAGCCTGGCAGGATACCTGCCTTCCTCCAAGGAAGCAGCCTCTGGGTCAGACCCTTCCCTTCATGGGCTGCCCTCAAGAGACTGGTGAGCCATTGGGGCTTTTAGGCCTCATCCTTGAAGTTCTTATGCCCTCTCCAGGTATGCTTCCCCAGCCTGGCAGGATACCTGCCTTCCTCCAAGGAAGAAGTCCCTTCACCATACTCTTTGTTTTCTCATACCCAGCTTTTCAAACATGACACTTGCTCTCTCTGAAGGTTTGAAGACGATTTGAAGCATCTCGGAGATTGTTCCAGGAGACTTTAAAATTCGGCTTTTGCGCGAATGGCATTTCTCTCGTCCTTCCAGGAACCGGAAACTGAAGGATTCCAAAATGTATTCAAGGAAAATCCCGAAGGTTTTAGATCATTTTAACATCACATTAATCATTACTTAGAGTTCTTTTTCTTACACATAAGCAGTTTCTTTTCTTTAACGAGTCGTTTTCTATAATCATATGGGATTCCCTCTTACTAACGATATTGATCAATCCCCTCGATTTTATCTTCCTTCTCCAAAAAGTAATTTTGTGAATCCAAAATCTTTCAAGCAGCTTCTAATGCCTCAGGTTGTCTACTTTTGTCTTCGTCAACATTCTTTAGTTTACCTCCACGCCGATGTCCTCTCTTTTTCTTTGTTCCTTTTCTTTCTTATTTCGAGCGAAGAACTGCTCCAAGTGGTAATGTTGGGCATCCAAAAATCTCCTCTCATTCTCCTTAGAAAACAACTCAAGTTCTTTACCTTTTATTTCGTAAAAAATTCTTCAGTTCCTCCAAGCCACTGTCTTCCTCTCTTCTTGATTATTTCCTTCCTTATTTCGAATGAAGAATTTGCGTCCATAAGTGACAATACAACTGTAGAGCTTCTGGGTAAGTCCATAATCGCAGAATGCAGGAACTTCGACTCCATATTGCTCCGAGAAGTAGTCCATATTTTCATCAGTAAACAGTTGTAGACTGAAGTCATCTGCCATTCCCTTGATGTACTTGTCCCTCTGGAAAATCTCTTTTATTCGATCTGCTTCGTCATCCAGTCCATTTTAACCATACTCTTCGCCTTCTTTGTTCACATGCTGTTTCTAAAGGCTTCAAGACGACTTGGAGGACCTCGGAGATGGCCACTGGAGGCCTTGGAGTCAGTGCACCTACTGAGTTATGGCGCGTTGCGCATGCGCGATTGGCATTTCTCTTATCCTTTCAGGAGCTGGAAACGGAAGGATTCTGAAACGTCTTCGTGGAAAACACGAAGATATTACGGTACAAGACGTCAAATATTTCTTTCTCGCAGCAGATGATATGAAATTTTCTTGAAAGCTTTATTGGCAAGAATATATCAATATTAAAAAAAAAAAGAAGAAATATAAATTTAGAGGAAAATCATCATCATCGTATCCTTTCCTCTCGTCGTCGGGAGATATATATATATATATATATATATATATATATATATATATATATATATATATATATATATATATATACAGTATATATATATATATATATATATATATATATATATATATATATATATATATATATATATATATATATATATATATATATATATATATATATATATATATATATATATATATATATATACACACACATATATACATACATATTATGTATGCATATGTATTCAATTGTATTCCACATACGAAAATGAAAGATATTTTTGTGAGAATGTGCCCAATAGTTTCGTCCTCCAATGGGCCTCTAAGAAGAGGTCCATTGGAGGTCAAACTGTTGGGCGTATTCTCACAAAAACACACTTTCATTTTCCTATGTGGAATACAACTAAATAACATATATATATATATATATATATATATATATATATATATATATATATATATATATATATATATATATATATATATATATATATATATATATATCCCGACAACGACGGGAAAGGATACGATGATGATGATTTTCCTCTAAATTTATATTTCTTTCTTTTTTAAATATTGATATTTTTCGTGGCAATAAAGCTTTCAAAAAAATTTCACCAAGGGAGAACAACATCCGCTTGAAATTATATATATATATATATATATATATATATATATATATATATATATATATATATATTATATATATATATATATATATATATATATATAAATATATAGATAGATATAGATAAATAAACAGAGGGCTGCAGAGGCTTTAGAGAGAACGAATTTAGCAGTCACATCTTGTGTATTTGAGTTCAGTTGTTTTAGAAGGGATAAGGTGAACTTCCTTGGTTTTTCGGAGGCGTTTACTGAAATTTGTCGAGTTTTGTGCGCTTACCAAAACACTGCTCCTGTCGCTGATAGATGATGCAATTTTAGACAATTAAGCAGCTGTGTCAACAACAGATCCTCTATTTTTTTTTTTTTCGCATTTGTGTGGCATCGCTTCTGCCTACAATTTCTCTCTCTCTCTCTCTCTCTCTCTCTCTCTCTCTCTCTCTCTCTCTCTCTCTCTCTCTCTCATGGTGTTTATTCAATATCACATGTAGCTAATGATTATTCCTCTTGTAGGGTTGTCGTTCAGTTGGTTAACTTGGAGAATTGAAGATAGCAGCGTCTGATTTTTCCCTTCGTCCCAAATATACAGTCGCTTTCTCTGTCCTTTTTCTTATTTGCTTGTAGTTTTTGAAGTTGTTTGTTTATTCATTAATTACTTTATCACAGAACAGACGTACTCTGATGCTCTAATTATGTCTGATTCGTATTCTCAAGTATTCTTGCCTTTTCCTCACTGCGGTTTATCTTTCCTTATCAGTTTCTTGCTGCATCACAGGAAGATTTATATGATTTTATTTCACATTTAAACTTTTAATTCAGCATTAGTATGGTCTCAACGAGTATGATATTAAAGCTGTAATAAGACATGTCTACTTTTCAAGTTTCTGCACGCACACACACACATATACATTTATACATATATATATATATATATATATATATATATATATATATATATATATATATATATATATATATATATATATATATATATATATATATATATATATATATATATATATTATATATATATATATATATATATATATATATATATATATATATATATATATATATATATATATACATATAATATATATATATATATATATATATATAGATATATATATATATGTACTATATATATTTATAAATATATATATATTATATACTATATATGCATATATATATAGATAGATAGATAGATAGATAGATAGATAGATATGGGATAAAACTGTTTCCTTGTACTTCGCTTCCATTTGCATTATTGCTTCCGTACCTTTTTGTTGTAAACTGTAATGAAACAAACAGATTTCTGCTATTTCAAAAGAGTAGGGTACACTCGGAACGTCAAAAGCAAACAAATACGACATAAACAACAAAAAAGATAACAAACAACAAAAAAAGATAACAACCATTCGCTAACGACGAACGCAATGTAGGCAAACACTCAGACACGCTATCAAGATAAATACCAATTTACCACAGTGGTGATAGGTGTAGCTGAGATCGGTACTGAAGTATATTCTATCTGTAAATATTCAGAGAAAGGTAAAAAATTACTAGAGTTTATTTCTGCAAAATGTAGATTTTCAAATGCAATATATTTATAATTTCAGTTCTTTGTGGTTTTAGCATAAATGGAATTGTTAAAGCCATTTCTATACATCACTCTTGGGTAAACAAATATACAGGTTGTGATTGTAAACAGAGTAATAAGTGTTAATATGGTTGCCAGAAGACTGGAAGAGGTTCGTGCTTACAGAAATTTGGGAGTGAATTTTAACTGATGATTGTCACCCGAGAGAAGAGAGGAATGGCGGTAGGTGAAGCTGTGAAGGTATTAGGGCAGGGGTTCCCAAACTGGGGTTCATGAACCCCCAGAGGGGTCATGAGCCCTTTTATGGGGGTCATGGAGGGTCTAACGACTGTATGCACTACATTCAGCTTGCCAGAACGTGGCTAAACTTTTTAGAAGGCTTATAAATGTGGGGGTCATGACAGGTTTGGTACTGCTGTAAGGGGTCACGTACTAAAAAAGTTTGATAAACACTTTATTAGGGTGTCTGCTAAAGATTTATAAGAGAAGAGGAGTTTTTATGGAAGTAAAATTTGAAGTGTAGACAGGGATTGTTGAGCAAGGTCTCCTTAATAGACATGAAATGTAAATATTTTATGAAAATTCAGTGTAAACCCTGAATGCAAATGACTTGTCTTTCTTGAATGTAGGCTAGTGTCACTTTCCTGTCCTTATTTTTACTATTCATTGTTTGGTACCCAAATCTTATTCACTGTTTGGTACCCAAATCTTATTCACTGTTTGGTACCCAAATCTTAGTGGATGGTGGAGTTCTTCATTGGAGGGGTGGGTAGAGCTCTCGGCTAGCACGCTGTTGGCCCAGCGTTCGATTCTCCGACCGGCCAATAAAGAATTAGAGGAATTTATTTCTGGAGATAGAAATTCATTTCTCGTCATGATGTGGTTTGGATTCCACAATAAGCTGTAGGTCCCGTTGCTAGGTAACCAGTTGGTTCTTAGCCACGTAAAATAAATCTAATCCTTCGGGCCAGCCCTAGGAGAGATGTCAATCAGCTCAGTGGTGTGGTAAAACTAAGATATATTTTTAGTGGATGGTGGGCTCGCCGCTTCAGTGAAAGACCACGATTCATTAAAAACCATTGTGACCTTGATGACCTAATTATTGCATTATGTACCTGGTAGTTAATCGAATTTGTTCGGTTAAAGTCAGGGTAGTGAAGGGTATGGGGCCAACAGCCTAACTCCAAACACCTAGTCGAGATCTAGAATGACAGAAAAATTATAGTGCAAAAAATTTTAATTGTTCTTATACATTGTGTAGATACAAAGTAGTAATAAACATATCATAGGTTAAAAATGGACAGGAGAGGTCTGAAATGGTTGGGTCATATGGAGTGAATGGAGGAAGATAGGTTAGTGAAAAATGTATATAATTTGGCTGTGTTGGTAGGTAGGAGAGGAAGGATTAAGCCACAAATGGTATTTGATAAAATAATATCGAATTCACTATACTATGGGAATAACTTGCACCCAGAAGGAATAATTGATAAGTGCATCAACAACCTGCACGAATAATGATCGGGGTTCGGAATACACACCCATACTGTTCTTATATTCTCTCTGTCTCTTCTTTTCTCGTATTCCACACTGTCTCTCTTCTATTCTCGTATTCCAGACTATTCATTCGTTCCTCTTGTTATCTGTCTGTCTGTCTGTCTTTGTCTCTCCCCTGCACAGGTAATAACTCTTCCTAGTCATTTAACTTTTCATTTTGATTTTTTTTCCTAAGACTTAGTCGCCCCATGGACCCTTTGCTCTGGAAGACTTTGAAAAATGAAAGCCATCCGCGGGCCATCACCTTGAAATAACATCTTTAAATTCTGGGACTGAGACAAAGCTACATTCTCTCCGCACTGTAATTTAACTACTGGCCGTAACCATCACATTTAATGAATTGGATAGGGTGTTATTTGGGCTGCACGATGAGATTATTAATTCACAGTACCCCTCCCGTGCACCCGACATTCCTCTTCCCTTCACTCCTCAGCGGTTACCAACCATCACTTGCTAAGAAAGCTCACAAGTAAATGTACTAGAAATTACCGAAGTATCTTTGAAGATTAATGACGAGGGTTTTGGGAATTGCATTCTGATCCTTTACTGAGAGGTTTCCTATCCTCACCGTGGCTTTGTTTGTCTCAGCATGGGTATAGCGCAAACCAGTAATCGGATTGTGCTATTAAACTAGTTCTTTCTTTCCCTTGACTGTAAGCTTTGCAGTCCTCTTACCGCTTTCATCTCTTCTTATTCTTGAATCCTTCCATCCACATCTATCTCTTCATTCGGAGTTAAATCTCAGTTTATTTCCTTTCTTCCTTTACCTTGTTTACGTTGGTCCTGTGCTAGATTATGCCATTAGGTATAGCAATGTAGGAGAGGGTGACCGAGACGGCAAGGCCTTATCCTAAGGACGTTACGTACCGTCCCGAAGCTCGGACCAAAGCGTCTTCATTCGTGTGGATACGTAGGGGCGAGTGGTAAGAGAGGCTGCCTCTGGCTGGACGAAGGCAAATGTAGACGTTCTATTTTATATCATTTTTTTTTAAGGAAGAAAATATATGGATGCATGTTGTTTTACAATGTGGTGACCACACATTATTGTTTTCATTTTTGCGACCGTTTTGATGTTCCAGGTTTCATGATGGTATTAAACTTTGTTATATTGAATTATTCTAGCAAGTATTTTTAAATGTATTTTGATTAAAGGTAAGTTCAGCTTACTTTAATGTGTAATCATACAGGTAAGTTCGGCGTGTTTAGATTATCCATCATGGCTTGAAGCGTCTTTCTCATCTGTTTCCCCTCAAAAAAAAATGTGAATATCAGAAAGGCTTGGTAAGCAAAGATTGCGTGATTAAGTCTGGTAACTACAAGGCAAAATAGTGTCAGTTCAAGTAACCACTAGGTAAATAAAATTAATGAAGTGAACACGAGGTAAATAGGATTAGATCAAGTGACCTTAAGGGAAATGGGATTAGGTCAAGGGACCGTGGATTAAGTAGGGGTTTGTCAAGTAGGATAACCATAGTGTATACCAGGTCAAGTATCCTAAAAGGAAAATCTTTTTAGGTCAAGTCACTTCAGAGTAAGATTTGTAAAATAGCAACGGGAAATTCATCAAAGTAATTGCATATTAATCACCCAGTGAAGAGACTGATATGTTGTATCGGAGTGTATCATTATAAATTTATTTAAATGTGTCACTATTCTAGACTTCCCCCGGCAGATTGACGCCATTTTTAAGAGAGGCCATTTTAATGGGATAATTAGATGTTTTGTCAACATGAATGAATCAATATGTCTATTAATCTAGTATATCAGGTGCTTTTAATCGTAACATCTTTAGGGCAAAATATATTGTATATATTTTTGGACAACTGATGTTCAAGTTTACAATAATGAATTTTGAGTTGAAAAAGCTACAAATGATTAGGCCCGAACAATCAAGGAAATCAGTTACAGAGCACAAATAATATTGATTTTTATGAGGAATTGTGTGCCGATGTAAAATAACCCAGTTTCCAGTACTGAAACTACTTCAACGTTGAATGCGCATTGCCAAGCCGCTGGAATCTTTTGTATGGCCGAATGGTTTCATGTGCGTCCGTCCAGCCGCTTACAGACAGAAATTACTGTGTATGCTTCAATACTGATGAATTGCCCCTTGACACTTTGTATATACGCTGTCTGCGGACCCACCGCTTGGAAGCGCCACAAGCTTTCGTTCTGAATCTGCCACATTGTTTTGAGTCGCGGAGTCAATAAAATTCGTTTTCGATCACCAGCTTGATTAAGGAATTGCTGCGTCCTCCGCGCATCCTGGCGCGCCCCTTTGCCAAAGGCCCTTTCGTGCTTTCTTGATTGACGTCGGCGCTGTTATCACACACGACATTGCCCTCCCATATATTAAGGAAACGACCACACGTGAGCGAAAGATTGTGGCGCCTTTTTTCCAACGATCCGCCATTACGTCGTTATTTTCATCGACGTAGCTTTGATGTCTGGGATCGGCGGCCATTAACGAGGCAATTTACAAGTCACCAACTCAATGATAAGAGGCAACAGGAGTCACAATAATGCCGGATCACGAAGGGTAGTAAAAATGGTTGTTGCGGCCGGCCCTATGTGTGTCCATGCCCCTCCCTTTCCGTAATATTGATGGGTCTGTCGCCTTGGAATACATGGGAGAGTGTGCAGACATGTAAAACCATCAAAGTGGGGATAACGCTTGACGAATGTCCCTTTGTGTCTGTTGACGTTTGCCATTATAAAAAAAAAATGATAAAATGTCAATGTGCGTTTTAGCGCCACAACTTTTTTTTATCTTTTCGTTGGTGTGGGGGCGAAAATGAACCTCGTTTAATATGTGGTTCCTAGAATTAACTAAAAAATAATTTGTAAAGAAATGGCTAGAATCTGGTGAACTGGACCTCCAGCAACAGTGAATTCTCACGCCGAAGTGTCTCCGTGAACTCGCGACGAGTCTGAGAGCCTTCGTCATCCTCATCATTATCATCATCAACTTAATGGCTGTTGTTACAACCGCTGCTTCTCCAAGAGACTTCTTCCATCGGTTGTGAAAATGAAGAGCAGTTCTTTGGCTGTCACTCTGATTAGACGCCGCTGTTGCAACACGTATCATTTTCTCAAGGCTGTGATTGGGAAGAATCCCCGCCGTTGATTTCCTCAACCTTTAAAGGTTGATAAACGACCTTTTTCTTCACTGATTTATTGATGAGATAAACTTGCGTCACAACAACAGACTTATGCACGAATAGCGAGATTCGTTCTGGAAAGAGTAAATACTGGTTGTGTATGTGTGTGTGTGTGTGTGTGAATCTCGAGGCTTCTATCAATCTCTCCTGGGAGAGACCAAACTCATTAAAGCCTTGTCAGACTGTCATTAATATCTGTGAAGCGGAGCGATGATTCAATATCTTTTTTCTGATGGATCGCAGTTTGTCAGACGAAGGAACTGGAAGAATGATAATAATGACAAATCATTATTATCATTTTTATTTTTCTGTAAAAGAAAACTATCTAGATGGCTTTGACTGTCCGTCCGCACTTTGTCTGTCCGCCCTCAAATCTTAAAAACTACTGAGGCTAGATGGCTGCAAATTGGTAATTTGATCATCCACCCTCCAATCATCAAACATACCAAATTGCAGCCCTCTAACCTCAGTAGTTTTTATTTTATTTAAGGTTAAAGTTAGCCATGGATCGTGCGTCTGGCACTGCTATAGGTGCCAACAACACAGGCCACCACCAGACCGTGGCGGAAAGTTTCATGGACCACGGCTGAGAGTTTCATGGGCCGTGGCTGAGAGTGTCATACAGCATTACACGCTGTGCAGAAAACGCCGAAGAAACTTCGGCGCATTTTTTACTTGTTTTAATGTAGACAGCGCCGAGACTACGAACCAGAATTCCTTGTATGCAAGGAGACAGTAAAATGTGCAAATAAATTCTTCGTATTTCGGCATATATAAGATCGGGCTGTCTTAAAACAAATATTTCGGTGTTTGCTCCTCTGTACTGGAAGAAAAAGTTAAGTATACCTTAGTTTAACCAGACCACTGAGCTGATTAACAGCTCTCCTAGGGCCGGCCAGAAGGATTAGACTTATTTTACGTGGCTAAGAACCAACTGGTTACCTAGCAACGGAACTTACAGCTTATTGTGGAATCCGAACCACATTATAGCGAGAAATGAATTTCTGTCACCAGAAATACATTCCTCTAATTCTTCATTGGCCGGCCGGAGATTCGAACTCGGGCCCTGCAGAGTGCTAGCCGAGAACGGTACCGACCAGTCCAACGAGGAACTTGTACTGGAAGGGATTTCCAGCAGTTCTTGTTCTGAAGCTGAGAAAAGAGTAGTTTATTTTCCTCTAAAGAACTTCTCGCTTAAGACCATAAACCTGGGATCACAATACTAACAGTAACACCAATGATAAATGTACTAAATAAATTAAAACAGACTCGACATGAAAAGTCCTAAGAATAATGGAACAAAGTTATGCGTTAAGTCTTCTTAGCATGGGGTCGAAGAAAACGCGAAAATGAAAGGAAGAGACGAAAGAAAAACAGAAGCAGGAGGAGAATATTAGTGAGTAATTTGATAAGGTAACAAAGCAGTAAAGTAAGGTGATATAGTAATCGTGAGTAAAGTAATAATTAAATAATAGTTCTTTATTATGCCCCAATAATTAAAGGATATGTTTATTCATCAAATCGTTAATGCAGAGAAAAATAGCTCATAATAGGAAATCTTTATTCCTAAATTGACAACTGAAATTAAAATACTGCAATTATTACTATTGTCTCTTTATATATATATATATATATATATATATATATATATATATATATTATATATATATATATATATATATATATATATATATATATATATATTACTATTGTCTCTTTATATATATAAATATATATATAAATATATATATATATATATATATATATATATATATATATATATATACTGTATATATCACACATTACCACATGTGAAAAATAATAGACAGGGTGTAGGTCCTATGCGGTTTCGACTTTATTCCCAAGCCACTGACTTGGGAATAAAGTCTCTTATTTTTCACCTGTGGTAATGTGTGATAAATGAATCACGCACAAAAAAGATTATAATCATATATATATATATATACATATATCCACCATTTATTTATAGTTAATAATTTATATTATTCAGGAAGAAAACATAAAAAAAATTTTTTTAACATCGTGGGATTTACGTCGAATGTGAATTAATATTAATCTTTCAGAAATAAACATCTGTTGCTGGCCATCCAGTTGTAGAGTACAAAGACCCTTTAATAACAAGTTTCGTCCTTTTTTTATTATCATCGTAATTATTATCTTCACTTTTTTATTTTTCTTTCGGCCATTTCATTTTGTCTCAACTTTGTTTCGGTATAAGTGATGTATTGAATGATTGAAAGATATGATTGAAAGATTTCATTTTACTGCAGGCATAGTGAGATGTCCAAACAGTCGTCAAGGACCGCAAAATCAGTCAGTCAGTCACAGTAACTGGAAGAATTGGGCTGTAGGTAAGTTCTAAAGGGTGCTTCGTGAAATGACTCCAGTATCATTCCTGTCTTTTCCATTGATTACTGTGTACTTAAATACTAAGTAATCAACTTTAATTATAAAGTCAACCAGCTAATTAAAATTTAGTACAGTTTTACAGTGAATTTAGTCTTAATTGAGTCTGAATTTATTGTGAGGTCAATGGGGGTACTTTGTCAATTTTTTTTTTATAACTCCTTTGGTACGTGGGTAATTCAGTGGGTGCTCAGTGAAGGAAAAATTTGAGAGTTCCTTTATTATATGATAGTTTTTACACAGATGTCTTTTTATATGTTGGTCTTTTTGTTAATCAATTTTTATACGAACATAGCTTGTGAATGATAAAGAAATCTATGGAATTTTACTGCGGCAGTATCAGGACCAGTATGAGGTAACAGCAGTATGAGGGAGTGATTGGGAACCCTTTAACGATGAGTTTAGTAAACTTTTTTTATGACTGATTCTTTTCTTAGTAATTTAATAGCCTTTTTTCAGCTATTATATATTTTTGTTAGTGTGATTATTGAAATTTTGAAATTGGCAGTCAATTATTATTATTATTATTATTATTATTATTATTATTATTATTATTATTATTATTATTATTATTATTATTATTATTATTACTACTACTACTACTACTACTACTACTACTACTACTACTACTACTGGAAAGAGCTGGATGCATAACCCAAAACCAAACTTTCTGATTAGCGAGTAGTCATTGACATCGAAATTTAATTAGTTATTAATATTTTAATAGATAAATTTTGTAGGTTCTTACTTTACTGACGGAGTGTTTTGACTTCTACAAAAAATCGTTATTCATTATTTCCTAGTCCTAAAAATGAGAAAATCTTAATACATGGTTCTTATAATGCAGACAGTTACAGAAATACATTAAAGATACATAACATAGAATATTAAAGACTAAAATACATGAATCAGTTTTACATGATCAAGTTAGTATCCACAGAAAGAAGACGTCGTGTGTAAAAAAATAAAGTAACGAAGAGAAGAAATGTATCAATAAGTAAATAACAAAAATAAGAGAATAGAGTTGTTTATTCTCTTATTTTTGTTATTTACTTATTGATACAAATCAACAAACAAATTGATATTTCCTGTTACCCATCTCTTGCAGTGATTTCTGTGTCGAATAAAAGCCAGTTTGTAGTACCGATACAGTGATGAGTCTCCGCTATGCAAGTCTATTTTATTTATAGATATTTAGCCACACTCACTTCTAAGATAGACAAGATATGAGCCCAGTGTAGCCACGGGGATTCCACAGGGTGTTGGAGGGGAACCGTGACAGTTTAGATTAAATGAAATTTACTAGTAGGTATTGGAAACTAAAGTACAATAAGAGAAGACGGAACTTTACGCACCCTCTATATCTTCTTCGGCTTTTAGGGTCCTTAATTGGCTTTGCTGAACGAAGCATACTCGGTTGTCTTTAATTTACATGAATGAAATTTGCTTTTAAAAGCTTCCCTTGTTCGTAAGACTTTGATTTTGCATGCCTAATGAAAAGTAGTCTGCCACCTTGTAGTCTGCCTATAACGCCCAAGGTCGAAAGTCTTGTATATTTTTACTATCACCTAATTTGTACATGTAAGTTTTTGTAAAAGCTTTAGTCTCCTGAATGTTTAGATTTGCAGTGTCCATACTTACACGAGTGTAAGGTTATGATGATAAATGGAAACCAGGAAGGTTGAGCAATGAATGTTAAAATAGATGGTAAAAAATGTAAATAATTAATTTTCAAAGGTATTTGGAGGTAAACATAAAGGATGATGGTATGATGAGACTGACTGATTTATTGACTGCTTGAATAATATCAAATTAGCTGGTGTGGCAATGATATGATGAGAGAACTTAAGGGTCACGTGATCGGTGAAGCAAGAAAGGTGGCAAAGTGCTTACAAAATATGAGGAAGAGGTTTGTTGGAGTGTCTCTGGAAAACATGTTGGAGAATGTTTGATCACTGTTGGACCAACTCTCCTTCATGGAATTGAAGTGTGGATGATGGATGCGAATGAAAGGAAAGAGGTTGAAGTTCTTATGGAATATTTGTATAGTATACGTTGTGTAAGTAGAAGTGAAAGTGAAAAATGTGGAGATCCGTAGAAAATTTCATAAAAAGGTTTAAGTGAAAGGATAGATCACTGTTTTATAAGATGATCTGGTTATGTGGAGAGAATCAAGGCTGATAGGATGGTGAAAAGAATGTACAATTTGGAATTGTGTGAAGGGAGGAGGAGAAGAGGACGTTTAAAACCCAGTATATAAGTCGTATGAGAGAGATTGGGGCGGCCTTGATATCTAGATACGAGATCATGTTCAAGGTAGATGTGGATGAAATGCTGATGAGCCTTCATTGTAGGTGTATAAAGCGGCTGATTTGCTAAAATTTTCTGTACTTGGTGCTCATACACGATTCACCGGTTCAGGTATGCATGTGGCAATAACTGCTTTGTTGTTTGGTTCTAGAACCCATCTTTGTAAGTGACAATAAATGTCTTGTTGTTTGGTTCTGGAACCCATCTTTGTAAGAGACAATAACTGTCTTGTTGTTTGGTTCTGGAACCCACCTTTGTAGGGAGACAGTAACTGTTTTTGTTGTTTGGTTCTGGAACCCACCTTTGTAGGAGACAGTAACTGTTTTGTTGTTTGGTTCTGAAACCCATCTTTGTAAGAGACAATAACTGTCTTGTTGTTTGGTACTGGAACCCACCTTTGTAGGAGACAGTAACTGTTTTGTTGTTTGGTTCTGAAACCCACCTTTGTTGTTTGGTTCTGGAACCCACCTTTGTAGGAGACAGTAACTGTTTTGTTGTTTGGTTCTGAAACCCATCTTTGTAAGAGACAACAACTGTCTTGTTGTTTGGTTCTGGAACCCATCTTTGTAGGAGAGAGTAACTGTGTTGTTGTTTGGTTCTGAAACCCATCTTTGTAAGAGACAATAACTGTCTTGTTGTTTGGTTCTGGAACCCATCTTTGTAGGAGAGAGTAACTGTTTTGTTGTTTGGTTCTGAAACCCATCTTTGTAAGAGACAATAACTGTCTTGTTGTTTGGTTCTGGAACCCATCTTTGTAAGAGACAGTAACTGTTTTGTTGTTTGGTTCTGAAACCCATCTTTGTAAGAGACAATAACTGTCTTGTTGTTTGGTTCTGGAACCCATCTTTGTAGGAGACAATAACTGTTTTGTTGTTTGGTTCTGAAACTCATCTTTGTAAGAGACAATAAGTGTTTTGTTGTTTGGTTCTGAAACCCATCTTTGTAAGAGACAATAAGTGTTTTGTTGTTTGGTTCTGAAACCCATCTTTGTAAGAGACAATAAGTGTTTTGTTGTTTGGTTCTGCAACCCATCTTTGTAAGAGAAATGACTTCATGTTGAAAGTTATTTGCAGACACCAAATATCTAAATACTAAAAAAAAAAAAAAATCAATATCAGCCATCTTACAAAAGCTCACACATATAAATTTAATGGGCATAAAGACACAAGGTGGCAAATTTCATAAGTCAAAGAAGGATAAAAAAAATCCCCAAAGCAAATTTTGCAGAATTGAGTAGCAAATGGTCGACTGCCTTCCGACCAATGAAGTCAGCTACGGCTGGCAAAAAGACAAAACCCGCATCAATTCATGTGCTTATGGGTGTATCCCATATGTCCATTCCCCTCGCTCGCTGTATTTCACATTCAAGTCCCTTCACTTATCTTCTTCAAGCATATATATATATATATATATATATATATATATATATATATATATATAAGGCGTATCTCGAATAAGTTATTCCACACACACATAAATATATACATATATATATATATATATATATATATATATATATATATATATATATATATGTATATATATGTATATACTCACACACACGTGTGTGTATGTAGAATAACCTTACTAGCATACTGCCAGTATTTGGATTTTCTATTCTGGGATCTTATCTGAAAAAGTTTATTATATTTACTTAATGTTAGTAATATTTCATATTTTCCTGCGGAAATTTTTATTTCGGATCTGGACTAACGTGACATTTGTTATCTGTGTACCTGAGCTTCATATGGTTCACACAAAACAACAATATATAATTGTGTATTTTTATTTTCTCATTACACGTTCCGGTCACCTACCAGACGGTTATTATAACGCATATTTAGCTATGAATAGTATTTTAGTTTTTTTGTAAATATACCTCACGTACAACTGAATGGTATACAGCCTTTGCCATTACATTTATGGCAATGGTTAACACAGGGGCGTCGTGCATTTTAAGCTATATTTAAGCTCAATAAACAGACCGAACTAAACGTGGCAAACAGGTGTTTTGTTTAGAATGAGCAAAGCATTTGTAAAAATCACATAATTCAGTACCCCTGATTATACCAGTAGTAAACTGATGTTTAAGCGTTAGTTAACAGACCTGGAACATCTGCAAAGAGATAGAGAGAGAGAGAGAGAGAGAGAGAGAGAGAGAGAGGGGGACGAAAAAATGAGCTTAAACGCAAACGTGGATCATACCTAGTTAAAATTTTGTCATATTATTATTATTATTATTATTATTATTATTATTATTATTATTATTATTATTATGCGAATTTATCTTATATAGTGTCTTTTCTATCCTCCTTATGATTTATTATTATTATTAATATTATTATTATTATTATTATTATTATTATTATTATTATTATTATTATTATTATTATTCAAAATGTGAAATTCATAAGACAAAATAGAAGAGAATAATATGGCCCTTCTCCGGGAGAGAGAGAGAGAGAGAGAGAGAGAGAGAGAGAGACAGACAGACAGACAGACAGACAGAGAGCAAACATAATGATTATTTGAAACGAAACACAAGGGTAGTTGCTGAGTGAAAAAATTCCGGTCATCTCTCTCTCTCTCTCTCTCTCTCTCTCTCTCTCTCTCTCTCTCTCTCTTGTCCATTTTGGACACAAATCCACAAAAAATTTTTTGCAATCGACTTTGACTGTTTTTCTCTCCAAACATTTCTCCCGTTGCCATCGGTCTCTTAGTGGAGTTTTGATTTGTGATAATAATAAAAAAGATAACAGTAATAACATCCTTTATATCAGCTCAGGGCTCTATACAGAGGTAGACTATTCCCGCTTTTATGCATTTTCTTCTCTGAAGTTAGCTTACAGTGCTATGATTGATCATAATGATGTTGATAATAATAATTTAGATCATTATTTCAGCTTACTTTTCTGTGTTAATAATAATAATAATAATAATAATAATAATAATAATAATAATAATAATAACAATTATTATTATTATTATTATTATTATTATTATTATTATTATTATTATTATTATTATTATTATTATTATTATTATTATTATTATTGCTGAAGTTGGTTGAACTTTATTAAACAACGCAAGTTTTTTTTTTATTAGTTATTCATTAAATTAGAACTTCTGTTTAAATGGAAGTACGTTTTATAGAACACGCGTGTCTTCTGATACCAAAATGTTGGATTTGGAAGGATGGCATTGCTATCACTCGGCTGAACCATATACGTTGGTAAATAATATTAACCTCGAAGTGGCGAGATAAAGGCTGACGATGAAGACTGTTTAAATGTTAGCTGCATAGCCAGGCACTGACTGAGTTGAACAAACAACAGAGTAACGAGAGAGAGAGAGAGAGAGAGAGAGAGAGAGAGAGAGAGAGAGAGAGAGAGAGAGAGAGAATATAAATAATTAGTCAACGTTTTTAGTTTTTTTGTGGATATTAACGAAAGTCTCTTTTATCTGTTTTATATAAAGTGTCCTTACCCAATTTCGAAGCAAAAAGGATCATATTCATGTAACCTCATTCAGCGAGTGGCCAGTGTTTATGCAACAGGCGAACTGTCACAGAGTTCTCGATCTCGGATGACGTCTCCGGACGCCAAAACTTTCCGCGAGAACAAAGGAAAGGAAAATGGCAGCGGAACTTTTCTAATGGTTATTGATCGTAAAAAGTCGGTCGAAGAACGATAGAATAAGAAAGAGGGAATACTATAAAAAAAATGAAATAAAGATCCTTTCAATATATTATTCCGGTGGATAAGGGGTAATAATTCACCCACATTTTTGAAGCGACACTAACATCATTTTCGGCCCGTCCGAATATTTTGCACGCTCGCGTTGCACTAAATCATAACTGGAAGTCATAAAGACTTTGTAGGACTAAAGCATACTTGTTCTAAATGATGTATTTATGCGAATGTCTGGATCCATGTTTAATTCGCCCTGACGCGCGCACACAAATCTTAGTCAGGGGGAAAATGGCTTTCCCGCTGACTTTGTTGGTAAATCCTTTAGAGATGTTCGCAAATCAAAAGTTATAGCAAGGACAGGCGTAAAACTATAATGCTTTTCTAGGCGAAAACTATGTTGTTTGGCCAATGTGCATGAAGCAGATTAATACTAGAAAAGGTACAACACTGATTTATAGATGTTTTGTAGGTGTTCTCCCGCGTAGTTTCGTTTGTTCCTTATTGGGCTTGAAAGTTACCCAACTAAATTGTATGTATATATAGTGATTGCAATGAGTGTTCATATCATTAGTATAGCTTGTGAATTTCAACATCGTTATCTTTATTATGATTATTGTTTTATGAATTTTATCATTATGGCATAATTTCGCAGAGAGAGAGAGAGAGAGAGAGAGAGAGAGAGAGAGAGAGAGAGAGAGAGAGAGAGAGAGAGATGGGCTGGTTCGGGGAGGGGGCTGAGGGTTAAACTGAAGATTCACATGAGGAAAGGATTTTACACAGGATCGCTCGTAGAACCATGAGGAGAGATGGCTTCGGGCTTAACTAAGGACAGTCTCGTAGGAACGAGAGAGAGAGAGAGAGAGAGAGAGAGAGAGAGGGCCGCTGATGTTGTGTTTTGACATCACGTAGGGCCTGGCCGAGGAGAACGTTCCGCCTCCAAGGATGATTAACACCGAAAATTGGTTGTTACGCTTTGACGTGTACACATTGGCTATTGACAGTAAACGCTGTGACCAATTCTTGTTTATCGCACCCTATCCATTTCGGAATTTGACATGATTTTCAAATATGCATGATGTGGGTGGTGGTGCGCCATTTTCGTTTATTTTCTTTCGCGCGAAAGGCGGAGCTTGGGGTCACATTTATTAATGGGGCCGATATCCGAATTGGTGCGCCGGTCTATCATTAGCCATCATAGCAGCAGCAGCATTACCCACGGTATTTATACAGCCAGGCATCCATGCTTTAAAACTATAATGATGAGTACGAATTAGCTGTAATGGTCTTCTTTTTGAGTGTATATATTCTCTTTATATATATTATTTATACATATATATATGTGTATACATATATGAATATAACTAATATGTATATATATATATATATATAAAGACAAAATCCACCAAGGAAAGAGAAACAATGGAGTGCTCTAAGTAAAGGACGACAGTCGAAAGGCCTCGCAGTACTCCATTGTTTCTTTTTCCTTCGTGTTTTTTGTCTTTGTTTATATATCCATCACGTTCCTATTTTCGTGATTCAGTTATACATACATACACACATACTGTATATATATATATATATATATATATATATATATATATATATATATATATATATATATATATATATATAGAATCTGCCAGTCAGTTTTACAAGTAATTATTGTAATAGTTACAATGCCCTTTTAACCTCTCAAATTCTTCACACTTTCTGGATGCTCTTGACATTACAAAGCCTTAGGTCCAAATGCAAGAAATATAAAGTAATTCTGATGTCCAGTACCGGGAATGGAACCCGCTTCCCGAGTAATCTGAGCGGGTTCGATTCCCGCTACCGGACATCAGAATTACTTTATATTTCTTGCATGTGTACGAAGGCTTTGTAGTGAGATGCGTGTCCAAAAAGTATGAATAATTCGAGAAGGTAAGAGGGCATTGTGACTTTTAAATATATATATATATATATATATATATATATATATATATATATATATATATATATATATATTTATAATTTATATTTATTTATATATATATATATATATATATATATATATATATATATGCATGCATATGTATACATATATATGTATGTGTGTATGCATGTGTGTATGTATACATGCCTGTACGTACATATTTTAAATGTGTTAAAATGAACATTGCTTATAATTCGTTTTCCGTTGAGAGTGGATGGCTCTTGAAAATGGTAACCTCCTGGTCTTAGGCAGGTCATTTGAGATGTGGTCGGTAGAACTAAACCTTTGTCCACTTTGGCTTCGACCCACTACAGTCGACTAACCAGCAATTTCAATTGCCTTTTGTCTTAATTCAGTCTTTAACTTTCAGTTGTCTATTATCCTAATTCTGTCTTTAACATTTCAGGTTCACCTGGAAATAATTCTTTAGAACATGCTGAAAAACCTGTATCTAGTTCTATATTACCTGTTGAGGTCAACTTTGGCACCGTGGATTTTCCAGAAAACTGGCACACGTCGTTTCCCCTCCATAGGATTGAACTCTGGTTTCTCGGTTAGTACTATTGAGTATAGGTGTGTAAGCACGTAGTGGGGACGTTTCACCGATCAGGCTGTTGTTGTTATACAATCCTTGTATTAATGCCAGGTAATTACATAAACGAAGCAACCTTCACGTGATACGTCTCTCTCTCTCTCTCTCTCTCTCTCTCTCTCTCTCTCTCTCTCTCTCTCTCTCTCTCTCTCTCTCTCTCTCTCTCTCTCTCTCTTTCTCTCTCACACATATAATAGCTTTCTTCTTCAAGAAAATGTGACGAATTCCATGCATGCTAGTAAAAGAAAGTGACGAAAATTCTTAAAAATAATAATTGTTTCCATTGGTCACGGTCCCACCGTTATAGTGTATAGGGATATGAAATTAATAGTAATGTTTTTATATTTAAACAAAAGTTTATTGTTACCTCCCGTTCACATTAAATTTTCTCTCCTGAAAAGGGGACGGCCCCAGTGAAAAAAACAAGTAAAAAATGCACCGAAGTTTCTTCGGCGAAATCGAGTTTTCTGTATGAGCCGCGGTCCATGAAGCTTTCAACCACGGCCCGGTGGTGGCCTATCCTATACCGCTGCCAGACGCACGAGTATGGCAAACTTTAAGCTTAAATAAAATAAAAACTATTGAGGCTAGAGGGCTGCAATTTGGTATGCTTGATGATTTTAGGGTGGATGATCAACATACCAATTTGCAGCCCTCTAGCCTCAGCAGTTTTTAAGATGTGAGGCGGATAGAAAAACTGCGGACGGACAGACAAAGCCATCTCAATTGTTTACTTTTACAGAAAACGAACAACGTGACGTCATTGTTCTTCCAAAGAATCATTCTCCTCATACATTGCACCAATGGCTCCTCAGAATCACGGTGATCCCTGACATCGTGCATTAATGTGCAAAACTCAATATTTTTTTTATATTATTATAGTTTCATCCAAAGACTTTCCTGCGGTGGCTTTGCAGTTATAATTTGCGATGTGAGGGTGTTTCTAAAATATGCTTTCGTTGATTAGTTATACAGGACGATTTTGTCAAACATGCCGAACGCAATAGTATTCTAGCCTGTACATTATGTAGACTAGGTCTTTGTGGGAATATTACTGTCTTTCTTCCAAGACTAGATCTTTGTGATATTATTACTGTCTTTCTTCCAAGACTAGATCTTTGTGATATTATTACTGTGTTTCTTCCAAGACTAGATCTTTGTGATATTATTACTGTGTTTCTTCCAAGACTAGATCTTTGTGATATTATTACTGTGTTTCTTCCAAGACTAGATCTTTGTGATATTATTACTGTCTTTCTTCCAAGACTAGATCTTTGTGTTGATATTCTGTCTTTCTTCCAAGAATAGATCTTTGTGATAATATTACTGTCTTTCTTCCAAGACTAGATCTTTGTGATATTATTACTGTCTTTCTTCCAATACTAGATCTTTGTGTTGATATTCTGTCTTTCTTCCAAGAATAGATCTTTGTGATAATATTACTGTCTTTCTTCCAAGACTAGATCTTTTTGATGATATTGTCTTTCTTTCAAGCCTAGATCTTTGTGATATTATTACTGTCTTTCATCCAAGACTAGATCTTTTTGATATTATTACTGTCTTTCTTCCAAGACTAGATCTTTTTTATATTATTACTGTCTTTCTTCCAAGACTAGATTTTGTGATGATATTCTGTCTTTCTTCCAAGACTCGATCTTTGTGATATTATTACTGTCTTCCAAGACTAGATCTTTGTGATATTATTACTGTCTTTCTTCCAAGACCAGATCTTTTTGATATTATTACTGTTTTTTTTCCAAGACTAGATCTTTGTGATATTATTACTGTCTTTCTTCCAATACTAGATCTTTGTGTTGATATTCTGTCTTTCTTCCAAGACTAGATCTTTGTGATATTATTACTGTCTTTCTTCCAATACTAGATCTTTGTGATATTATTACTGTCTTTCTTCCAAGACTAGATCTTTGTGATAATATTCTGTCTTTCATTCAAGACTAGATCTTTTTGACATTATTACTGTCTTTCATCCAAGACAAGATCTTTGTGATGATATTCTGTCTTCCTTCCAAAGGATATTTTTTTTCTTCGCATAGCTACATTCTTGAGAATTGTTGCTTTGTAACAGGTAGCACAACAGACCTCCAAGCACCGAGATAGACGCAGGCAGGAAAAGGCCATTTCGACCGATAAGGGATTTTCTCGCCAAAAGCGAAACTGTGACGAGGATGAATAGCGGTAATGGAGGGTTTCTCTCAGAGCGCCATTAAAACATGGAAGCTCAATCAAAACATTATACAATGGAACCAATACATCTCGCTAGGGAAGGCCAGTGTCTGTGTTCGTTAACGGTCATCAGGCGGTACAAGCGCACACCGCAACCGGACACCATTCTCCCCCCCTCCCCTCCCGCTTCCCCTCCCCTCCCCCTCCCCCTCCCCCTCCCTTCCCTATCCCAAAACGTCATACACTCTCTCCCACCTGAATGTACATCCCCGTCCCAGCCCTAGGTGCTCGATCCCCCTACCCCTTAACGAACCCCTCCCCAATCCCTGGCCATCATTCCCTTTCCCCTTCCCCTCCTTCAGATCCTCCCCTCCCCAACGGATCCCCTTCTCTTCCCTTCCCTCCCCCCCGAACACCTTGCATTGCAAGGACGGATATGGCGGCGAATTTGTCTCCATTTAAGTATAACAACATTTTAAACAAAGGGAATAATCCTTCGCGGGAGCAGACTCCGCAGCGGTATTGCAACTCCAAAGGAAACGCTAATAGGATATTTGGATGCATGAGGACTCCAGGAACCTGCGACAAAGACATTGTTGGCTTTGGGGGTGTATCTGTGTCATTGCATTGTTGGCAGCGGCTATTGTTGTCGAAAGAAGCCCCGGGAGTTATTGCAAGTATGAGCGATATGTTCTCATTTGTTTTCTGGGCGCGAGAGGAGGACCTGTTAGGGTACTCTGAAAGTGCCATACCCGATGACCTTGATTTTTCTTTTTTTTTTCTTTCTTGACTTTGTCTCATTTATGTCTGTTTTTCTTTGTTTTTCGTTATCTTTCCTCTATATTCGTTCTTCATTTTCTTCATTATTTTACTTTACTTTTCTTTTAGATATATTTTTCTTTATTTCCCACGTGGTTATTCTGTACTGGGCTTACTTAACACGCTAATATGACCTTATTTTGGCTTGGTCCTTGCGAGTAATAATAAATAATAATAATAATAATAATAATAATAATAATAATAATAATAATAATAATAATAATAATAATAATAATAATAATAATAGCTTTTTTAATTTTTACTTGACTTTGTCTTATTTATGTATATTTTTCTTTGTTTCTTGTTGCCTTTCTTCTGTATTCGTTCGTTATTTTCATCACTATTTTCCTTTACTTCTCCTCTTTTAGATATATATTTTTTTATTTCCCATGTGGTTTTTCTTTACTGGGCTTACTTAACAAGTTAATATGGTCTTACTTGGCTTGGTCCTTGTGAATAATAATAATAATAATAATAATAATAATAATAATAATAATAATAATAATATCAGCCATTATTAGACAGAGTATAACATTTAGAGTACACTATTTATAATTTCGAATTAAAAAATTTTCGTGGCTTTGAGCTTAAATCGTAATATTTGATAAAGTTGTGTCCATGTAATTTTAAAGCAAATTAAATCTTTCTAAGACAGGCTTGTTTCTGCTTTAATCTGAAATACAACTTGGGAAACTTGTCAATAATGCCTGGATGAATGTACCAGATTAAAAGCCAACGGAGATTGGTATTAAGAATTATTATTATTATTATTATTATTATTATTATTATTATTATTATTATTATTATTATTATTATTATTATTATTAATTGGCAGAGACCCTCTTTTAAACAGGTTTTATTGAATATTATTGCTGCTTCAGCTGTATTTATTTTGTAGAAGACTTTTCTATTTTCCTTATTGCGGACTTCTCTTCATTGGAGGGCGTGCTAACAGCTCGCCTATATTTGTCATTTCATGGGGAAAAGTAAAAAAATCTGGATTCTGCTTTTTATATATTCTATACAGTTAGAATATTATGACATATAATTGCAACAATATGTCATAATATTCTAACTGTATAGAATATATAAAAAAGCAGAATCCAGATTTTTTACTTTTCCCCCGTGAAATGACAAATATAGGCGAAGCTGTTAGCATGCACCTCCACTGAAGAGAAGTCCGCAATAAGGAAAATAGAAAAAGTCTTCTACAAAATAAATGCAGCTGAAGCAGCAATAATATTCAATAAAACCTATTATTATTATTATTATTATTATTATTATTATTATTATTATTATTATTATTATTATTATTATTATTATTGAAGCTTGCTTTTCCACTTTTCGTATTTAGAAGTACAAATATACAAGAAACTGAAAAATGCCATCTCGAAACACCGTAGAATAGTACTGTGCATTGACGGGACGTGGATTACACCAACACTATTAAGAGGTTCACCCCAGAACCTCGAGACAAAGGGCTGTAAAACAAGGGTTTACTGATCAAAGAACGGGAAGGCAACCTTTTGTACCCAAATGCTGGCACTGTCATTTAACAGTGTTGTCGATGTTGATGCTCGTGAATTCAAGAGATGCCCCTGTTGTACTGGATTATTTCCTGGCTAGGTTATCATCTTTTTCTTGATGGTCTTTGTTTATGTTATATATATTTTCATACTAATTATCTCTGCTCCACTTGGGCCGTTTTCGTTTAGAGGCATTCTGTCCTCTGAAGCTTGTTACGAAAATTTGTATGCTTTTATGTTTTCGCATTTTGAATAATAATAATAATAATAATAATAATAATAATGAAGAAGAAGAAGAAGAAGAAGAAGAAGAAGAAGAAGAAGAAGAAGAAGAAGAAGAAGAAGAAGAAAAAATATAAATTTACCGATGTCATACTAGAACAGTCACCAGCATCGACATTATCATGATGACATTTATCATCCTAATCAATATATGATGATAGTCATCATCTTGACCTTCATCATAATCAGCATAGCTATCATCATTATTTAATGAAAATCATCATTATCATCTCCATACTCATCATCATTATCACGGTTGCCTTGATCCTCATGACAGTCATCATCCTCATCACCATCCTCACCACCGTCGCCACGGCAATCCTTAATCCTTGCGAGTATTAACATGCGACCTAATGACAATAATAACGGCCGTAAGTGACGACGACAGTGTCACGTAACTAATAACACACGAGATCGTATGTCGAGGGCGCATTAAGTGTAATGAAATAATGAAATAATGATTCCCTAATAGCATGTTAATCCGTCGACGGACTCGATCGGGGGCCGGAAACGATACTAGGAACCTGTATTTATGGAGGCAAATCCACGTATATATATCCTGGCGCGCGGACGCGGCCCCGCGTCAAATTAGTAGCATTACGTGGGCACGATGTAAGCAGAGATGATTTAAAGACGATCTCGTAATTACGGCGTGGCTCATTAAAGAAAGAGTAAATCTTGGTATTAATTGGCCCCGTCGGCGCGAAGGTGCAGTGCCGAATGCCCCCCCCCCCCAACCTTTCCCCTGCCACCACCCGCCCCCTCTAATCCCTCCCACCCACTCCCCAACCCCATCAATTTGGATCTTAATTATTTTTGATGACAGAAGGTCGCTCTGCGAGAAGGAAAGATAATTAGTGCAGCGTAATCTTCCGGTGCGTCATTAAGAAGGATAATCATTTGCTATAAGGTGAATTATGGAATTATAATAATGATAATAGTGATGAGAGGGACGTCGATCAACACAGACCGAAAATTTCGAAGTTTTTCCTGCCAGGCCGTCGCCGTCGAGGAATGGTGTGTTGGTGAGGGGAGGACGGGGGTTTGGGGGGTGGGTGAAGGGGGACATTACACTTACCTCATCAATACCTGGAATTTTTTTTTTTTTTTTTGAGGGGGTGAGGTGTTGATGTCATGGGTGTTATGGGTTGCCGGATGGGTGGGGAAAAGTGAAACTTTTAATGTCAGTGAAAATTTTAAATAGAGAGAGAGAGTTTGGTACGAAGGCTCAAAAACTAAATGAAAGGCTGTTTTTTTTTTTTTTTTTTTGGTTGTGAGGAAGGTTTGTGTGAAACTGATTCGAAGGGTAAATTAAGTTTACTTGAGTCAAATTGATGAAGAATATACAATGCCTAATCCAATTTTTTTTTTTTTACAATTTTGAAGAATGTTTGCTGATTTTTTAATCTGCCCGTTTCACGGAATGTTCTCCTAACATGAAAATACTTCATTTTATGCTCCATTTCAAGTATGATTTCTCATATACTTAAGTGGATGTATGCTCATTCTGGAAATTGTTATGCTTTTGTGATTGCTGTCTTTGTATTAAATTGTCTACTAGGAGGGTCCATTTTGATTTTCCAATCTCGAAGTTTTACTGACCAACTGACTGTGTTAATGGAATGGACTGTAGAAAAATAACTTCCCATGTCTACCAAAAAATATGTAAACTTCCAATTTTTCCCTCAAGAAAAATTGAGGAGAAACAAGACCAGACCATTTAGTTTTTGTATATAATAGAAGATTTTTCTTCCTATATTTGGTTAAAAATAATAACTTAAGTAGAGCCCCATGGTGGGAACTTAATCTAATGTGGATTATACCAGTCCTTTTGAATAGCCCGAAAAATCATAAGAATAGCACATTTTTCTGAAGAGTTTTGTTAAGCGATGTCAGGCAGGGCAGCCGATCGAGGCTATGAATGATGGAAGGGGGGAAAAAATGCACGTTAAAAACGAAAGACAATGATGGAAGGTAGACATCACACGCAGATCCTGAAGAGGCCATTTATGAATAACCTGAAGCTAAACAATTCTCCATTATACCAGTCGTTGGGGAGTTCAAGGACTATGTATATTTGGTGTAAGAACAAGAGGATTGTAGTTGAATGAGTTAGAGCAGCCACCTTTCTTTCTTAAGAAATATAAGGCAAAATAAGCAGCAAAGTAGCCAAAACTTGAAATGATTCAGTAGCAGTTTCCTTAAGACACTATTGCGCCTGCCGTAAGTGTCATTAGTCTTCTTTATTTTAGATGAGGTAAAACTGTAGACTGAGAGTTCAGTGTAGATAGAAGACTGGTTAAGAGGTTGGTGATATTACCAACTGGACTCGAACCACTCGAAGTGGACTTTAAGTACAAGACAGAGGAGCAGCTTTGCCCAACAAATTACAACTGAAACTCTCGTAGATGAATGAGACTTTACAGATGGAATGAAGCCCAGTGATCATCACCTTACAAACCCTCTGTACAGAGAGAGCTCTTGGCTTGCAAACAGTAGCAATAAATGAAGCGTAAAAATTGAAGATATGACATATGCCAGTTTAAAGAAATTGCAATGACGTTGGAAACCTATGTATTGTAGAAACTATAGGAAGTACACGCAAAGAGGAAGAGATTATAACGCATACTAGTGGAGACTAAGAAGGCATTTGACCTGCTTGGATACATGGATAGGCATTTGGCGGAGCTGGATAAGGTTTTTACCCGTCTTTGTTCTCAGCTTCTAGATGTCATGTGTCCATGTTCTCTATATTTTTCTCTTATTTCACGTGGCTTCTGTCTGTTTTTCACTTTTGTTTATTACTTTTCAAAGTTATTGCAGATAGAACTCTCAGGTGTTTGCCATGAAAAACTAAAAATTTTCCCTCCGAACGAATTTTAGGAGAATCTCCAGTGATTTAATTTATTACATTTTAGTTTTTTTATGTATTTGCATATATGGAATTAAGATGTTGAATATATTTGTCATCGGTATGCTGTAGAATTACTGGATGAATTACCACTAAACTTTCAACTAGTCGTCGTGAACAGGTTTTTTTGTTTATTTTATGTATATTACTCCTCTATAGGACCTCATGATGACATAATTATGTGATGAAAAAAAAAAAGTTTGCTAATATAAATTTTTAAATACCTACATGCAATGAAAGCTCTCTCTCTCTCTCTCTCTCTCTCTCTCTCTCTCTCTCTCTCTCTCTCTCTCTCTCTCTCTCTCCTTTACAGGTGCTTCTAGTTTATCACAATCATTGGAACGCAACAGCTACCACTTTTAATGACAATCTAGGGAAAACTCGCAACAAAATGTATTTTGGTAGTGAATCCCGTACTGTGGATTTATAAGTTTTGCCCAAGGCCAAGAAAGTCAAGGCCTGCTCACTTCCCCCCAAATCCCCCATGCAGGCGGAGCTTTGTTTACCTGCTTACTGCGTCAGCAGGTGAATTACCGTAATGAGCAGGTACCTCTAAGATGCGTCATCGCCTACGTAGTTACCCCAGGTGGGAGGCGACTCCGCCCAATTGGGTAGACCTTGTCTCTCTTGGCCTTGGTTTTGACCATAATTTATTGACCAATCTTCTCTAATATTAAGACAGGCATTATTGTTCATGATAGTCCTGGAATACATAGTAAATGTTAACAGTTGAGTCTGAAATTAGCATAGTACAGAATTGTTCGGAAGGTTGCTGGGCCATATAAATACATAAAAAAAAGTTAACAGTTAAGTGTTGAATTAATATAGTACAGACTTATTGGAAGGGTATGGAGCATATGAAGTTTTTTGAAAAAGAAAATTGATGTAAGTTAATCTGAGTTATGATACAGTGAATGTTTTATGTGTGTGTGTGTATGTGTGTGCGTGTGTCAGAGATCGCAAAATATTGATCATCAGCATTCAGGTGTATTTTTGGAGGCCCTCATTCTGTACTTCTGGATTGTTCCTTATTTGTTCGGTAATGAGAAGAGTTTTTCATGAATAACCAGCTTTCTATCTGACTGTATCTGAATGTCTTTGATTTTCCTTTTTAGTTCGTGGTGGAACTAATAGGTACAATGTAGAATTTGGAATATTCCTTATAGCTAAAAACTGAATTATTGATGGGTATGTCATGAAAGATTTTTTAAAAGAATTCCGTGGGAATCTTAAGCTCACCCTCTGCTAGTGGTGCATGTTTGTTAAAAACCATGAAAAGCCTGTGTTCAGTTACAACCTCAAAATTTCTGTAACGAGGAGCAGTGCCCATAATGTAATGTAAAACTTATGATATTTAACAGTTTAAACAGAATTAGACGAATCTCATCATATTAGTGGTTGATTATAAAAACCCCATACTAAATAAACTTTGTCAGTGGTATATACTGAAGGGTTCCTTTGTGGTTTAACTAAATAAGGAATTGACTTTCTCTTGGCGCTAGTAAAATTAATATGTTTTACTGAATGAATTATAGCGTCACGTTCCTAGGAATTATGGATTCATTGTAATACAGGTGTCGCAATTTTTTACAGTCTTTGGAAAGATATAAATATTAACAAGTAATCCTTGGGTTTTCTTCAGTCCTACTAATTTTATTTAATTTCTTTCATCGTTTTTCATATCTAGTTGTATTTCCATTTGCCGATTATTCATCCAGATACTGTTTCTAATGATTTCGACTAATTGCTGTTATTAAGGAATCGAGATATTTTTTTCCCCAGAGCAATAACACAATCTTTTTCCAGACGCATTTCCAACGACGACCGACAGAATGATTGTTTTCCTCGACTCCGGCATCACGCAAAAACATATTTATTGATATTTAACTCCCTGTGCGACACTGTGCCGGAAGAAAAATGAAAAGTGCTTTCTTTTCAATTAATAAAAGTGGCAGTTTAATTGAACCGAGATGGAATCAAGATTTGTGGCCGAATTAGTTTTTCTTGTGAGATTGACACTTGTGGCTGAGGAAGCGCGAGAGAAAGGCACATGAATCAAGGGCGACCCCGGGGAGAAAGAACGATTCGCATTTCTAATGAAATCCATCGGGGATCTCCTGCAACGACAGGTGTCTTTATCCGCAATATATTGCTGCCGCCTTCATTCCGGAGATATTATTTTCTCGGTCTCCCCGCCTAAATCCGTCTTGGAAGGCCGAGGCTACAACGGACATTAATTATTGCCGCATCCGCGCAAAATGTTACGGAGGGATCGGGCGGAAATGAAGAAGAGGACAGCTCGGAGTCGCATCCCTGTTCATCAGCTTCCTACCTGACAAATTCATATGGATCATTGTGACCGTGTGGATGTTATTTCTGTCCAGATTGCAAATTACCGAAGGTTTATTATTCTCTTTTTTTCCCACCTTTCTGTTGATCTAGAGACGCTGCCGCGAAATTACGTCTGTGACGTACGGCTTTTGGGAAAAGGCGCCTCCGACTTCCATCTGCGTCAAATATATATCTCCTTGATCTTCAATTAGATTAAAATTCTCGGGTTGCGAGTAAATAGATCCGATTTAATGCTAAGTCTACACGGCATCTTTAGCTTATTGGATCCCAAATTACCTTCCCACCAGCAAAAGATCATTCGTGTCTTATTTTTCTGTGCCATTTATTTTCTCGGCTATTTAGTTTTCATTTTTGGCGTTGGGATCCGTTAAAGTTGCTCTTTTTTGATGGAAATCATATCGCACACACACACACACATATATAGGCTATATATATATATATGTGTGTGTGTGTATGAATGGCACTCACTTTTTTTCACAGAAAATATACTGTAATAACCACTGTAACCTCAATTTCTTAAGTTTTCAGCTTCATCACATTTTATTGGCTACATTTGTCCCTACGAGACTTTGAGATATATATATATATATATATATATATATATATATATATATATATATATATATATATATATATATATATATATGTATGTATATATATATATATATATATATGTATATATATGTATATATATATATATATATGTATATATATGTATATATATATATATATGTGTATATATATGTATGTATATATATATATATATATATATATATATATATATATATATATATATATATATATATATATATATATATATATATATATATATATATATATATATATATCCTTTTGGCTGTGAACTTTTTTACACTTGAGTTTCCTTCCTAATTCAGCACTTGCAAGGTGGACATGAACATGACAGTGCCTGATGGCTTGCTTTTTCCGTATACCATTCCTTTCCCACAGAAGAAAGTCTTTTGATTGCATAACTATGCTGGCGCTAAAGACCCATAGCACCGCGTGTTAGATAGCCGTTAAATCGCGTGTTAGATAGCCGTTAAATAAATCGTATGTTAATAAATATGATGTTAACAGAGAGGTTAATTTCCAAAGATTTCCATTTAATCGTATCTTGTGTGTCTCCCTTCGCTTTCTTCTTCTTTCTGCTTTCTCTTGGATTTCGTATCTGCCCAGCCGCCGCCCCCCCCCCCCACCCCCTGTCCGTACGTTTAGGAAAATGATGATGAATAAATATCACTTCAAGAGCGGTCCCGTAATTTCTGCGTAATTTGTTCTCGCTATGGTTGACTTAATCGTAATTTATGTCCCCTAATTACAAAGAACGGTGTATTGGAAGTTCATATAGAAATTAAAGTTTCTTGCACATATCATGACCATGATCCGAATTCATATTTTCTTAAATTTTTTTTTTTATTCATTTATTGTTTTATGTATCCTCATTTCCAGCCAGTCGTAATTGCCCTTTCGATTCCGTCATTATATATTCTTGTTTCAGGTTTATTAATTTTACTATATTCTTGTAATCTATCCCTAATCCAGTTTTATTTCTTTCCCATTTAATAGACAAATCCTCTCAGTTCAATCATGATGCATTTATGATTCAGTCGTAATTTATTTGTATTACTCATTCCTAATTTAATCTTTTCGTCAACCGTAATTTTCTCATCTGGTCATTCGCAATTTCTCCTTTTAGTTGTTTTTTTTTTATTCGCAAGATTACCCATTTTCTTCGATTCATTTTAATTTTTCATTTCCGATTTTATGGTAATTAAATCTTGACTAATTGTGATTTACTTATGATTCAGTCGAGAGTTCTGTTATTCGTAGCCTTTCCTGTAAATCAGAAGTAATGTTTGCAAACCAGTTACATTTTTTCGATTCGGCTATTATATATGTAAGAGTCATTTGTAAATTATTCTTATTTACTAATTTATTCTTCTGTTCAATTGTAAAGTCCATGATTCAGTCGTTATTTCATATTAACACACAAACACGCACACACATATAAATAAATATGTATACATATATATAATATAAATATGTATATATATATATATATATATATATATATATATATATATATATATATATATATATATATATATATATATATATATATATATATATATATATATATATATGTGTGTGTGTGTGTGTGTGTGTATTTGTCTGCTTCCCATTGCGCTCAAATTATATATCCACTGAAAACCTCTACATTCATGGGACCTTTCCTCTCCCTTTCTACGTTCGTATTACTTGCGATTGATGAAAGATCTGTTTTTTTATAAATGGTGCACATATTTATTCAAGCCCTTTAACCCTTTCTTGTTTCATCTTTTATTTTAACCCAAACGTTTATACTGGTTGTCAGGAAAACAGATGATCCACAGACAAGTTTCTGCAAGTTTAATAGTTGTTTGTTCATTTATTTATTTATCTGTCAATTAGTATATTCGCTCTTACTGTTAGTTGTTTGTTCGTTTATTTATCTATCTAACAGTGTATTCGCTCTTATCGTTAGTTGTTTATACTTTTATTTATTTATCTAACTATTAGTGTATTCGCTCTTACTGTTAGATGTTTATTGGTTTATTTATCTAACTATCAGTATATTCGCTCTTATCGTTAGTTGTTTATTCGTTTATTTATCTAACTATCAGTATATTCGCTCTTATTGTTAGTTGTTTATTCGTTTATTTAGTTATCTATCAACTAGTATATTCGCTCTTATTATTAGTTGTGTATTCGTTGATTTATTTATCTAACTGTTTGTAAATTCGCTCTTATTGTTAGTTATTTATTCGTTTATTTATTTATAATTTTTGCATATTCGCACTTATTGTTAGTTGTTTATTCGTTTATTTATTTATCTATCTATTAGTATATTCGCTCTTACTGTTAGTTGTTTATTCGTTTATTTATTTATCTATCTATTAGTATATTCGCTCTTACTGTTAGTTGTTTATTCGTTTATTTATTTCTCTATCTATTAGTATATTCGCTCTAACTGTTAGTTGTTTATTCGTTTATTTATTTACCTATCTAATAGTATATTCGCTATTATTGTTAGTTGTTTATTCGTTTATTTATTAAGCTATCTGTTAGTATATTCGCTCTTATTGCTACATGTTTATTCGTTTATTTAGTTATCTATCTATCTATTAGTATATTCGCTCTTATTGTTCCTTGTTTATTCGTTTATTTATTTATCTCTCTATTTTTATATTCGCTCTTATTGTTACTTGTTTATTCGTTTATCTATTTATCTCTCTATTAGTGTACTCGCTCTTATTGTTAGTTGTTTATTCGTTTATTTATTTATGCATCTGTTTGTATATTCGCTCTTATTGTTAGTTGTTTATTCGTTTATTTATTTAAGCATCTGTTTGTATATTCACTCTTATTGTTACTTGTTTATTCGTTTATTTATTTATGTATCAATTAGTATATTCGCTCTCATTGTCAGTTGTAGTCCAGAATGACAACAAAGTAAAATTTGCTCGTATTTTTTGACACTCTCGGCACTTATCTTTGAGTCAGTCATTTCTCTCAAGTTTTACTGTATTAATATTGTTGCGAGGTTCCAAATTCTTTCGAACTCTAATAACGAACTTTTAATCTGAAGAAAGGGAAAACGGTGGGAAGTTAAAAGGGATCCACTTAATTAAGAGAAGCCCGTGTGGATCGGAAAGGGGAAGAAGAGGCCGGGCCTATCTTCTTCTTCTTCTTCTTCTTCTTCTTCTTCTTCTTCTTCTTCTTCTTTATTTTATTATTATTATTATTATTATTATTATTATTATTATTATTATTATTATTATTATTATTATTATTTAAAAAATATGCGAACATGAACAACCAACCTAAAATGCCATTACTTTAAGCCTCCGCGGATAGAATTATGCATAATAATAACAGAAAATGTGAAATTAAGGAATGCAGCAAAAATAAGGATAAATCAAGTAAATAATTAAGGGCGTCTATACTTAAGAGAAATATAAATTTTTAAAAAGGCGGCTATGGTGCATTACTCGTACCCTTTTAATACCTTCTAATACCGCTTGTCACAACCAAGACTACTTAAGTAGAAACATCCAGAAGTTCACTCTGAAGGCTTTAACTCAAACGGTTACAGCTGACGTCCGTCATAATGGTTTTGACAGTAATCTTAGTCTTTGATTGTACTGTTTTTGGCATCTCCATTGTTTATATTCCATGCAGGATCTTTCAAGCGAGGACCAGTGACAGTCTTATTTCTAGTTCCGTCATCTATGTGTGTGTGTGTGTGTATATATATATATATATATATATATATATATATATATATATATATATATATATATATATATATATATATATATATATATATATATATATATATATATATATATATAAATAATATAGATATATATAATATATATACATCTACATATATATGTATATATATATAATATATATATGTGTGTATATATATATATACATATACAGTATATTATATATATATATATATATATATATATATATATATATATATATATATATATAATGTAAGTATTAAGGCATTTATGATTTTGTGGTTGTAAGGCATGGGAGAGTTTATAAACACCTATGTATTTTATGAAAGTTAAGTGTTTTCCATTAGTACGGATAAGCTCTTATAAAAGATAATGTATTTTAGTGTCAATAATCAAATATCTCGTAAAGTACTTAGAAATAAATCATTTAGTCATTCATCTTGTTCATACTGTCGAACTCAGTCAGGGTGTAATGAAAATTCCCGTTTGACCGACCAAAAGATTATATTATGTAATTGCCGTTGTTTGTGACACCTTGGTCATCAGATTTACCGTATTACTATTGTTTTAAAAACGGTCAGTGCCTGTCCTCCGTACCATGGGTTTACGCACAAGATCCCTGCCTTCTCTGAGACCACACTTACTTGATTTATTATGGGCGTGCGCCCTTTTTCACGGTTCTTCTCAAATCTTGGCCTTTGCTCAACTTTTGTATCCTCTGACTTCGAATCTTGGTTTGGAGTTTTGCTTGAAGGATGCTCATGCACAATTTACTTCCTTTTTTTGTTGTATGAGATTCGATTTACGTTTACTGTGAATTAAATAGGAATTGTATGTATTCATTTAATATTTTTTCTTTGTGTTAGTTCCCATTTTTTTATTTATAGTTATTTCATTGTTAATTGCAAGCTGCAAAAACAATTTCATTGCTTTGAGGGCAAACGTTACGAATGCATGCTCTTATAAAGCATAATTATTATAAAAATTTAAAGACTTTCTTTATGATAATCCATTTACTAGTTGCGTCAGCTGAAGTACAGCCCCTTCAACTTTGTTCAGCTCTCATTGTTATCAGTTTAATTGCCTTTTTGACATATTCATTTTAACCGATGGAACACTCCTCCTCACATTGTAACGATGAAGTTTGCAACTCAAAGAAAGACTGCGATGCAACTGTAAAGCGCATGCTCTTGAACCTTAGACTTAATATTACCTTAGACATCATACTCTGTTGGTTATGAAGTCTCCCTCATTCAGGAAAGGAACCGGGTTCGATTCCCAGGCATGGCAAAGCGACGTGGATGGATTCTGCCTTCTAGTTGGTTGTACCTAGGGTATAGAAAGTCATAGGGACGGTAACCTCATCCTAATATCCCTCGTAGAGGAAAAATCTTATGTGTGGAGCTTATATATCTCTGTCTCCCTATGTTTCTTTCTATGTATATAAATATATATACATTATATGTATATATATATATATATATATATATATATATATATATATATATATATATATATATATATATATATATATATATGTACAGTATATATTAATTAAACAGAAGGACTCGACAGAAATGTAGTGCAACAGACATTTGCTTTCTGCAAGTGCTGAATCCAGCATGAATCTCCTGTGATGAGAGCTTTTATTGCATATTCTTTTTTTATTTATCCATTTTGTTTTGTATCACTGTGCTCGTTGTAGTACTTTTGATATTTTTATTATTAATCATCACCTATATATTTAAAACTGTTCTTACGTATTGCCACGAAATAGCAACTCTTTCTTTATGAAAACTCCAAGGTATTTTTACTAGACATATAGAAATTGATATGTCAATTTCAATATATATTTAAGCAAGGGAACAGAAAATGTTTTTCCTAAATTTCAGCATCAAAGGGGTATATAATTTGTCTTGCTAAAATGTGGTATTTATCAATGGTAAATATGAGTGCGACTTTATGAAGAGTTCACAAAATATTTCGCCAAATTGGAGAATTTTAAGCAAAGCTGCCGAAAAAATTTTTTTTTATATATTTCAGTATTTTAGGAAGGTCACTTAAAGCTGGCATTCAGGGCTCCGAAATGAAACGAGTATCGTGTGGGTTTGATCACATATATTTAACTGAATATATACAGCAGTTTCGGACATTTTTATCAAGATGGTCTCTTGCATTGTAAAATAAGTTACGAAAACTTATATAATATTTACAAGACTTTCTACCAAAACCTTTACAATAAATATGAGTTACAGTTCCTTCTTTTTTTTTCTCTAAAAATTAACTGGGGTGTGAAAAAGTGGCGCTTTATGTCTATATATACAATTGTATGTACATTCCATCATATCTAAATATATACACTTCAGATAACTTTCATTTTGTTTTTGGGGAGCAGATGAGAATAACAGCGTAATGACAGACACTCACAGGCGTAAAAAAAGGAGAATGTAACATAAGTTTACTGTTGTTATTAAAGTAACAAGATCATACTCTGGACAAAAGAGCAGTAACAATGAACTTTTAAAACACTACTATCTTTCATGCCATATATTTTTGGCAAGAAATGAGTAAAAGAAATCAGATGAAATGAAAAGGAAAAGAACAAGAAATAGGGTGATGCATGACTCAGAATTAGTTCGCAGAATTAATATTTTCAAAATAGTACTGTCGTTTACAGTGCACGAAAAATAAAGTAATAAAGCCTCAAGATTAATGCTTTGATGTTGTGATACATCGACCAAGTGAAGAAAATACATTCAGAAAGATTAATGAAACTGGTGATTTAGCAATTTACAGACATCTACCTTTGGCACTAGAGACTGACACACAAAAAAGGCACTCTGGACTGAGTCTGTGCCACACAACTGTATAACTGATAGCAATGGTCGAAGGGAGATGCCCTCTGTCCTTTCAGAGGGGCAGAAGGGAACCCAGGGACGTAGATGGTTGTTGAGGATTATTCTTTAAAAAAAAAGGATCTTGATATTCCGCTGATGTCGATTAAAACCAAGTCACTTCGCCACTTCGAGTGCATGATTTTGTCGAATGGGATCCTGATAATATTTGCTTCGCCCGACGCTATTCAGTTGCTTGATAATCCTTCATTGAACGCTACCTAGTGTGATCACTTACATTGCGAACGTTACCTAACTTTATGTTGCTGAACGCTACCCGATATATGTGCTTGCTTATTTTACTACTTCTAATGGTTTGGCTTAATACAATTGATCACTGCTCAGATAACCTTTTAGAACATGCTAGAGATGATTTTCGAGTGAAAACTCAAGAATGGAAAATCATACAAAAAAAGGCCGCAAAGAGGAAATTAAGTCGTGCAATAACCATATGTCCTTCTTGTTTCCCAGGGGTCTAAGGTGTTCAGTTCTAAGTCTAAACTATCTTGGACTCTTTACTAATTTTTTTTTTCTTTCTGTACATGAAAACTCAATAAAATGGAATTTCGTTCTGGACTGATGTGCCTAGACTTGCGTCTTGAATCCGGATAATCATAACATTTTATTTACGATTTTTGTTATTATTATTTGATATTAATAATTGTGATTATTATTAATTATTATTTCAGTCACTTCCCATGATTATGCTCCTTAAGACATTGCCAACAAGAAATTGGCTGTAAATTTCCTCAAGCTGCGTTGCAATATGGAAATGGATACATGATTCCATTGTATTTCTGCAGGAAAGAATTTTGCTTTTAGAGAATAGAATATAGCAATAAACGTTACATTTATTCAGATCTCAGCTTCTTGCATATTAGCAAATTGGATTTTTCACCCACTAATATCCGAATGACTTACATAACAAATGTCCCTGAACTACCGCTTTCGATGTGTCGCATCAATTCAGTGTATGAACGTTGCAATAAATTTCAGAGGTGTACACGCAGCCGTTGTGCTATACAGTGCCACAGTTAATAGAAGCTTGTATTTCTGTTGATTCACGTGAAGCAGACGAACGGAAACAGTTTCCATTGCGCGTGAGACGCGTTCCGCCACGACCGCAGCTGAAAACGACTAGAAATAATCAGCTCGCGTTATCTAAGGCTATACGGTGACTGTAGACAGATTTAAACAAATGTATGTTCGCCACACGGCAGACATCATCTCCATCAAAACGCGCTGATAAGATTGTATCGAGTTTCTTCGTTATCCAGCATGACTGCCTCGCCATGCTTGCATTTACTTCTAACTGAACATACGTAACTCGTCAATGAATCTAAATTCTCCTTAACGGTGAAATGAAATACAGGAAAGACGTCTTCAAAGTAACGGAAGGTTATGTAGTAAGAGGACACCATCAGAAGAGAAACGAATAAAATTGTCGTTTTTCTTTTTCATTCATGAAAAAAACATCATCTACCCTTCAGTTTGTTTACAAATTATCATCACAATACAGGCACATATAATACGCACATACACATGTCAGACATGCATCAGTATAAAAAGGTTATCACACACGCAGACACACACACAAACACACACACACAAGAGACATTACGTACAAATTTTACTTCTTTTTTAAACAAAGCCCTGAGGCGAGAAACTGTACACTAATAAATTTGTTATTGGAACAAACGTGACAAAAAAACTTAAAGCTTGGAATCTCATCCGTGGGAAAAAAAAAATTAATCAACGCGAAAACTCAAATTTCACTTTCAAGGAAACAACAATTTTTTTGAGGTTGAAACAAAATAAAAATAAATAATAAGTCAACTCCTATAAAACTTTGCTTGAGAATCATAACAAGGGAACCAGTAAATAATTATAATAATTATGTGGTATTTTAATGAGGTCATCATCCTTAACCTGAGTACTAATGCTTTCCAAATATATTAACAACACCGTTTATTACACGATTGTTTGTTTGTCTGTCTTGTGCCACTATGCAGTTGCCTGTAACCACTCCAACGAAGTCTGAATTCCACGGCTAGTTAAACGCTTAATTTCAAAGTAATTAAAGTCTGCCATGAATTTTGGCCCTTTGCCTAACTCAGCCACGTCTGTATTAACACATTTCTTAATAATGTGATGTCCATCCCAAATCCACCGTGTGAGGCGTTTTAGCATAATGGAGACACCGTTGTCTCGGAGAGGGGATGTCCAGACATCACCATCTTTTCAGACCACACTCGCAAGTCAGTCACAAAGAGATTTTCTGTATACAGTGGTCTCACGTATAGCTCATTGGAGCGGCATGTCACGATATTGTCTGTGGATACTCTCATCTAAAGAGTTCTGGGAATACCCACTTCTATCGTTCTGGAGAGCCCACAGGCAAGACCTTCAGGAAAGAGAGTACTTGGTTCCAGTGCTAACAAGCCTTAAGTAAGACGATGGTAATTTGAACTTCTAGTATCACACTAACGCGGGGAGAGGTACCAAACTTCACCAGTGGTTTCCTTATGTATGGGTCGTCCTTACGAGCTACCTTTGACACTCTCCATACAACACTAAGTGGGGGAGTTCTCTCACTTGAAAAAAAAAAATAAAAGATAGCAACAAACAGTGCCTCTTGCAGGAGGTATAAGAGATGAGATTGCTTCATCGGTCCAGCCATGAATACCGAGGGTGGGAGGGAGGAGGGGAATGATTCAGGCATCTTAAAACCGTAGTCATTATCATCATCGTTACCATTATTCCAAAGGGTCACAAGAGTTAGCTAAGTCCTTCGTCATCTTAGGCACCAGTGACTTCAACGAAGATGATAACGGGAGGGGCCATCTCTTAGAACTTCCTATCCGTCCGCGGACGTTACAGCCTCTAGGATTGGTGGTCCGGTAGTGTGTGGTCTCTGGGATCCGAAGGGGACGTCTTCGGCAGGAAGTAAGGAGAGTACCGATGGAGGTTCAGAGGGGCAGGGAAGAGCGGCCGGGTGAGGGCTGCGGCCGCCGCTGCCTGAGATATCGATGCCGATGAAGACGACGGAGCTGCCGACAGTGCCGAATGGGGCAGGTGACTGGCAGTCGATGTGTGGGGCGACGAAAGATGGGGAAGGGCTGGATTGGGGGCGTTCAGCCCGTGTAACGCCGTCCATTGAGTCCACAAATGAGCCGGCAGCGGTAGAGGGGAGGGGTTGCCACGGGATGGGTTGAGAGTGTAGAGTTGGGGCATTGAAGGCGGCAGGAGACCGGCAGCCGCGGCCGCTGCTGCGGCAGCCACTTGAGGCGGTGTTCCCGATGCTCCGGGAGGGCCCGTGATGGCAGCTAAGCGATCCCACATGAGTTGGGCGCGGGCCTTCTCCAGGAGGTTGTTATTTTCGGCATCCACGTCCAGATATCCCCTGAGAGGCGCCCCTAGGTATCTTGGGTCCACTAACATGGATTCCATTGTATCCCTGCAAAGAAAAGAGCAAAAACATTACAATGCTGGTCATTTAGAGACTTTTAATATGCAAATAATAAAGAAATCCATTGTGGAAATTAATAAATTGAATGTATACTCTGAAAAGTTAATCTTAATCTTTATGTAAAATATACAAATTTGTTGTTTACTCATGTATCTAATTATATAAGTGATGCTAGAGAGAGAGAGAGAGAGAGAGAGAGAGAGAGAGAGAGAGAGAGAGAGAGAGAGAGAGAGAGAATATATACTAAATATTACATAACAAAAATTAGATATGTAGTCATACAGTAGTACGACATAATAGATCTCATTTACTACACAAAGAAATGCATGTGCATTACGTACAAACTAAGTATACATGCCTACGTGGTGTTTTGTTTATTACAAAACTTTTGACCCTTCTGTTTCTGCCATATGTATATATACTGTATATATATATATATATATATATATATATATATATATATATATATATATATATATATATATATATATATATATATATATATATATATATATATATATATATATATATAATATATATATAATCACCTCGTGATAATTTACAAGAAGCTTTAAAGCTTTTTTCCTTTTGAAGTGGTTTGCCTACCTGATATAGAAAACCATTTGCCAATCATTATTAGTTATTGAATGAAAAACTTTCATAGGATTTGGTGCTAGGATAGAATTACTAATTCCAAACGTAATATATATCACAATGATAGATCCACGCTTTTGTGTTTTGTTATCCATTGGTACGCTACCTATCTGCAGTTGTTTTGGAGCCATTTGTAATGAAACTGATGACGTAAATTTTTTGTGATTGCAGAAAGAAGCATTGCTGTCTATGTATATTGCCCTGGCAATTGATTTGGTCGAGCGCTGTAACCATATTTCAAGGAGATTGCATATTCCACTAATAATTACTTTCTCTTTTTCCCTCTGTTCGTGTGAATAGTATTAATATAAATACGGCGTCCCCCCAAACTTTTTTTTTCTTTTTTTTACTCAAAATGCAATACTAGCCCTCGGCCTGTTTGCAGTCAATCAGTTAATGTTGAAATTCCATACTGCTTTCTGGCTTACAATTAGAGAAAAACTCTCTCTCTCTCTCTCTCTCTCTCTCTCTCTCTCTCTCTCTCTCTCTCTCTCTCTCTCTCCGTTAAATTAAAATAAACGAAATCACGTCACATACTGTAATAATTTTTTGATGAATCGTTGAAGGAAAATTAAAAGGCGGAGTTTACCTCCGGGGCACAGGGTGAGTGGATGGCTGGCCAGGGTAACACCGGGCAATTTAGGAGGTCCTAATTAATCACAATGCAGAGGGCATACAACCACGAATACATGCGTGGCAGAGATCATGTACGAAATACGGCTCTAATCACGAAATTAGCAATTGAGTTTTGAAAAATTGCGTGGTCAACCTCTTGTCGTAAATGGAAAAAAGATGTCCTGATGTTTCGGTTTTGTTTATATATATATATATATATATATATATATATATATATATATATATATATATATATATATATATATATATATATATATATATATATATATATATATATATATATATATATATATATATATATATATATATATATATATATATATATATATATATATATATAGAGAGAGAGATACATATGTATAGAGAGAGAGAGAGAGAGAGAGATACATATTAGGATAAAACCCTTTCCTTGTACTTCTCTTCCGTTTGAATTATTGCTACCGTATTTTCTTATATAACCTATAATGAAACAAAGAGAATTTTGCTATATAAAGGGCGTATGTGTTCTTGTACGTATATGTGAATAATGACAACATAATCTCATACTTTTTCAAAAAGTGATCTAAAACGTTAAACCTTTAGCATTATACTTTCAAAACAACCTTATCTGTACACATCCATTGTCCACGGGAAAAGAGAGAGAGAGAGAGAGAGAGAGAGAGAGAGAGAGAGAGAGAGACCCTTGATTACATATCTGACCCTGTCATGGTAAACTCAACGCCATATACCATCGAAGTGGGTAAAACAGTTATTACCACATCAACGCCGTGGCACCGTAGGTCCCCATTATTCCAATAACATACCATTCACTTTTGTCTTGTCATTAGTGGTCTGACTTCTTTTATTCCTTTTTATCATTTTCTAGAGAATCTTGATTCTCGTCTGTTTTGGGAATACTTCGACAAAATATTTTATACTAATTTTTTACAGAATTTTATTTTTAACTTTATTCCATTTTTAGTATAATGTTCATAATTCCCACTTATTTCATTTACATTTGCAGGGTACCATTTGTATAGGAACTGTGTAATTACCATATATTTTAGAGTACCGCTAGTGGTTCTCACTTGTTCCCGTTTTGTTCTTTGATTTTTTACTTACAGGTAAGTGGAAATTCATTAAAACGGTGTTACAATATTGTTCGTTAAGTACTTTGTAACAGGACTGATACAGCTGCCAGATAAATTGTATTTCAGTATCCTAAGAAAGAACAATACGCGGATTAACAAAAAAAAGGGGAAGACGAAGTGAAATTACGTTCAAACTATAGATCATAAAACGGAAACGTGTAGAATGTACTTTTGAAAAATGGCAGAACATCAATTAAGCCCATTCCGAAAGGCCTACGAAAACCAAGGGAAGAGGAGGGTGTCCTACCCTACTCTATAGATGTATAGATGTAGAGAGAGAGAGAGAGAGAGAGAGAGAGAGAGAGAGAGAGAGAGAGAGAGAGAACACTAGAACTGTTATGCAGTTTAATGTGTATAAGTTTTAAATAGGGGATAAAAAAAGACGTGAGGGGTTTACCATTGTGCGTTTTGATAGAGAGAGAGAGAGAGAGAGAGAGAGAGAGAGAGAGAGAGAGAGAGAGAGAGAGAGAGAGAACGCTGGAGCTAATGTACAGTTTGATGTGTAATATATATATATATATATATATATATATATATATATATATATATATATATAGAGAGAGAGAGAGAGAGAGAGAGAGAGAGAGAGAGAGAGAGAGAGGCAGGCCTGGAATCAACCATTATCACAGGCCATCTCGACGAGCTAGGCGCAGCTATCATTAATTTTCCCTTGATTTGACCCGAACGGAACCCGTCGTCGCCACGCTATCCCATCAAGGGAAGGCCGAGTCTTGAGGCCTCTCCGCGGTCACGTGATATTTCTCTTTTCGTCGACGATTCCGTTTTCCGCGTTCGAGAGACTCATCTGGAAGAAGTTCTTTTTTGGGTCGATTCTATAATTAGGCTTGCAGTCATTTTTTACCTTTTTTTCGTATAGTTACAAAAATATAAATTTCTCTGTATAAGAATTATATGCACTCATAACTCGCAACCACACAGACACACATATATGCATGTATGTATTAATTAACGTATTTCAGATCAGTAAAGGAAAGTAACATAAGAAAAATATATGGTCTGTAAGTTATTTCGCTTGCAGTATTCTTTTTCTTATAATTTTAACTAAATCGTTTAGGAATGCCGACAGCAAGGAAGGAAAGTGTAAAGATTTATATTTTCTGGTCGGTGAAAATGTATGAAAAAGTACCAGCGTATGTCAGAAACAAAGGATAATAATAATAATAATAATAATAATAATAATAATAATAATAATAATAATAATAATAATAAAATAATAATAATAATTATTATTATTATTATTATTATTATTATTATTATTATTATTATTATTGCGTATATCAGAAACAAAGGATAATAATAATAATAATAATAATAATAATAATATTATTATTATTATTATTATTATTATTATTATTATTATTATTATTATTATTATAGGATCAATAAATTTTTCAAAAGTTCTGCAAATAAACTTATAGTACTCTTGATCATGTACCGTTACCCATTCTCTTTTTACTAAATGACTTCACAGATACAGCGAGAGAGAGAGAGAGAGAGAGAGAGAGAGAGAGAGAGAGAGAGAGAGAGAGAGAGAGAGAGAGAGAGAGAGCAATTAAGAAAACTGACAATGAAAAAGCAGATGGCCTGACAGAGTAATGTGGATTGGTAGATGGGATATATGCTTTAAATTAGGATTCGTCGGGGAAATTGGAAGGCAGGTGAATGGTGGGAAGTGAGAGAACGGGGGCCTGTTTTTGAAAGCAGAAGGAATAATGATAAAGAAAAACCCTGAATGCAGTAGTCCGCAAGTATTTTTTTTTTTTTTTGAAATATTTAAGGAAACAAAATTTCTCCATAAAGATTAAGGAGCAATTTTGATCAAGGGTCGATATCAGAAAGTAGTAGGGACAGATTATGAAGATTAACACAGGCATAGATTGCAAATAAGGTTATGGGTACGTATGAAAATTATGTTTATTTATTGGGAATAAGTGGAAAGCTATCGGGATGAGCCATAGGAAAACAGGGGCCGATTTCCTAGAGGGTAGAGGACGAAGCTGAAGAAACCCCCTTATTTTCAGTAGTGACTGAGTGACTAACTGTATGGCTAAACACAGTTTTCAAATAGAAAGCTTCTCGTATACAAACACTGCATCATCATTCCGACCACTTCTTTCTTCTGCATTGGCCATCGAGGCACCGGGAGAGCCCAGCCATCATATTTATCCCTTCGAGCACGGCCATCAGAGCGATCAGAGCGTCTTCTATCATATTAAAGTTAAAAACCGGCCTCTAAACACATACACACTAGAGATTAAATTAGGGAGTTCCTGAACACCCATTCTGGCCATTAAATAACTGAATTCGGCGATGCGTGTGGCAAGATGGGATTCGGGGTAGGGGCCTGGGTGGGGAGCGAGGGGTGGTGTTGGTGAGGGGTAGGGGTACCAGAAGAGTGATCCATTCTCTAAGTTGAAGGTAATTGAATGTTACCATCATCTTAGCCTCCAACGGCCTCGTGGCAGTCGAGAGTTCATGCCACGCGTACGACGATTTGCACTTTTTCCGAGCACCTTTTAAGTCACTATTGGCCTTTAAAACACATTTAACGTTCTCTCGGGAGATTATGAATGGTTTCTTTGATGTGACTAAAGCCTTTGCAAGAGACGCCCGGCATTAGTTATATGATAATTAGCGTCGAAAATAAGAGGCATCTCATCGTGCCCCGTGCAGTGGGACCACAAGGTGTGGGAAAAGCTGTGAACATTAGATAGCTTCAACACCTCTAACTTTCATAAGGTGTACCGCCCTGGTTGATTACACACGACTTTTGAAAAACGCACCGCCGAAGACTTTAATTAACCCGGGCACTCCTAGTTGTTAAGGGCGCCCCGTTTATGCGTTGTTGTCGTTCCGAGGGCGCGTTCATTCGTCTTGAACGGAGACGGATCGACGTCTTGCAAACACGGCTTTGTTTAACGTTTTCAAAATATCCCTCCCTCCCTCCCTTCCCTCCGACCCCCTCCCCTTCGCTATCTTCAGGTCGTGCCGGAGACTTTTGAGAAATGAGACCATCCCTGGATGTTTAATTGCTTTAGACACACACCTGTGTTTTCCGAAGGGCAATTAGCACGCGAAGGTGTGGAAGAAGCTTCTCGCCCTTCATCACGCCAGGGAACGCCAACTGAAACTGCCTGACAGACTTGCAGACTGACAAACAAAGCAGGGAAATGTTCCATAAAATAAAAGAATATTAGAAAATATTCTTTACGAGACATTGCGCAATTCCTGGCGAAGATTTAGCGGAAGATCATATTATGTAGCTATTGGTTAAAAGGTGAAATATGACTTTTTTTCCCAAGATGGTTGTCTCTAGAGCTTCATACAGCGGGAGTAGCTGCTCATTTCAGCTGTCTAGCTTTTAATTGACTTTTCCTTAAAATTCATAATAGCATCTTCATTCTACTGTATATTCCTTGCTGTACTAGTTGGTTAACCTCTCTGTAATACTTAGACGTCAAAAGAATGATTAAAAACTGTTTGATTTTAATTTTTTTGTGAAATGAACAGGCAACATACGGTTCTACATCCGCCAGTTATATCTCAAAAACAAGCAATTGCATGAAAAGGAAAACTGAACTGACCAGTTAAAAAAATTGTGAAACCGGTACACACACACACTCTCTCTCTCTCTCTCTCTCTCTCTCTCTCTCGTCTTAAACAGAAAGAGGATAACAGAATTCCGAAAACAAATGACTTAAGTTCTACGTCTGTGTTACCCAAGATATCAGATTATAGAAATTATAGAATTATGAAATTAAAGAATTCAGAAACACCTTTTAGTACGAACCTTGAAAATACTAAGCGGCGGAGCCAATTATTTTAGCAAGGTGTAATTAATGCTTGTTCCTCTAACGGGATGTTAAAACGGTACAGTATTTAATTTCAACGTAAGAAATCATGTCGAATTTGGCAGACACCCTAAACAATTGCAAGTAAAGAGTAAAAGAAAAATTATTGCAGGCTGTTGATTTCGAAACCATGCAATGAAGCAATTTCAGCTCCGCCATTAAATTCTCGTCGCTAATTACTGCTTTGGGTGTCATCAAATATCAGTAATCAAAATGGACAAAAAAATATCAGTTATAAGATGATGACACTAATTGCTCTGCTCTAATTGAGTTTGCTGATTGTCCCGAACTTTTGCAGCACATTGTACCCTATAAACCAGAGAATAATAATTATTTTTCATAGTTATTATTTAATATCTTTTTTACTGTTATGATGACTGTCATATCGTGCGGTGTATAGCACTGCCGAAACAAAGGTGTTTGTTTATGGGAATGATTTGGACAATTCAATTGGATTCTGTGTCGATGTTAATGGTCGAGTTAATTCATATTGTTAGATTGATAATAAGTAAGAATGACAACAGCCTAATTATTATTATTATTATTATAATTATTGTTATTATTATTATTATTATTTATGTAACGAACAGTCATTGATCTAACTACACACTTCTCGAATATACGAAGCACAATTGTGTTTTTGTTAAAAAGAGAGCAAATATTCAGAATTCCCTTTCGTAAACATGTAACCTGGACAGCATTAACAGAAAGGATTTGAGAAACGTGAAAATGTTTTAAACAAATGTATAGGTGTTTTCCGGAGAATTTTTTATTGCAACTTGAGGTGAAAGTATCAATCTTCCAGACGTATCCTTGGGAACTGATTTCGTCTTCCTGACAAAAATCTAACGCTGATTTTGATCGCGCCATAACAACGCACATTTGACGCCCAAGACGCTTCTTCTTCCATGCCCGCGTTCTCTCTCTCTCTCTCTCTCTCTCTCTCTCTCTCTCTCTCTCTCTCTCAAACCCCACACACGTCGTACCTCCAGAGTGGATAAACTGAATGTAATTACAGGTGTGCCGGCGGCCATATCGCCGAGTCTCGACGCTGAAACTCACACCTAACTACAGTAATTGATAAGTGCCCCACCTCTTACCACCACTTCCTACCTCCTATCACTCCACCCCCACCGTTCCTCGACCACCCCCCCGAGTCTCCAATACTTCCCCATTCCCCATTCCTACTCCTCCTCGTCCAACTTATCATCATCATCATCATTCCTTATCTCCAACGTCGTAGTTGTTTGATTATTTTTTCTTCTATCTCTATTCGGGATTATTCTTCTTCTCCGTGCTTTTCTGCCTTTCTTTCTCTCCGTGTTTATTTTGCTGCTGTTCAGATTTGTTATTATTATCACTATTAATAGTGTAATATTGTTGTTGTTTTTGTAATTTCTTTAAGCCAGTGAATTTGTGATTCTGTAAATTATCTCAGCGTATTGAATCAACTGTAATTTTTAGAAGTGAAATGTTCAGTTACTGTACAGCATCACACACAAATGGAATCCT